>NC_073745.1:128662448-128980782 GCF_029784135.1 Toxorhynchites rutilus septentrionalis
TTGGTACATTGCATTTATTGAAAACTGGTCATTCAATTTTTTCACAATTTTTTTTACAATTTTTAAATCAAATGGTTATGTAATTAAAGCTACATAAGCTTAAAAAATCTTTAAAGGAGAAAGATATGATAAGTAGAAGAGGAATATATCTTGACTCTGCTCTACAAACTTAAGGGGGGAACCCTGTCTGGAAGGTCGATAAATAATGAATTTTCGTAACTTTTTTTCGGATGTTATGAATAGAATGAAATGTTCGCTGAAAAAACATGGTTTCAAGAAAAACGCGTTAAAAAATTCGTACAGCAATTGTTACGGCCCAGACTGGCCAAGAATAAAATCCACAAAACAGAAACACACCTCGATTCTATTTCAAAAAACTTAATTTAAAAATATTCAACACTTTTCACATTACTATAAACACTTACCACTAAAACACTAAACATATTAAATTCCGCATGCCGGACCTGAATCCGCACCTGAAAAAGAAAAATAATTAGTAAATTACATATATAAGAATATTTATTTACTTACCTTTTGTTCCAGGAATAATCACCTGTAAAAAAGATCAAACATTATTCTAACCACAATACACATAATACTTACCACAGCACAAAACAAGAATCACAACAAAACAACATGTAAACAATCACAACATACAAACAATAACCAGAGAATTGTCATGGGATAGGAACAGGTGGAAAACGGACCCGCTATACAATGAGTAGTTTTGTTATATCGAATATTCCAGACGCAATCCAAACAAAGAATGACTATGGGACCAATCGTATAAAAGGGCAGGAAATGTTCAGAACAGTTGTCAGTAGAGGCGAATGAACTGCAAAGTTTAAAGCCTCTTAAAAACAAAGAAACAACAACAGAACAGTTGTCAGTCGCAATAAAACCACCGATCAGTATAGATCAACATATTGACTATATTCGATATATATCATTTCGGTCATCGGGTAGCCAGGGAGGGGGGTCTCCGTAGCCACATTGGTTGCGCGTTCGCTTAGTAAGCGATCGATCGTGAGTTCAAAACTCAGGGCCCTCATTGACCATCTTTGTGTTGTTACAGAATAGCTACGTCCACGCAACAATCATCAGCGATGGAGATCGATCCACGGTCGAAATAAGATCGATTCATCCATACAACTGCTCTGCTCTGCAAGACACATCGGGCTGCTGTTCTATAAATAACTCAACAATGATCAATCAACTGTCTCCGCTGTCCGGTGGTCCAACTGGATAATGGAAGAACAGAAAGAATACTCTTACGCCTAAATGGCTACTGTGTAAATGTACCATATATAATGGTATAGAAGGAATACTGGCGAACGGCAACTGTGTAATGTGCTATATATAGATATGATAACCATGTGACATGTACACGATTAAAATTCGGCTCTGTTACAGCTAAAATGCTAATTACGTAAATAAATAAATGGGATAAAAAAAAATCGGGTAGCCAGTCTACTCTCATCTCACTTCTGGAACTCTGCTTAGATACCTCTTTGGGCGGAGACAGCAATACTATATCTTTCGAGGTGACCTCATAATTTTGGCTGTAACTTTCCAACGAGATCAAATATCGAAAAATCCTTATAATTAAAAACAAAAACTTCTTGAAAGCATCGAGGGATTTGGAATTCCAATTTAACACAATTGAAAAATGTAAAAAAATCAATCTTTCCATAAGCTATTCGCATTTTGCAGTAACAACAATATGTTTTTCGAAATTAGACATATTCACAATTTCGTTAACAGTAAAACGGTCTCAAAACATATGGTGGAATAGTTCAATTTGTCCTGTTTAGTCTCAAATTCCGAACACTTAAGCTTTGTTTGCCATTAAACAGTGTATCATTACTCAAAATGGTACTTTTTCGCGAAATTAATTTGGTTTTTGGATACAATAGAGCCTCTGTTTTAATTTGACTACAATAAAATTAATTTACAACATACAATATTCATGGTGAAAAACTAAAAATATGTTTAATAACATTTTGCCATACAAATGAAACACAAATTTCTGCATTACTCAAGAATTAATCAAAAATATGAAACCAAATTTGACGTGTGGAGTTTTTAGGGTGCAATAAATGTTTTTACGCTAGTTAGATACCCCACCCCCCTCTCTAAGGGGGAGCTGCCATACATACGAAACATAAATTTCTGCATAACTCGAAAATTAATCAAGCAAATAAAACCAAATTAGGCATATGGAGGTTTTACGTTACGTTTCTATGGTGAATCGACACTTTTCCTCCCTCTCTAAGGGGGGGTGGCTCTGCCATACAAATGAAACACAAGTTTCTGCATTACTCGAGAATTAATCAAGCAAATGAAACCAAATCTGGCATTAGGAGGTTTTAGGCTGCAATAAATATTTTTATGGTGGTTAGACACTCCCCCCCTCTTTAAGGGGAGCTCCTCTCTCTGAAGGAGAGGGGGCTGATAGTGTGATAAAACGCACTCCTATATCTTCTAATTTTTCTATTTATTCCATGTAACGGATAAACATGTTATTTGCAAGTGGTTGAAAATTATTGAACGAGAATTGTGTCTGAAAATAATCTGATATTATGATGACGAGTTTTGGTAGAAGTACTAGGAATTTTAAAGTAGAAGGTAATTTTTAAACGTAGATTAGAAAATCAATCAATGAACAGTTCGGCGATTGGACCCATGAATGTTCGCTTAGTGAAAAAACGTGAATGTGATAACGGAAAATAAATTTTGGGCGGGACGAAATTTGCTGGGTCAGCTAGTAGCCAATAAATTTGTATAGGAGATCATTTTCATCCATAGTAAAGTCTTACCTTTTCTAGTACTTAACATGAAATCTAAATAATTCATGATGCTTGTTTTTAACGGAATTTGATAACGTAAACATTTTATCACTGGTTTTGCATATGCTTAGTGTTATAAATTATAGCCGGTATCGAATGGTGTTCAAATGAAGTGAAGAATGTCAGGGTTTTCATTATTCAATTATTTATAACATTAAAGTTCAGTAAATTACTCGTAAAAATGATGTGTTCGGAATTTGAGATTGTTTGGAATTTGAGAAAAAACGCTAATGAGTTTGAAATATCCTTCGAACAATGGATTTCAACAAATTGACTCAGCACCATATTTGAGTGAAAGACTCAAAAACTATTAACCCATGATTATACAATTGTACTTTTGGGACAAGCGAATTGCAAAATCATTATAGAAAGTGATTCTCTCATTAATTTGAGATATCTCTCGAATTAGATTTGGACTAGTTACCATGCCATATTTCTTCTCATCCCTCTCATTACCTTTGCGGAATCGAGGACACATGAAAGTTTCAACTTCATCGTAATATTAGATGTGCTTCAACATGACTCAACAGTGTCTCAGATGTTTGTTTCAAAACAAATAAGCTTTTTGAAAACAAGGAAACAATTGATGATATGGATAATTATGTCTAATATGTAATCATAATACATCGTCTTTGTAAATTCAAAACAAAATTGACATCGATACTGAGTTGTATTTGCAATGTGATTGATGAAACGGATAGCCTGAACGCATATCTAGTTAATGAACATGAACGCAATCACAAGTGCATATGAGTTGTAAGATTGGGCCAAACAGGACGAGAAATGGTTTTTTTAACATAGGTGCTATTTTGTTATGTGTCACATGAAGAATACGAACAGAATGGAGCAATTAAAAGTTAAAGATATCTTTCAACAGACGAAAATCATTCCTCGCCGACAGCTTCAAATACACGAAAGTACACGAAGGAAGTGGACTGTGATCTTTTTTCTCGCGTGGATCATACCATGAATCAAATATATGTGGTGTCCAAATAAACTTCAGTAAGAGAAAAATAACTCAACTCAGCGAAGGCTGGCAAGGTGGGTTTTCAAATTTCACAATCTCCATACTGCCGTTCTGCGCATAGTTGTCCCATGTTTCAAAATCAGCAACTGAGAAAAACGCAATCGAAGTTTTCTACCATATTTGTCTACCATAAGCTTTAAGCAATTCAGTTTAGCAGTACATTGGGTTTTTACTAGCAGAAAATTATTGTTTAATGAAATGTGAACAGATCCCCTCACTTGACTCAATTAATCTTGGTTACGAGCTTAAAAATTCATGGTGGGACAGTTATGCCTAGAATATCAACATGGGCCAATTGCACTTGATGTTGTTTTGTGAAACACTGGGAACAAACAATAGGTTTTTTTATGTTTTTTCCGAAAGATTATGCATAAAAACATCGTTTTATAAAGAAGGGAGTGATCAGCAATACCTTTACAGAATATAAATCTCATTGTTATTATGCATTCGCTAACAAGGTGTACACGTGTTATGTTAAACTTATTTTTATTTGTTTGAGGATTAGTTCGTTCTTCCAATCTGAAAGCGTGACATAAAATGCTTGTACTTGAACCGATTTATTTCTAATGGATCTACAAAAAATACATGCTAGGACAGTTATGTCTAGAATATCAACATAGGACAATTGAGCTTGATGTTGTTTTTTTAAAAGCTGGGAACAAACAAACAATTTGTGTTTTTCCGAAAGATTATGCATAAAAGCATCGTTCTATGAAGAAAAGTGATATTTGTCAAAAAGTAACATGGGACAACTATGCGTCGAACGGCAGCATAGTCATTCGCAGACCAATACCAGTGTGATTCACACTGCTCACTGACAACAGAATACTGTCTCATGGTTGTTGACAACGAAGGAAAAATTAAAAACCGTTTAGAAAAAATGCAAACTATTATATCGTTGAATAAAGTATTCAGTATGATTTCTTGCTATGGTGGCAAAGAGCAGACAAACGACCACAAAGCGTTATCTTTGAAAATTCATAATTTAAAAACGGAAAAAAGACATCTCTGAGTTTTGGATATTTTTTATTTAAGTCATTTATTTTTACAGGCTCAGTTACATAGGTTTAAAGAAGCCGAACTCTTAGCTATACTTTTATTAGTATATATCAACATGTTTCCTTAAATCTAGGGTTAATAAAGTAGGAACCCGATTACTCGCGGTCGACTCGAGATTAGAAGGGTGACATAGTTTCTTTTGGAAAAGGAGGGGATATAAGGATATTGTACAATGTTCACACTCGCATTCACACTCACGCTCATCATACTCAATTCTTAAATCTATTATTATATCTATTATGTATATACATTTCAGCTTATTCTATAGTTAGTCAGAAGGGAAACAGTCGCTCGCGAAGGAAAAAAAAGGAGAGGATAAGGGTGTACGGACAATCACACACGAAGATCGATAGTTTTAAGGAAAACATATATTAGGGACATGTAATCGAGGTCTAACCGAGCCAACACATCTCTCACCGGTACATTGGGCTGTCTACCTCGGGTCCGAAGGGAGTTTTCTAAATTCGATCTGGCAACAAGATACACCTCGCACGACCAAACAACGTACTCGATGTCGTGGTAACCTTGGCCACAAACACAGAGATTGCTACTGGCAAGATTGAAACGAAAGAGTAGCGCATCTAACGAACAGTGATTGGACATGAGTCGGGAGAAGGTGCGAATAAAGTCCCGACTCAAGTCCAGACTTTTGAACCACGGTTTGAGGCTAACCTTAGGGGAAATTGAGTGAAACCACCGGCCCAATTCATCTTCATTCCATTTGCGTTGCCAATTAGCGATGGTATTTTTACGGACTAAAGAATAAAATTCATTGAAGGCGATTTGACGCTGATAAATGTCGCCCTCAATCGCACCTACCTTTGTTAATGAGTCAGCCCTCTCATTACCCGGAATGGAGCAATGTGAAGGGACCCAGACAAAGGTAATGACATAACAGCGTCTGGATAAAGCACTCAAAATTTCTCGTATTCTCTCAAGGAAGTACGGCGAGTGCTTTTCCGGCCTCACTGAACGGATAGCTTCGACAGAGCTAAGACTATCCGTTACAATGTAATAGTGTTCAACAGGTCGTGAGGCGAATGAATTGCTGACAATTCAGCAATATACACTGAGCAAGGATTCTGAAGACTGTGTGAGGTGCTAAAAAATTCGTTGAACACTCCAAATCCTGTGGACTCGTTTATAGTGGACCCATCAGTAAAGTACATATTATCACAATTGATACCCCCATACTTTTCATCGAAGATCGTTGGAGCGATCCTCGATCGTTGGTAATCTGAATATCCATGGATATCTTGCTTCATGGACAGATCAAAATGCACAGAGGAATTGATGTAGTCAGGGAAACAAACACGGTTGGGAATATACGAAGAAGGATCAACCTGCATGGAGATGAATTCATGATATGAACTCATGAATCCGGAGTGAAAATTTAGCTCGATCAGCTGCTCAAAATTTCCGATCACCAATGGGTTCATAACCTTACACCGGATGAAGAACCGAAGAGATAATAAATTGAAGCGATCTTTTAGTGGGAGTAGGCATGCCAAAACCTCGAGACTCATGGTATGCGTTGAGGGCATACATCCCAACGCGATACGGAGACAAAGATACTGAATTCGCTCGAGTTTAATGAGGTGTGTTTTGGCAGCTGATTGAAAACAGAAACTGCCATACTCCATCACTGAGAGAATAGTTGTTCGATACAACATTATAAGATCTTCGGGATGGGCTCCCCACCAGGTGCCGGTAATTGTACGGAGAAAGTTTATTCTTTGTTGGCATTTTTTACTCAGATACCTAATATGGGCCCCCAAGTACATTTGGAGTCGAACCAGACCCCAAGATACTGGAATGACATAGCATGAGTGATCGGTTTACCCAAAAGTTGAAGCTTTGGTTTTGCTGGTTTATGCTTCCTAGAAAAAACCACCATCTCTGTTTTCTCCGTGGAGAATTCGATCCCTAGCCCAATGGCCCAGGTTGAAAAATTGTTCAAAGTATCTTGTAAGGGTCCTTGCAGTTCGGATTCGTTAGATCCTACGACAGACACCACTCCATCATCTGCAAGTTGTCTTAGGCTGCAACTTTGTGTAAGGCAATTGTCAATGTCGCTTACATAGAAGTTGTACAAAAGGGGGCTTAAACATGAGCCCTGGGGGAGGCCCATGTAAGAGAATCGACTTACTGCCGAATCTCCGTGAGAAAGTTCAAATGTTTCTCACAAAGCAAGTTATATAACATATTATTCAATAGAGGCGGCAGACCCCGAGAGTGTAATTTGTCTGACAAAACCTCTATTGAAACAGAATCAAAGGCCCCCTTTATGTCCAAGAATACTGAAGCCATTTGTTTTTTTTTTGGCGGAAGCCATTTGAATTTCTGAAGAAAGCAACGCAAGACAATCATTCGTCCCCTTGCCCCTGCGGAACCCATATTGTGTATCTGAGAGTAGGCCATTCGTTTCAACCCAACGATCAAGGCGAAACAAGATCATTTTCTCCAACAATTTCCGTATACAAGACAGCATTGCTATTGGGCGGTACGAATTGAAGTCGGACGCGGGTTTTCCGGGTTTTTGAATAGCTATAACTCGTACTTGTCTCCAATCATCTGGAACAATATTATGCTCCAGGAACCGATTGAATAAATTCAACAAGCGATGTTTCGCCACATCAGGGAGGTTTTTCAGCAAGTTGAACTTAATTCTATCCGATCCAGGAGCAGAATTGTTACATGAAAGGAGAGCAAGAGAGAATTCTACCATCGAAAACTCGGAATTAAGATCGCACCTATCTTGTGAAATATCTCGAACAATTTTTTGTACGGGAACGGAATCGGGACAAACCTTCCGTGCAAAATTCAAAATCCATCGATGTGAATATTCCTCGCTTTCATTCGTTGAAGAGCGATTTCTCATGTTTCGAGCCACTTTCCATAATTTTTTCATTGACGTTTCTCGTGACAAACCTCCCACGAAATTTCGCCAATTAGCACGTTTTTTCCCTTTGATCAAATTTTTGAACTGATTCTCAAGGGCTAAATACGTTTGAAAATTTTCAGGGGTTCCACGTTTCCGAAAAGCTTTAAATGCATTTGATTTATCCTGATAAAGCTTGGAACATTGGCTATCCCACCATGGATTGGGAGGCAATCGACGAATAGTGGAACCTGGGATGGGTTTCGCTTGAGCGCGAACCGCGCTGTCATATATCAAACGAGAAAGGAAGTTATACTCCTCCAATGGAGGTAAACCATCTCTGGAATTGATGGCTAGAGCAATTGCGTCCGCATATTTTTTCCAGTCAATGTGTCTTGTGAGGTCATATGCCATGTTTATAGATTCAGAAGAACTCGACCCAGTGGTGATGGAAATTTTGATTGGCAAATGATCACTACCGTTGGGATCCTGAATTACATTCCACTTGCAATCTAACGATAGTGAATTCGAGCAAAGCGAGAGGTCAAGAGCACTTGGGTTAGCAGGAGGTTTAGGTACACGTGTTGTTTCCCCAGTGTTCAAAACGGTCATATTGAAGCTGTTACAAAGGTCATATATCAACGATGCACGATTGTCGTCGTACTGTTCCCCCAGGCAGTTCCGTGAGAGTTGAAGTCTCCCAAGATCAATCGTGGCTCAGGAAGGAGTGAGCACATGTCATCAAGTTGTTTGCGGCTAACCGCAGCTCTCGGAGGCCAATACAAGCTGACAATACAGAGGTCTTTGCCTTTAATGTTTGCATGACAAGCAACAGCTTCGATCCCTCCAATAGGTGGAAGGTCAATTCGAAAAAATGAGTGGCACTTATTGATCCCCAATAGCACCCCTCCGTATCTGTCATCACGGTCCAAGCGTATAATATTAAAATCGTGGAAAGAGAGATCATCTCGCGAAGAAAGCCAAGTTTCGGACAGAGCAAAAACATCACAATTGAACTTATGAATTAAAAATTTGAATGCATCCAATTTAGGGATAAGACTACGACAATTCCACTGTAAAACAGTGATATCTCCGACCTCTCTATTCAAATTAGACATCAAGAGAGATAATCATTGCAAGGAGGGGCCATGTTTGCATCAATTGCTGTAAAATTGTCTTTAATACTGGAAGCATTGAGATGACAAGGGTTCTGATGGAGTCGGAAACATTAAAACACGTGAAGATTTGATCCAAAAGGTCAGACAACTTTATAAATCCCGATTGGGAAGTTGAGCTTGACGGCGAAACAGGGACAGTTGGGGTTTTTGATGTCCCCTCGAGTGCTGGGTCGTTCGAAGGTGAACTATTCCCACGGAAGCCAGGAGGAACCTGATTTTGCTTGTCCGCTGCACTCGATATTTTAGGCATGCTAACAGGGGGTATCACCGATGGTACTTGTCGTTGAAGTTTGGGAGTGGACACATTTTTGCGCCGGGGATTCCCTTGGAAAATGAACGGTGTGCCCTCTTCAGCTGTGTCCGCTTCTACTTCGTCAACTGGCAACGTGGCGAAGACATTGTGTGTGGGGATTGGTTGTTCTTGTTGTTGTTCGGCCGGTGGAGAAGCGCCCTTTAAAATTTCCGCAAAAGTACGCTTCGAGCGTTCCTTTAAAGAGCGTTTCTGTTTCTCCCAGTGACTCTTGTAAGTTTCACAAGCCGAGAGCACATGTGGAATTCCTCTGCAATATGGACACTTTTGCTCAGTCGCACTGCAAGATTTACCCACATGTTGCTCTTCGCAAGTGGCACAGCGCTCCTTGTTGGCACAATAAGCTGAAGTGTGACCAACTGACTTGCATTTTTGACAAGTCATGGGCTTTGGCACGAAGAGTCGCACTGGCAGCCTCAATTTGTCCACCATAACGTAGTCAGGGAGAGCGGAACCAGCAAAAGTTACTCGAAACGAGTCGGACGGCGTAAATTTAGAGTTTTCCCCTTCCTGGGAGACTTTGCCGAGTTGTCGGCATTCTAAGATTTTGATTTTCATCAAAAGTAGTTTTTTAAATCTACCATCTCCTTCTATAATTGATTCGCTCGTCAGACCCGTTTCGGTTATCACTCCCGAGATTTCTACGTCATGGGATGGCACGTAGACACGATACTCTAGGGTAAATCTCTGGTCGACGACAATATCGTTTGCTTCTTTCCGATAATCCACGACAACACGCAGTTTGGTCGGTCTAACTTTTGAAATTTCTTTCACGGAGGAGTATCTTGTCAGATCTTTCATGATCTGAATAACATTAAGCGCTTTTCCGTTTGGCTTAGGCCTGAGGAAAACAACCCATGGACCAGTTCCAAGTGCATCTTCCGGATAGACCTTGACACGTGGAGAGGTGATGACATGAGAAGGAGATGACGTGGATTGAGTGGGTTCGGTGATAACATGAGAAGGAGATGACGTGGATTGGGTGGGATCGGTGACAACAGGGAGGGGAGGTGGGATCGAAGGAAGGGCGGAAGTGCTAGGGGATGGAGAGGAGTGAGTGGCAGACTTTTCAGAGAGGGGCTTGGTGGAGTTAGCTGACTCGTCCCCGGACGAAGCATCTCTTGTTAAAGTAACGCGTTTAAGTGTTTTCGCTGTTCCTTTTTTGTTGTTTTTTACTAACATTGGGGAGTCATCGTCAGAGATCTCCATATTTGGAGACCCCCCTTCTGACATTCTACAATTTGTACTTATAATCTAATGTAGTTAAAAATAAAAAAAAAAAAAAATACAAAAAAGAATTAAATATATTAATTTTTATTCACCCAATTGTACACCAGTGCAGATAAACTGGCAACCGATGCTTGCTTCCCAATCGGTTGATCGCGCTCGGCACAATTGAATGTGTGTCGCACACTACCACACACAGTCGCCGGTGGTCGTTGAATCGCACTGTATGCGAATTAGTTGTAAGTGCGACGAGGATGGCGGCTCCTCCTCAATCGGATGATCACGCGCAAAGAATAGCTGCGATTATGAGTCGGCCAACGGCACTTCACCACACTATCCACGGTATGCGCAATCACACTGGTATTGGTGTGTACACGCGCAATATAATGCCAGCAATGGCGATGATACAGCAGAAACCAATCACTTTTCCAGCTCTGCTGAAATGATTTCCCGGTTTGTACACTGTCCAATGTTCCGCGGTGACAACCACGCGCGACGTGAGAAAAAAAAATCCCAAACGAAAGAAGGAGAAAAAAAACACTTGTCCGGTTTTGTAGCTAACGAGTAGAATTATCCGGAGTCGCAACAATCACGTCTGGCTACCACAAACTTTAGACATGGAATGAGTTTTGGATATGTTGTGTAAAAAATTTCAAGAAAAAACATGAAAAAATATAGCGCCCTCTAGTTCAAAGCTATGAAAACAACAAAAAAAACTAATACAATAAATAATTACAAAAACGAAATCTGATCGATATAAATAATTTGATCATCTAAATCGGTCCCATAGTTCAAAAGCTATGAGTTTTTGAAAACATTATCGTTTTTGGAAAAAAAGGCGAAAGTTGGATTTTTTGGACCACCCTAAATGGAAATGGGCACCCTAAAAAAATTTAAAAAAAAAATACGGGTCCAATATTTGGCGATTAAGAACAAATCTACCACTTATTACGATCATCTGGTGGTCCAATTTAAGCAATTTTGGTACGAATTTCGCAGCGACATTGCCAAATCTATCTATCTATATAAATGAAAAAGGAAAGCCCAAATGTGTTGCTAAGCGCGAAACCCGAGGAAGGAATGGTTCGATCTGAGTCGTCTTAATTTTGTTTCATTCGTCTCTGCTCGTAAATCAATGTTATGGAGAGAAAAAAAATAGATTTAAAAAAAAAATAGGAAAAGTTCGAATGAAATTAATTCCGATATTTTCTTCAATGTCATTAATGTATGTCCAATTGGATTTCGGATTGCTTATTTATGTTTCGTGTTCCGTTGGTGCGGAGCGAGAATGGCAATGAATTCTCAGGTAGATCTACGCGCTTTGAAGATAAATATTACTTTTCTGTAGCAAACATGTATTCCGTGCTACGGAGAAACATGTTATTTGCAAATGAATCAAGAACCTTGAGCGAAAATTGTGTCCGAAAATGAATTGGTGTTATAATGACGAGTTTTGATTGAAGTACTAGGAAATTTATAGTAATATGAAATTGAAAAGGTTCAATCAAATCATCAATCAATGGTTCTCCGATCGAAATCACGAAAGTTTGCTTTGTAAGAAAACGTGAATGTTGAAAAGAATTCATATAACAAATCAATTTTGGGCGGGATGAAGTTCGCCGGGTCAGCTGCCTCGAATACCACGAGCCAAAGTAGTTTTGAGAAAACTGTGTTTCAAGTCTTAAGTCAAGCTCGTACCAGATTCACCAAAATGGCTATAGCTCGAAAAACCTCGAATCTTCAGAAATATGAAGGAAAAATCAATGTTTTCCGAACTAATAGAATACTTCATCAAATCTTCAAATATAGAAATCAATCGCCACAAATGTTTGCGCGTCATTAGCGAACAGACCGTCCGATTTAAAATGCATCTTTAGTTGTGTTATTAGTCCAATATATAGGGTAAAAGTACCTATCATCGCAATAGTACCAATTATGGTTATACGAGTGAGTTGTTTGTTAGTTTAGAAAGTATATCTTATTTTTAAAGGCTCTAATACGATTTTTAACATCAGAAATCTCTTCTTTGTCGATTCTGGTACTTGATTCTATGCGAAACATTGTTCTTTCGTTGAGAAAATTAATTTGAAATTAGTGTGTCCCATTGATGCTTGCTTCTTAGCATTTTGCTAAGGAATATGTGATCAAAATAATGAGATTTTCATGGCGTGAAGTGGCTGTTTTGATGCAAACACAGTGTTGACGTATACATTACAACCTTCTTGATGTTTTGATTCGGCCAATATTATACGATTTTAGCGAAATAAACATGTATTTTTGTGTTATCATAATTGGTACAATTTCACATCTACGTGCTAATTATCGCAATATCGAAAGATGCATGTTCCTATTATGGTTGTAGGAAATCACTGCAAAGCTGAAAAGCAGAGCTGCTATATGTTCCTATTATGGTTTTATGTTGTTATGTTCTGGTTGTTATGCTATTATGGTTGTACCTCACGTTTTCACGCTGTGCAATTGCATATCATAGGGCGTTTTTGAACGCTCAGTACTGTAATGAAATAGTACCAAGCGTGTTCGACCGAAGCATATTTGTTTGATGCACTCTGTTGAAAATTAAATCTTAGGTGAAGGGGTTATACCCTTTGTTCAGTTACTGCAGAGAAGCGAAAACTTCATTACAACCCTGACGCCTTTGTGATTCTCTTGTCAGCTAGCAGAGAGACCTAGCAATGAGGAGCCGGCAGTTATTTTACTACTGGGAAGCACATACCAACAGTCTAATCTAGAGTTTAAACGGATATTCGGTATCCTGTCTATCCGGTCAATATTTGTTATCCGACCGGATACCGGATATTAGAAACAAAAACAATAATTTCTCATTAACAGAAGATAAATCATCACCGGAACTTGTAATGCTTGTTAATTCTTTCTTGATTTGTAGTTAATTAAGTGTACCCTCTCTCAGATTATCATGCCGGAAGTTCTTAGTTTTTTTTAAATTTTGAAAACAAACAATTGGTTGATGTTCTTTGCATATTGCAATTATGTGGCACAAATTATGTCTGGAAAGCAATGGTTATCGTAAGAGAATGTCAATTAAGAGGATCGATCAAAGCAAAAATTGCCGAATAATGAATAATAAATAATTAGCCTTGTACAGAACTTATTGAATTTTCAAAACTGCATTCTGATTTGGGAATAATCGTATTATTGAAAAAGTATTCATTAGAAAAAGGGAAATTTTTCATACTATCAAAACATTTTCCTGTAGTAAAATATCCTACAGGAGAGTTTTTGGAATCAAATGAATGCTGATGGATAAGGTTAATTGGATTTTCTTTTGACTTGGTTAATAAAACACTACGTTAATCTACAAAATTTTTTAAAAACAGAAAAAAACGATTTTTTTCTTTCCACTATTGATATCCACTACACCTACACACAAAAAGATAGAAGCACTCAAGTATCACACTTCGAAACTTTAAGCTTCAAATGAAGCTTTAAAATGATGTATATCCCATCTTCATGCGTTGGTTTTTCACAAAGTTACAGCGTTTCTAGAATCACAGAAACATCGACTTCGCGCTCCACTCCCATAATTTTTGTCGAGTGTAGAATCTACGACATAGCGGAACCCGGAGCAAGAGTGCTACCTTAAGCTAATATGCGTTTTTGAATGCTCTTTTGTTATATTTTTTCCATGTTTTGTGCTGGTTCGTTCATTTATACTCATATTTAGGTGTACATATGCATCAAATTGTTCAAAAGTTCTGTTTACTATGAAAATGTTTCATTTACAAAATTGATGTTTTTTACATGTATTTTTCCAGTACGGGGCAAGAGTGCCAACTCGACGGGCAACAGTGCCAATCTTATAAAAATATATTTTTTGATGAAAAAGCAATGTGAAATTCACGGTGGTTCCAAAGAACGCAAACTCAAGGTCTGGTGGCGTTCACGAAAACTGGTAAGCCAATCTTCTCCGGCCAATTTTGATATTTTGTCGAAAGAGTGATCTAAATTATTTCAATCTGCGATTTTATACCCTAGGTTCCAGATGTCGTGTGATGTCAGCCCATAAAATAACTTCTTTATATTAAGGATGTGACTCACGAGTTGCTCCTCCTGTTGTTTAGAAAACACAGTTTTAAAATGACCTAACTTCTGCACATATTTGGCCAATGTTCTTCTGGGCAAACTATATTCCTCCGTAGCTCGTCTCCATGATTTACAGAATGTACGGCAACAACCATAGTTTCCATCTGCCACTGGTTTCGGAACGAAATCCGTTCATATTTACAAACCATGACCACACCGAACGCAACCTTGATTACACTATTTGCGTTTAGCAGATCGAATTCGAGGTTACGACTATGGCATTTTTGCCCTGGTAATAATGGCTTATTTTGACCCGGAAGTTGAGAGATAACAAATTTATTTTTTATTGAAATAAATGTGTACGATTTAAATTAGTTCAAACAGTAAGTTGAAGAAAAATTATTATTCTATTTGTATTTATGGGTGGAGTCAAGCTGAGGTATAGAAACTGAGGGTATTTCGTTAATCTGCGCCTGTGCGTTCTTATATAGATTGCAGTTGTAAGGACCTCAGTTAGTATTTATCTGTTTTCCAATAAAAAAAATATATGGATCTGGCTGATAATATGTGAGATACATGCAGTATCTGTATAAAACAAAGTTCTGTAGTTAAATAATTGTAAAAGATGAAAATAGGCAAATTAATCAGATGGGCACTCTTGCCCCGTATGGCACTCTTGCCCCGGGTTCCCCTAGTATTGCATACTAGGAATAAGATTTAGAGTCATTGTTTTATTTAAAAATTATTATCGAAGTATTATTTGAATGCTATTAAAACTTTTTCCATGTGACACCGACTCTTACCATAATAGGTACACTTATTACGAAACTCCAGGAACACTACTACCATAATGGGTACATGGAAGCGGCATTTTCAAACATGTTTTTATATAATTTAGTCAATTAATCATAAAAATATCAGTGAAAATATCCAAGAACAGAGCTCAAACTGCTAGAAAAAGTATACTTTTGTAACTTTTAAAATTAAATAGAGTATTCATTCGCCAATTACTGCAATTTGGTGACATATCTCCTCCGTAATTGGGTCACTTACCCTACTTTTCATAATTTTATCCATACGACATGCACGAGCCATCTCGTTCAGGGCTACAGAAGGGCAGTTATCAGCATATCTCTTTCCACGTCGACATCTTTTATTAACACTGGTGGAGTGAACAAACAATTCTTAACAATCGAACTAAATGGCCTTTTTCTGGACTACCAAATTATTTTCAATGTTTGTAAAATAATAATGTAAATTTACAAACATATCTAAAAATCAGTATGTAAGAAATAGTCGTTACGTTAGAATGTAATTCTACGTCAATAATGCGGTCTTGTCTCGGACGCAACCCTACTGAAACTACTTATGTTACGTTTATGAGTACGTTTCTTTTAAATTAGGATCACTAACAATTCAATGATCGATACATGAGGTAATTACAGTTCAATCTTTGGGTATACTTACTTTCGAGATTGTAGAACTTTTGGTGATCGTAAAACATCGAAAAAGGCACGGAGGGGCAGCATATTTTGATTATTTTATCCACTGCTCAAAATAAATTCTTTGTATTTAAAATTCCCTCAACAGTGATCAGGGTAATGGCTCCATGTAAAATACGAAAGCACACGAGCTAAATAGCCTCACATCATCTCGTTCCAGCCACATCGAACCATCCACATTAGAGGATTGATAACTTCAATTTATTAAATACTCTTCATAATGCTTTCGGCTTCATCGTAAAATACCCGCGGGACATCGTAATCTACCAAATTGACAAAAAACGTAGGTTTGATGCTAGGCGAACATTCGTCGAACGGAGTGCCACTCGGTACCCCACCGAGTACTTTTTTTTAATTCTTCTGTGCATTACCACACGATAATCTTCTGAATCATCAGCAAAAGCACATTCATGAATCCTTTTTTTTCGGGATACCAACGTTGCAAAAATTGAAACATATCTGGAACACACAAAGAGCAGAAAAATACCCATTTTGTGCTCTTACAAGTGGCCCTTTTCGCTTCCATGATGGGCCATCCAAATTTATTAAAATCATACATTAAACATCACGAGCTGCCATCTCTAGGTGGGATCCACTTGGCATCAAACCAACCGCACATTGCGACAACGAAACCAAAAAAAAAGACAAATAGCGTTGATCTCTACGCAGACATGTGCGGATACTACTGCCTTTGTGTATCCAATGCTGACCAACTCGTTGATTCGTTTGCTTCGTTAGGGACCGGTTAACGATGGTGGAAGATGCGTTGCCGTGATGACCTATGCTGTGCCATGTCATTCGACCAACTTGGACCGGGAGGTCGGTCGAGAGCAGCCAGAAACAAAAACACATTTATGATACTCTGCAGGCGACGTGCCACATGACATCATTTCACATTTAGGTTCCCCTATATTTTATCTCCCCGACTGGCAAAACTGACCCTTCGATCCTGGGTGACAAAGTGGGGGGCATTATTGCCTGCCGACGGAAGAGAGTTCACGGAGCATTCTCCTCGTCCCGGGCTTGTTTTTCTCTCTCTCCCACCAATGTGTATCACACATTTCCCGAATAAATTCGAATGAAAACGAAAACAAACTTCATTAGACAACGCTATATTTCCATCGATACACATTTATATACACTGTTAACTAGTTATGTCTGACCAGATTGCCGCCCGCACGTGGTTTCAACAAACTGTTGAAAATAAACATGCCGCGGGCAGCCGCAGATTTTTTGGTGTGCTATTTGCCAGCAAAC
This sequence comes from Toxorhynchites rutilus septentrionalis, assembly GCF_029784135.1. Classification (NCBI taxonomy): domain Eukaryota; kingdom Metazoa; phylum Arthropoda; class Insecta; order Diptera; family Culicidae; genus Toxorhynchites; species Toxorhynchites rutilus. Next base: position 128,679,801 of record NC_073745.1, read on the forward strand.
ACGGCCGGAGATTTCGTGGTGACGAAATTAGATCCTTCAACGATTGCGGTGTATGTTGTCCTGGTGAACTAGCTCTAAACACATCCCATGAATAGTTTTGTCTTCTTCATTGTGTTATAAGGATAAACTTTATGGGTGAATATATAGAACCCGAAGGCATCAATTCAATATTGATTTTACCATTTTTTGTCCATTGAATCCACCAGGACCATCGAAATTGAATTTTTGACGTAGGACTACGTTTTAAATTTCTATACTGGGGTGCCGAAATGCCAACCTTCCTGATTTTCAGGACTTCCCAGAATTTTTAGCACGTTCCCTTATATCCTGACAAACAATTATGTTGGCTGATTTTTCTGAAATGATTCTGATTTTCCCTGATTTTTGTACTTTTTAATTTATCAGAATAATAATGGTCCTTGATAAATATACTATTTTCCACGACAAAGTTTTCTTAGTTGGAAATGCGAACTATCATAATAGCTCAACGGACCGCATTTGTATAAAGCTTACATTAAGTACAATTCTCTTGATGCAAAGCTGTACTTAACTTTTTTTTATCTCTACATTCAAATGTTTCGTGGCTTTTCAAAACAGTGCATTTCGAAACATTTGACTTTTCAAAACATTTCATGAAACCAGATTGTCTCACGAATTTGTGAAATTATAATGATACTAGCTGACCCGGCAAACTTCGTCCCGCCCAAAATTTGTTTTTTTTTATCAATACCTTCAAACATTCACGTTTTTTACTAAGCGCAAGTTCATGGGTCAAATCGCAGAACTGTTCATTGATTGATCTTCTAATCGACTCCGTTCAATTTACCTTTTACTATAAAATTCCTAGTACTTCTACCAAAACTCATCATTATAATATCAGATTTTTTTCTGACATAATTCTCGTTCAAGATTTTTCAACCACTTGCAAATAACATGTTTTTCCGTTACATGGAAAAAATGTTTGATACAGAAAATATGATGGAATAAGGACAGCCCTAAATCGGACAATTCCTTCCTCGAGTTTTGCTCTCATCAACATATTCGACAATCCATTTTTATTGGTATATATAGAAGAAGATAAAGATATTTCGTTAGCGCAAACATCAAATGCACTAACAGCACTTGTCACTATGTAATTGTAGAACATATGTGAATTTAATTTTCCGTATTTTTCCCTTTTGCTTCAGATTTTTCCGAAAATTTTCAATTGTCATGTTTAATTGGAATATTTTTGGTTGAAATATATGTGTAACATTTTTATGGCACCACCTCTTCATTCCAGAGGGGTGTCATACCATCATAGAAACATTTCTTATACCAAAAATCCCTCACATCCCAAATTGTGCTTGATTAGTTCTCGAGTTATGCAGAAGTTTGTATTTCATTAGTATGGCAGCCCCCCCTTAGAGAGGGGGGGAGAGTGTATTCATCATAGAAACGTTTCGTGCCCCCTAAAACCTCCATATGCCAAATTTGGCTTCATTTTCTTGATTAATTCTCGAGTTATGCAGAAATTTGTGTTTCATTTCTATGACAGACACCTCCCCCCCCTTCTTAGGAAGATGGGAGGAGTGTTGAACCACCTTAGAAATGTTTCTTGTTCCCTAGAACCTCCACATGCCAAATTTGGTTCCGTTTGTTTAATTAGTTTTTGAATTATGCAGAAATTAGAGAGGGGGAAGGAGTGTCTCACCACCATAGAAACATTTATTGCACCCTAAAACATCCATATGCCTAATTTGGTTTTATTTGCTTGATTAATTCTCGAATAATGCAGAAATTTGTGTTTCATCTGTATGGCTACTCAGACAGACAGACAGACAGAAATCCATTTATATATATATATATATATATATATATATATATATATATATATATATATATATATATATATATATATATATATATATATATATATATATATATATATATATATATATATATATATATATATATATATATATATATATATATATATATAGATAGATAAGCAGATATTTTTTAATAATTTTTTTTAATGTTAGTTTTAGTATGTGATAATTTTTCTATGTGATGACTTTATGGAGTGTACCATTCATGTTTAGATTTAAGTTATATCATTGGGGCTTTCACAGCCTGTTGATAAATTGACAATAAAATAAAATTTATTAAGTTTGAGGAACAATATTGCTTTATCGAGAGTAATGTGTATGTAGATATAGCCCCTGAGTTATTGAGTTATTATACATCACTAGAACATAGCCTTTTTCAAAATTATAAAAGTACTTTGTCCCGCTCAAAATTATTTATTTTGAATGAATTCTTCTGAACATTCACGTTTTTTACCGAGCGAACGTACGTGGGTTCAATCGCAGAACTCTCCATTGATTGATCTTTACAATTTCCATTTACTATAAATTTCTTATTCTACCAAACCTCACCACTGTAATATAAATTGATTTACAGACATAATTCTCGCTAGAGATTCTTGATTTTTGCAAATAACATGTTTTTCCGTTACATGGAACACATGTTTCATACAGAAAAGTTAATTTTCATTCATAATTTTCATTTTCCACCTGAGCACAATTTTCGCTTGACATCAACGGAACACGAAGCTTAATTCCGCAAACGCGAAATTCAATTGTGCTAACAACAATGTCTTAGTGGAACTAATGAGAATTTTTTTTTTCAAACATTCTCTCAGAGCTTTTCTAAAATTTCATAACTTTTTGTCACCATTACATTGATCTACGTACAGAGACGAATACAACAAAATAAAAACAACTCAAATCAGACCATTCCTCCTTCGGGTTATAGATAGATGATATGGTCGGTGTTAAGTCAGACCGGACCATGTGACATTTTTATGATTCCGAGAAAAACGAACATAAAGTTTAATGATCTGCAATTTTCAAAGCATTTAATTTTTTCGTTCAATATTGTTCTCAGAAATGTTAGCTACTCTCTGGCAATACATTGACGTATGATAGTTGTAAAAAATATATACGTTAATGGTCCATTCTGACTGCACCAAATGAAGCATTTTTTTAGAGTTGGTTCACTATGACTGAACAATTTAGAAATATTTCTCAATCAATTAACAGTTGTGAGTCAAAGTGTGCCTTTCTGCTATGAAAATTAGAGCGAGAAGGATTGTGAGTTTGGAACTGCATATACATTTGTTTGCGTTCAGTCTCTGCCATCTACTGCATATTCATGATTGTACGGCAAGCATGTTAAGCATAAACTTCCCATTTTCTATCATCTTAGACAGCATTCGTCAATAGAATTGTTAAATTTGAATTCATTGTCATCGCTACAGCCTAAATAAATCGCACTCTGAAATAGTACATTTTGCGATCATTCACACTGAAGACCAGCATTTTTTTTGCTGATCCGTTCAGTCGAAGTGGACCAAGTATACTCCGTATACTCCGAATGTGCACTTTTTACACGAAAGGGTTCAAGCCCATTTCGACAAGGTACCTATTAGCTTCAAGAAAATGTTTTGTTGGTTTGAATTTGGCGCTTGGATATTGTTTAAATTCAATATACAAATGATTGTCACATGGTCCACTGTGTCTACACATGATATAGAGCGATTTCGCCATGGTAAATGGTACATGGTCCGCTCTGACTGCATACTTTGAGGGATTTTCGTTGATCAATCATAACAATTTTGATCAATTATTCCTGCTGTATACGTGATTTTCCAAATCTGATAAATGTGGTATGTAGCTTACATTATGCTTAACCAAATGTAATCAATAACTCTAAATTTTCAATTTTGCGACATGGTCCCCTCAGACTGAACACCGACCATATAGGAGTGTGTTATTTTGCCTGAAAATCCATTTTCATCTTTGAACCTTCCTTCAGAGTTTTCCGACTTTTCTTTCCACTATATGATTCTATAAATACGGCTCAAATCGGACCATTCCTTCTTCGGGTTTTCCGCGTAGCAACACAGTTGGCCTTCCATTTTTATTTATATAGATTTGCTCGGAAGATTCAAGGTAGAATAAACATTAATTATGGAACTATGGTAAATATATCTAGAATCGAATCAAACAGCAACAAATTTAAGAAAATTCAACAAGTCCTCCAGTGCTGATATGCTTTTCTCATTTGTTGAATAATTTGTTCATTCCAAAGCATGGACGGTTAATTCAGAGGAATTTTAATATTGATTCTCTGCAATCAACTTGATGCTGTAGGTTTTTGGGAAAAAATATAAACGATCAAAAGATCAGGTGAAACACTAGCTTTTCCACTCATGCGAGGGTTTATACCAAATTAGAAATGAACTAGGAAATGAAACAATGAAAGTCGCTAAGAATTATGTAGAGCTAAATAAAGAAAATACAAGTTCCGTTATATTTTTGCAGCAAATAATATCCCAATGCAACAAATCGATGTAAAAGACTTTTAGAAATAAGAACATAAATTTATTGAAGAAAAATAAGTTGTTCGGTAAGTTCGTGTGGCCACTGATGATGACCAAATCAAGGCGCTGGTCACAAATAAAGGGTGTGTCACATCAAATTGCATCACGGAAAAAACGATGTAGAAATTCGCCCAGTAGACCGATCCTTTTGAAAATTATAGACAGTAAAATAAAAACTATTAAACAACTTTTGGCATTTTCTTTTTATTCAGCCAATTCGAGCCCAAGCCCGTATGCTTGCACCTTCCTCTTTACCCCGTCCATAAGGTTCTGTACAACGTCAGGTTGTAGTATTTTTTGAACAGAAATCCATTTTCTCTTGAAGTCCGCCTCCGATTTGACAACTTTTATTTCCTTTGGCACGAAGGTGAGCCCGTTGGCTTCGTACCACTCCAACACGTCCTTTGAATAGTGGCACGAAGTGAGATCCGGCCAGAAGATGGTCGGGCCCTCGTGCTGCTTCAATAGTGGTAGTAAGCGCTTCTGTAGGCACTCCTTAAGGTAAACCTGCCCGTTTACCGTGCCGGTCATCACGAAGGGGGCGCTCCGCTTCCCGCAAGAGCAGATCGCTTGCCACACCATGTACTTTTTGGCAAACTTGGATAGTTTCTGCTTGCGAATCTCCTCCGGAACGCTGAATTTGTCCTCTGCGGAGAAGAACAACAGGCCCGGCAGCTGACGAAAGTCCGCTTTGACGTAGGTTTTGTCGTCCATTACCAGGCAATGCGGCTTCGTCATCATTTCGGTGTACAGCTTCCGGGCTCGCGTCTTCCCCACCATGTTTTGCCTTTCGTCGCGGTTAGGAGCCTTCTGAACCTTGTATGTACGCAGGCCCTCCCGCTGCTTGGTCCGCTGGACGAATGAACTTGACAAATTCAGCTTATTGGCGACATCCCGGACCGAACTTCTCGGATCACGTCTAAACTGCTTAACTACGCGCTTGTGATCTTTTTCACTGACGGAGCATCCATTTTTGCCGTTCTTCACCTTCCGGTCGATGGTTAGGTTCTCGAAGTATCGTTTTAGCACTCTATTGACCGTGGATTGGACGATTCCCAGCATCTTACCGATGTCCCGATGTGACAACTCCGGATTCTCGAAATGAGTGCACAGGATTAATTCACGACGCTCTTTTTCGTTCGACGACATTTTACCAAATTTACGAAAAATTGACAGTGAAGCATGGCCAACGTGATCTATACACTCTTATCTGATTATAAGCGAAAGCTGAAAATATAATTCCTAAAAATTAAATTTCTACAGCGTTTTTCCGTGCTGCAATTTGATGTGACACACCCTTTATGTAATCCTCAGTACATGGCAAATGAATTAGCAGATCCACTACAGTTATCTAAAACCATCGTTCATGAACAGCATGTGAAGCCTGGTTACGTACATCGTTACAATGTGAGGGTTTCACACAACTTGATCGAAAAACCTTTAACGGTTGGCATTTTCATCTGAAAATCGCTTCATAAACGTAACGAAGATGACGTTTCGAAGAAAATTGGGACTTGTGATGAAAATAGTACATTTACAAAACTGTTGAGCGGCAAAAAAAATTGGCGTAAGCGAAATGAACCCCAAATCCGGTCTTCGTCCGAAGGAAGTCATACTCTGTTTCTGGTGGGATTTGGAAATGAAATCGGTAATATAAGCTACTACCAAGCAACCTGTCATTCCACAAGTATGGCTCTTAACAGATTTCGACGAAGAAGCAAATATGTTCTAGGGGGAAATTTAATTTTTTTTTTTTAAATTTAAGCTGCATGAAAAATGGTGAAAGATCGTGAAACGAAATTGTGGATATATAATTGAATTATAATGTTTTGATTGAAAATTATGCTTTTGTTTTCCCAAAAATCGATATTAAATTTCCGGACAACTCAATAAGATCTGATATCTCCTGATTTTTATTTTCATTCTTCCTGATTTTTGAAAAAATTATAGTTGGCAACCCTGCTGGAGTGTAAGTTGAAAGTTTTGAAAACGTGAGCGTTACGCTGGAACAACCTTATTTTGAGTGTTAATACCTCTTTTCCGGCTAAACGGAATAGTATATATAATAGCCACTTCATTCGAAAGATAAAATGTCTGCACGTTATATGCTTATTAATTATTGACCCGAACGCTTGTTTCAATAGAGACGATTGAACAGAAAAAGTTTAAAGTCTGTATAATTCAACAAGAAGAAGAAATCCAGGAATCCTTTTGATTGTGATTGGAAAGTGACGGGAAGATGATCTCGCTCGCTCATTTAAACACTATGCTTATCTCTTTCAATTCAATTTCTGTTCTGCAGCTGGACCGGATGGTGACATTGGCTATGAATTTGATAGCGGGGAAAATGAAGAGAATATTCCATCATATCAAAGAGACCATATTGTTTGATGAGAGCAGGAGTTCTAATATCATTTATTGACGAATGCCACAAACGATGGATGATTTTAATTGGCGGAAGGGGGCATTATTTGTGCTGGTTTTTTTTTTGAGAAGAAATCGATTCCTCTTTTTGCGTTAATAATTCTTTTCCAGCTAAACGAAGTGGATTGTAATAATCTTTATTCAAAAGAAAAAATGTCTAAGAATCATTCGCTCATTGATTATTGACCTGAAAACATGTTTCTATAGATTGAAAATTACTTTGAAAACATGCTAATAAAATCACAAATCTGTATATAAACTGGTGCTCGCTCGGAAATCCATTTTAACGTCGTTTGATGTTTGCTGCAACGGACACGGTTTGCTGAGGAGCGTTGAGTGTCATTGTCAAGGCAGGTCGAAGAGGAGTTCGAAGTAGAGTTGTCCCTAAGGGCCTTTCTTATGACTAGAGACGAATATACTGCAGTCTCTATAATTTAACAAGAAGAGGCGGAAGAAGAAGAGGAGGAAAAAATCAATTTTTTTGTGATTGTGAAGTGACATGAGAATGGTCTTGCTAACTCGCCAAACACTATGCTAATGTATTGCAATCCCATTTCGTTTTTGCCGCCGGGCTGAACGGAGCCGCAGTTTTTGGTTACAGTAACAGTTCTATTATCGAATGCTCACGAACACCCCTATCGATTGTCGAAATTTGGAGAGGTGGTATTATTTGTGCTGGATATTCCCGAGGAGGAATCGATTCCACCTTTGAGTGTTAATAAATATTTTCCGGCTAAGCAAAGTGCCATCGATCGTGAGTTCAAAACTCTGGATCAAATGTCCATTTTGACCATCTTTGTGTTGTAACTACTTACGCGCAACAATCATCCAAGCTCAGCTATTGGGAAGCTCTGCTTGCAACAAAAAAAAATACATTGGGCTGTTGCGCTATTACTAATACAACAATGATTATATCAAGTGTCTCCGCTGTCCGGTCTGCTGAACAATGGAAGAATAGAAGCAATACTACGAGGGTCGTTCAAAAAATAAGTTTCAGTGCCTCTGAAAATGCGGAATAATAAAGTTACATATAAAGTTAAAAACAAGGTGATTTTCGTAATCTACGTTTTATTTTTCAACTTTTTGAAGTACGATGTAACTGCGTCACAAATTTCTTCAGTGTTATCGAATCGTTGACCGCCGAACGCTTGTTTCATCACCAGGAATAAGTGAAAATCGCTAGGGGCGAGGTCTGGGGAGTAAGGAAGATGCTCGAACACAGTCCATTTGAATTTTGTCAATTGCCCCTGAGTTACGCGAGCAGAATGGGGCCGCGCATTATTATCGTGGATGAGGAACACTCCTTTCGTCAATAAATCTGGCCTTTTGTTCTTAATCACGGTTCCTTATCATGTCCAAAACTTCACAATACGGTGATGAAACAGGCGTTCGGCGGTCAACGATTTGACAACACTGAATAAATTCGTGACGCAGTTACATCGTACTTCAAAAAGTTGGACGCTACGCACTTCGCGCTCGGAATAGAAAAACTCGTGCCACGCTATGAAAAATTCCTCGAACGTTGCGGCGATTATGTAGAAAAATAGAAAATAAAACGAGGATTACGAAAACCACCTTGTTTTTTGTCCTAACTTTATTTATCCGCGATTTTTGAGGCACTGAAACTTATTGTTTGAACGACCCTCGTATTAAGTCCAAAAAATGGCTACTGTATAATTACCAATTTATAGAAACCATACACATGTAACATGTACATAAGAGGGGGAAAGAAAATGGTCATCTTGAATTCAAAAAAGTTACCCCATAAAAAATGTTCACCGCTCGAAAAAACAACCTATGCAAAATATCAACTCAATCGGACTTAAGGGAGTGTGGCGCAAAGCGATCATAGTTTGAGTTTTTTCAAAATCGAAAAATCTCCAAACTTATTTTTTTTATGCCAAATATCTTAAAATTACATGAAACGTCGAGATCTATTGTCATCTCGAACAAATTCTGTTGTCAAAAATCGACACTCTGGGTTGTTTTTTCGGAATACGAAGCAAAACGTATAGTTTTGGGTTCCAATAAAAACAGTTATCTCGATTCTTCATTCGGAACTTGCTGCGAAATGTTGATTTGCAGGATAATGTACCCTATGCAAAATATTAGCTCATTTGGATTTCATTTACTAGTTTTTTTGAAAATCGAAAAATCTGGATTATCGGTGATTAAAATTTTTTTTTTAAATTATACCAAATGTCTCATAAGTGCACAAAACGTCGAGATCAACTGTTATCTCTAAAAATTTAAATTTTAAGGCATTTGGTATCAATATTTTTTTTCTAAGGCACCATTTCTTGTATCCTCGGCTTGGGTGATTTTTCGATTTTCAAAAAACTCAAACTTTGGCCACTTTACGCCATTCTCCCTAAAGTCCGATTAAGCTGAAATTTTGCATAGGTGAATTTGTGAAACCAACACTGTGTGGTGAGATTTTTTCAAGAGACTATTTTGAACGTCAATATCTCTTTGCCAGTTGAGGGAGGTGGTTTGACAAACATTTCATTCGAAAGATGAAAGATCTATGAGTAATGTTTGTTACATACGTATCTTAAAATTTGTTTCCCAAATTTGTTAGCTCAAAAATTGCTTTGATAACAATTGAAATCAATTGAACAATTCGTCGGTGTTAAGTCAGACCGAACCATGTGACATTTTTATGATTTCGAGAAAAAAGAGCTTGAAGTTTGGTGCTATAAGGGTTTTCATTGCGCATTCGAAACAATTTCGATGCGTAATTCCTGCTGCAAACGTGATTTTCCAAATCTGATTAATGTGGTATGTGGCTTATCAAATTCTTAACCTAATGCAATCAATAACTCGAAATTTTCAATTTTGCGACTTGGTCCCCTCTGACTTAAAACCGACCAATTGAAATAAAAAAAAATCAAAATTCTCTCATGATGGTTCGATGGGTCAATTTTGCTCCGTCTGGCTAATATTGTTTCTATTTTGCTACCAATTTGTACGGACGTGCAATTTTTTCCACCTAATAATGGATCCACAGAATATGCATGAAAGAAAATCTCTGCTTGCTGTTGCTTCGACTTCTCAGAGATTTTTCAAAATATTCATTCATTGAGAATCGATTCAGATGCAATTTTAAACAAATGATTACAATGTCAATGGTAGTTCTACGTAAACTTTGCGGTTGTATCACAGATATAACCTACCCCTAGTTTTTCGCCACTGAAGATAACATGGAAATTAGAAGTACCCATCATTGTCATTGTCATTGATTTACTCAGGCGCTCAGACAGAAGAAGCATTCGAAAACAACCATTTTAATGTTTGCCTCCGGAATAATTCAGTTCCTAATACACGGTATTGACGTAGGCAAATCCTCACTCACTGTCGGGATAGACGTTAGGATTGTGATATTTCAAAAGGACATTCATAATTCATCATCAGCGAGAACATCCGCTCCGTCCATGATCAAATAATTAAAATCAGCCAGCTGTATTGGACTTTGATTAGATTCATTTCTGCACCATCCCGGAATTCTGTTTTTTTTTATCATTCGACGATGGAAACTAATGAAATAATGTCCCATCATCATAATAGTTAGTTTTGTATTACATCGCCGCTGTCTGCTGTTTTAATTTAGTCCATCCCATCATGGAGCAGCTGGGTAAGAGTCAAAACAGTAATCCAAATTGAAACATGACAGCGCCTGCTTCCGGTTGAGCCAAAGCCAAAACGAGTTTGCTCCATACAGAGTGTATCTCGGGGTCGGGGTCCGGCTTGCTTTGGAATTCTGCAGCCGGAAGGTCATTTCACACTGTTCACCATGCTGTTGGTATTTTAATTGCTTTAATTGCAAATCCCCTGCCAGCGTTTGGTTTTGCACTTTTCTCATACAGGAATTTCCGGAGAATTCTGAGAACATGGGGGGGGGGTGGTTAGAGTGGGATGATTCATCCCATCATCCCATGTCTTCTTACTTCAAATGTATGAAACGTAACGCCATAACGACATGCACGTGCTTTTCGGATAATAACATCTTCATCCTTCATGCGGACGCTTGCTTCTACGGAAATCGAGGCATTTTGCTGCGAGTGCTAATACGGCTTATGCATCGGTTGTACGAGAGAAGTCACTTGGGATTCGGGGAATATGATTATATAGCTGTTTCTCAGAATCCGCGCCAAAGTTGGTTCGTGAGAGTGTTCTGCCATTCCCCAGACGCCATGTTGAGATTGGATAGAAAAATGAAATTAAGAAGACTGCAGACAGCGCTGACTAATTTTGGATTCAACAGATGAACACATTCTCAGGCGGGGTTTTATTAAAGATATCAAAAATGTACCCATTGCTATTGTGAATATTAAATTAGTCATACACGCAAGTAAATCAGCAACGAACAAATTGTGCACGTGGGGATAATAGATCAAACTTTTCTAACCATAATTTGGCCAAATGAATAAACTTTTTGCCTGGATGCTCGCTTGGTTGTAATGTATGCAAGTTGGCCGTTGCAGTGGGAATATCGGCTAGGAGCTTGAAGCACACCAATGCACAGTGGGGCGATTCCATACAAAGGCTGGTCAAGCAAAAAAAAAGTGTCGTTAAATGCGAGAAAAATATGGTTTTCACATAATTTAGGAATGCTGAACACGAATTCAGATTTTGGCAGTCATTTTTTTTTTATTTGGGACCGTCCATAAAGCGCGAGATCCATTTTTTGGGATTTTATGGCACTTCCGTAGTATTTTTTACATACTTTTTTTATATCAGAAGCAACCCCACTAGGCGTTCTCTATATTAAAAAAATATATATTACGTAGTTTATGGACGGCCCCTCAAAAAAAAAATCAGTTTTAAAAATAATGGATTTTTTTAAGATTGCAAATTAATACAATCATCCTCATCATCATCATCATCATCATCATCATCATCATCATCATCATCATCATGATCTTCTTTTTTTCATCTTCATAACTTTCACCAGATTCATCGTCATCTTTTCCTGATTCAATAATTATTTTCAATAGAAACATTACTTCATCTGGAAGTTTTCTACAATTACTTTTCTTCTTTTTAAAATAAGTATTTACACGAATTTACACGAATTTAGTATTCGTGTTTCACTATTATTGCAACGCATGCTAGACGTTGGAGTTTGTTTAGTTTTTTTGTATCTACAGTCTCCTTAGTATTAGGCCACCACACAAATGAGGCATAGGTTATCCTAGACCGCACAATGGCAGTGTAGACCCACATAACAATTTTTGGTTTGTGGCCCCATGTTCTTCCTATCATTTTAGAGCATGCCCCTAGGGCTAATTGGCTTTGCTGATTATTGAATCTAAGTGCGCATTCCAGTTTAGTTTAGCATCTAGGATAACTAGGAATACCTAGATATTTCACTGAGGCGCTGCTTTTTATTTCCCCTCCCCGAAGATGTAAAGACTGCAGATGCTGTTTTTTTTTCTTTTTGGTGAAAGGAATAATTGTGTTTTTTGAGGAATTTTTGCTCAGACCTTCTGTGACCCACCAAGATTGTGTAAAGTTTGAGGCCATCTGCTTTCTGCTCTACAAAATGTCGTCGAACTTGCCTCGTACCAATCTGACTAGATGATCGGCAAAGCTCACAACTTCGAATCCTTTTACTTCTAAACTTATCAGAAGGCCGTTGGGTTTTTACCGCTAGGACCAGGAATACTAGGATATTCAAGATTCTTGTTTTTCGGACGATCTTCACGAGGAAACTTCGGTTTACCAGAAACCCTGCTGACGACTTTTTGAACATTTTGTGGCTCCACAAGTTTGGAATCACTGGGCTCTGAAAACTTCAGATTACCTGGGTTTTTGGAATTATGAGGTTTTCGCGTTTTTTGGCACCAGATCTCCATCGAGCACACTAGAGTTTTTTTGAGTAGTGGTTTGGCGCTGCTTTGGATTTATTTTCGTCAGTTTAGTTTCGCAAAATCGGGAGTTTATTTTGAAGTTGTTGCTAACAAGTTGACGCATTGAAGTTTCGTCCACTGTCAGCGTCCATTCCGCATGGATTTCATTGGAAACCCCTACATACAAATTTTCATGGAGAATTTTCTCAAAAAGGCCTGGTTTAGACAGCTTACCATCAACACGAATGAATAGTCAAAAATGCAATGAAGTACAGAAACATTTACTGCTATTTTGATGTTATAATGATAATGTGATAATTGGGTAATTTGGCATCAATTCATAAAATCCGAAAGATTATGGCATGGTTTGATGAATATTGTCTTCAGATTCTGGGCTGGTCAGCTTGTTTACCAAATCAAAACCCTGTTAGGAACTTATTAGGAGCGATCGGACGAGTAGTAAATGCAGCTTACAAGCAATATGAGTGATTTGAAGAGCTTAAACGAGCAGTATCCTCTGCGTGAAACCAGATACACACTACAACATGGTGCAGCTTGGTCGTAGCTACCCCGAATGGGATATTTGAACTGATTGAGAACTATAGATGACCGAATTGGAAACGTATCGTAATGCATGTTAAATTGGCGTTAATTTTGTGAAGGGCTGAGAGTTTTTCCATCTGGTTTTAAAGTTATAAAACACTGGAATTTTAGTTTTTTTTAATGTTTTGCGCCTGAACACAACAATAAAGTTGAAATGGTCAGTCTTATAAATGTAGATAGTTATTGTATTCTACACTATATACTTCAATTCAACCGACTTCTTACATATCTCTGGAAATTCCGAAAAAATGAGTGGTTCTATAGTTGACGGATTTCGCGCCAACTCGATCAGATGTTGGCATGATCCTCTCAGAACTGAATGAAACTTTGTGTGCGTGAATACCTTACCTAACTAAGCAACTTGGCATACTTATTTTTCCGAAAATTTATCTAGACTAACATATAGAAAGGGCTAAATATTTCTGATAATTTTATTATAATATTTTTCTACTCGAAAATGGTATGTCCTACAAAAAAGTGATCTATGGAAGAGTTCTAGGAAAATAATTCAACTTTCAGAAAAAAAACTATATAAAAATATTTTTTCGAAATTCTAAAAAATCGGTTTCAAAAACTAAATGTCGCTTTTCTCAAAATGGTCATCTCAGATTTTGATGAAATGGAAGATAAATGGTAGATGAATATTCGCACTACAACTCTTCCATACATCGCAACTTGTGTATTTTTAAGGCAAAAAAGTTTTTCTAACAAAAACCATTTTCAAGATTTTTTCTCGAAAATTTTCTACAGCTATAGAAAAAATCAATAACAGGTAGAAATGGATTTATGGTGACCCTTGGATGCTAAAGTACAGTTTTCAGTTTGTTTTTGTATTCAAATGCAATATGTTTCAATTCAGAGAGCAACGACAGCTCTCAAACAATAGCCATCTAACAAAAATCTCTATCGAATAGTTGTTGTAGATATCACTGTAGATATGATAATAATAAATGAATAAATGGATTGTATAGATACCTAAAGGATGAATAAAATGGCTCTGTAGTTGTTTGAAAATTACTAGTCGTGACCGGCAGAAAATATAAAGTGACGGAAAATAAATATCATTATTTTGTTTCTGCGTAATCATCAGAATTCAACAAAGAGAAGTGTGATATTGTTTAGCAATATGAGTCAAGCCGTGATCTCCAGGAAAATGCGTTTACCGGGATATACCCATCCGTTGGATGATACAATGGGAATTTGTGAATCTTGTTTGGCAGTGATTTGGCACAATACAGTCGTAGACATTCGTTTAGCCGCACCCTATTTTTCCTCAATATTTTTAAAAAATAAGTATATTTTTTGTACATTTTTGTTCAGATAATAGATATTTTCATCGTTCTTAAAAAAGTATAAATTCACTTTTTGTTTTCTTCTTCTTCTTCTTCAATGGCACTAACGTTCCTAGAGGAACTTCGCCGTCTCAACGTAGTATTACTTGCGTCATTTATATTAGTACTTAGTTGAGATTTCTATGCCAAATAACACGCCTTGAATGCATTCTGAGTGGCAAGCTCTAGAATACGCGTGATCACAGTGCCAGTCGGAGGAAATTTCTTTGACGAAAAATTCCCCCGACCAGAACGGGAATCGAACCCGAACACCCGGCATGTTAGTTATGACGCTAACCACTCGGCCAAGGGAGCACTTTTGTTTTCTAAGTTATTCAAATATGTGGAATCAGGGTGGACATTCGTTTAGCTGCATCCTAAAATTTCAATAAAAGAAAATTTGTGCGGCAAATTTCGAGTCCAATCGGTAGCTAATATTAAGTATGTCCACCTCCATTTCGGATCACTTTGAAAACTAGATTTGGCATCGAGTCAGACAGCTTTTAAAGTGTTGCCATATTCATTATAGCCCAACACTCCTGAATTACGGCCTTGAGACTGGAAATGTTGTCAAATTGTCATCCGTTTGCATAGACCATCTCGGTCAAGATTCTCCATAGGTTCTCTATGGGATTGCAATCGACTGCCAGCAGGTCATTCAAGAAGCGGAATGTCCTTCTCGGCAAACCATGCCTTCGATTACTTGGAAACGTGGATAATTATGCATAGATCCAAGTTTCCAAGCAATAGAAGGCATGGTTTGCTGAAAAAACGACATCCTCGGTAGCGTTGTTTTCGATATAGCCAATCAAAACGTCCTCCAGTAATTGAAGTTACTTTTCGGAGTTCATTCGGGTGAAAATGAAACAAATGGGAAGCTTGCTGTGATAAGAAACGGCTCCCCACACTGTCAAACTTCCGCCCCCAAAGTTTTGCTTCGATCTCACGACATGCCGTTGACTTGAATTGCACCCATAGCAACTGTAACAGTCCGGACCATCCAAATTGACCTTTTTTCGCCGAAAAATACAACATTTCTCCATTCTAGTTTCCATTCCATGTATTGCCGGGCGAAAATGAGATGGTTTTGCTTATGGGTGGCGGTCAGTTTTGGCTTCCCTTGAAGTTTCTTCCACATGATGTTTGGTGACTCATTGAAGATGTGCGCAATATGCTTATTCGTTACTGGAACAATCGATTCTGCCTTAATGTATGAACAGGACATCGTTTCCTAGTTGCTTCGTGTCTTATTCGACCTTTAAGACGCAAAGTAACTTTGCTGTTTCCATTTGTTGGTCGTTATATCCCATATTTCATTTTGGTCGTTATATCCCATACTTTTGTTCACTCAATAGAATACCTTTCGCCATTCCTTTAAATTCTACGTAAAGCACTAATCTGACCCACTTCTTACGTTGCACATCAAATATTTATCTTGTAAATTGAACATTCCCAATTATTTTAAAAAAAAACACAGATACAGGCTTGGTGATTATGCGAATACTCGATTTTTTTGCCCTGTGGCTAAACGTATGTCTCGGGAAAAAACGACGTTTGTATGTTTATATCCACCGATGCCGCCTTGTGTGTGTGTGTGTGTGTGATTGTGACGCACGTCCTTTCAATAAAATTGACTTAAATATACTACCACTACAGCAAAGAAGTATCCCGATAAAAATAACATTCCTTTTGTAAGTGTTTCAAGTTTTTTTTCAAATGTGGCTAAACGAATGTCTATCACTGTAGGTGTGTTCCAAAAAAAAACCACGTATAGATGAGAATATTTTCTCTGTTTCTGTTAACCGACATAGTTTATTACACTTGGTTACACTTGGGGTTGTTGATACCAGTACTGCATTTGCAATCCTTGCAAATCCTGGAGATCACGGCTTGACTCTTGTTGCTCAACAATGCCACACTTTTCTTTGTAGAATTCTGATGAATACGCAGAAACAAAATAATGATATTTATTGTCCGTCACTTTATATTTTCTGCCGGTCACGACTAGTAATTTTCGAAGAACTGCAGAGCCATTTTATTCATCCTTTAGGTATCTATACAATCCATTTATCATTATCATATCTACAGTCACTCTTAATAGATACTTAATAGATATTCGATACCTGACCGACCGATGAAGAGATTTTTGGCAGATAGCTATTGATTGAGAGGTGTCGTTGCTCTCTGAATTGAAACATATTGATTTGACCAAAGAACAAGCTGAAAACTGTTGTTTAGCATTCAAGGGTCATCATCAATCCATTTCTACCTGTTATTGATTTTTTCTATAACTGTACATTAAAAAAAAATAGATAAATTTCGAGAAAAAAACTTGAAAAAGTTTTTGTTAGAAAAACTTGTTTGCCTTAAATATGCACAAGTTGCGATGTATGGAAGAGTTGAAGGGCACATATTTATCTACAATTTATCTACCATTCCATCAAAATCTGAGATGACCGTTTTGAGAAAATCGACTTTTAGTTTTTGAAATCGATTTTTTAGTGTAGGATTTAAAAAAAAAATTTCTGTATTTTTTTCCTGAATATTCAATTATGTTCTTATAACTCTTCCATAGATCACTTTTTTGAAGGAAAAAAAACTAAGTATGCCTAGTTGCTTAATTAGGTAAGGTCTTCACGTCCAGAAAGTTTCATTGAGTTCTTAGAGGGTCATGCCAATCCCATGGATGAGTTGGCTCGAAATACGTCAGTTGTGAAACGCAGTGTTGTCATTTTAGTGATGCGGTATCTCATCTAGTACGGCCATAACAATTGACTTCGAACGCGTTTTCCTCGAAATTAGTTTTTTTCAAACTGGCATACACAACATCTCCAGTTCTAGAGAATGAAATCCGTTTTGTCTAAACACATGTTTTTGACGTGTCCGTGGTTCATACAACTTTATTGATTCAGAATCTGTTCGATTTTTTATGTTTCAGATAACTAGTGCTGGAATCGTGTACGCCATGGCACAACTTTTTCTTGGACGCCTTCACTCCATCAGCTAGTAACAATTCTAATTATGAATATTTTTTCCGTTCAATTTTTGTTTTATTGTTAAAAGATAGATGAACAAATAATGATATAATGAGTAGTAAAAATATTCTTTGTTTTATTTTTTCGGAACACGAAAAACGTCCGAATTTCACGCCTCTACACTAGAATACCTCCTTAACTGATGATGAGTGGCTCAGGATTACTGTAGAACAGATTGGTTATATTTGAATCCAATTAAAATATTTCGAGGGTATATTCAATAATTATTTAAAAAGAATAATGGGTATTAGAAATATATTAAGGGGGTATTCTAGTGTAGAGACACGAATTTCGGACGTTTTTTCGAACTCCGTAAAAATAAAACAAAGAATATTTTTACTATCCATTATATCATTATTCGTTTATCTATCCTTCAACAATAAAACAAAAATAGGACGGAAAAAAATATTCATAATTAGAATAGTTACATGCTGGTGAAGTGAGGGTGTTCAAAAAAAAGTTGTGCCATGGCGTACACGATTCCAGTCCTTCTGGTTATCTGAAACAAAAAAATCGAACAGATTCTGAATCAGTAAAGATGTCGCTATGGCATGAACCTCGGACAAGTCAAAAACATGGGTTTTAACAAAATGGCGGCCGTTTGAAAACAAAAATGCTGTTTAAAACGTTTTTTTTTTGCGTTTACCGATTTTTTAAAAATAGTAAAATTAAAAAGTTATAATTTTTTATTGGTTCATGCGATAGAGAGATGTATGCAGATTATTTTCATATAAATTTGACATAAATCGGTTCAGTAGAACTTGAGATATCGTGTACGCCAGTTTGAAAAAACTAGTTTCGAGAAAAACGCGTTTGAAGTTCATTGTTATGGCCGTACCAGGTTAGATACCGCATCACAAAAATGGCTCTAACTCGATAAATAATATGATTTTCGATATGTCCTTTCTAGAGTATATTCTTGAATGTCTAAACTACAGAAATATGAAGCAAAAAAAATTTAATTTTTTTCAAATTTCTAGACTAGAATACTCCCTTAATGTTTTTTACGAACGTGGTTTTAAACAGATATAATTAGGCCTGTCTGTAAATCATTCCCTAATGCAACTTTCGGCATAAATTGTGACGTTAATTACAGGAATATTGCGGCAATGTTCGATTTTTGCATAATGTAAATCAAAAACACATTTAACTTTTCAATGCGCGACAAACTCTGCTCTGAAAGGGCTGAATGAGAGTGCCTCGTGAAAGCACAATCCCATTATATTTTAAAACCTCGAAACTTTTTCCAACGCTCCAACGTGTGCATTAACATCGAATAAATCAGCAGAAAATGGCCTCACAACATATTGCTCACACTCAGTAGCGCGCAAAACTTATCCTATCATAGCGTCAGGCGAACAAAAAAAAAACAACGCTGCGTCGAATCAAAACAGTTTCCCATGTTCCGGAATAAGTGTAACCATCATAGAAGTATTAGTACAACTAACCGACACACAGCCCTCTAATAACGGATCCTTTTTCATGGTGGTGGCATATTGTTTCCAATATGCACACGAGCGAGTTGTCGGCTTCAAGCCAAAGTTTCAATTTTTGCTAATTTCAATGTTGCACCCGGAAATGGCTATAGAAGCCATTAACCAATAACGCTTTCCGCTCGCTCGGAACCAGGGACCAGGGGTTCGGATTGTGTCGATGATGGGTGGCATATGGCGAACGACAAAACTTTCCACTCACTACTGCTGTTCGGATCGTATTTGAACTGATCCTGTCGCCTCTTGCCTTGGGGCGGACCTTGTGAGGAGTGTGCATGAAGTCGACGGAAAATACCAGGATTCCAGGATAGAGGAGAAAAAAAAGTTTGAAACAGAGTTTGCCCATTGGCACACTTTGCTGACTTTTATGTTCCCAAATGATGTTCTCATTTGCATAACATCAATGATCGTGAAGCACTTATTGTTGTATACTATTCAAATCCATCCATAGAATGGGTGTTCATATGAAGTTTTTGGGGACTTATCATTTCTCACTCGTTTTAAAAAAAAATGTCGGCTCAGTTTTTATCTGCTGTATTGTAACATTTTTCATGCAGTTTACACATCGAATAGAACAATCTGCACAAATGATGTGACAACTTAAGCGTTTGTTTGTTGTTCTGGATTATATTAGGCTGTCAAAAAAGTCCTGCGGTATTTTTTTTTGAATTTTCATTTGTTCATAAAATTAGTTACAATCATCTGTTTTAAGTCAAATATGCGCCGTTTTGTTCGATGACTTGTTCCCAACGAGATGCCAACTTCATAATACCCCTGTTATAGAAGCTCGCTTCCTTATTGGCAAAAAACTCGGATAGCCAATTTTCACAGGCCTCTTTTGTGGCTAACTTCTGACTACCTAGCTCGTTCGCCATGGACAAAAACAGGTGGTAGTCACTTGGTGCAAGGTCCGGACTATACGGCGGATGCAAAAGAACCTCCCATCCGAGCTCCCGGAGCTTCTGACGCGTCACCAAAGAAGTGTGTGGCCTGGCGTTGTCCTGATGGAAGACAATGCGGCCTCTGTTTATCAAAGATGGCCTCTTCTTCATGAGTGCTACCTTCAAGCGGTCCAGTTGTTGGCAGTACAGGTCCGAATTGAGCGTTTGGCCATAGGGAAGCAGCTCATAATAGATTATTCCTTGACAATACCACCAAACACACAGCAGAACCTTCCTGGCCGTTAATGAGGGCTTGGCCACCGTCTGAGCCGCTTCAGCGGGCTTCGACCACGACCGTTTGCGCTTCACGTTGTCGTAAGTGACCCACTTTTCATCGCCAGTCACCATCCGCTTCAGAAACGGGTCGATTTTGTTGCGATTCAGCAGCGATTCACATGCGTCGATACGGTCAAAGATGTTTTTTTTGCGTCAACGTGTGTGGCACCCATACATCGAGCTTCTTTGTGAATCCAAGCTTCTTCAAATGGTTAATAACGGTTTGATGACTTATCCCCAGCTCTTGGCCGATGCTACGGCTGCTACTATGCCGGTCTTTCTCGGCTAATTCAGCGATTTTGTCGCAATTTTCGACGACTGGCCTTCCGGAACGTGGCGCATCTTCGACGACCTCTACACCAGAACGAAAACGTTGAAACCATCGTTGTGCGGTGGAAATGGAAACTGTATCGGGTCCATAAACTGCACAAATTTTATTGGCAGCATGAGATGCATTTTTGCCTTTGTCATAGTAGTACTGTAAAATATGTCGGATTTTCTCTTTGTTTTGCTCCATTTTTGCGACACTATAACTCACGAACGACTCAACCAAACAAAACACTGTCAAGGACTATATTATAGCTATAAAATACCTTTCCAACAAGCTATAGTATGACTCGATACAATGAATACAACTAGAACTACGCGCTTACAACGACACCTCGCGGACATACCGCAGGACTTTTTTGACAGCCTAATATATTGTTCTGTATTGGTATATGGCACATATGAATCCAATAAGCATGTATGTTCGCCTCGACTAATTAATTTCCATCGGTTCGGGAAGCTTCAGCTTCGGATTTATGTTTTGACGTAGGACTACGTCTTTCATTACTGTACTGGGGTGTAAGTTCAAAGTTTCGAAAACGAGAAAGTGATGCTGGAGTGCAAGGTTTTGCACGTTAATACCTCTTTACTGGCTGAATCGAGCGATATAATAATCACTTCATCCGAAAGATAAAATGTCAACGAGTTATATGATTGTCACTTATTTGTCCAAAAAATCGTTTCAATAGCTTAAAAATTGCTTTGAATGCAAGCTATTGAAATCATCATTGCTCATTGATGATGATTGGTGATCGCAATGTGTTCCCAAACACGGACGCAAAACCTAGGCACCTGGAGAAACCGTCATAGCGAATACATGCAAGCTGCGACTTCTTTTGTTCGCATGCATTAGTGGAAACCATAGCGGACACATGCAAGGCGTGAGTACTTTTACTCGCATCAGTTTCTGTTCTGCTTTCGTATGGAACAGTCATGAAAAATTGTTTGCCTGTGAATGCGTCCAAGCGAAGAAATATTCGCATTTTCGCATTCGACTCGGTGTTCCCGTGATGCAATCCAACTTTTTGGATTGCATCACGGGAACGCAAAGCTGAATCAGCTCATGCGATACCTACATTAGAGTTCAGAACCACAAAAGTGATGATGTTTGTTTATTCTACGCTCTGAAAAGCAAGATTCGGTCGTGATTATTCATTTTATTTCTATTTAGATTCATTTCAACCATTAAATGTCTTCAGTATATAGTAAGAAAGTTAGGGCTTTGTATATTTATAATAATTTCAATACGCGATTGGACCAAAGTCATTGATATTCTTCGAAAATTTTATGTTTGATAATGCATACAGGTTATGAATACTGTGGACAATGGAGATGAAATCGATATCATATCAAGTTGGATTATATAACTGATAATGTAAGGCCCAATACAAGAAGGATATGCAGTATTTTTAGCGCAACACATGCTCATCTTTTATCTAGTTGAAAAAAAAATTAAGTTACAACACTTATACCAAGCCTTTCTTCAAAATATACATACCACATTGTAAAATGACGAATTTCTAACCTTTCTAGCGTAGAAAGATTACGTGAAACCGGAAAATTTGAAGATAAATTCTGATTTTTCTAAAAAAAATTAACGAAAAAAAAACAAAACATCATCATCTTACTCGCTGCGCCATCTGGTTGTAAATCTAACGTAAATTCGTCAATAGCATCAGTTTCTGTTCTGCTTTCGCATGGAACAAGCATGAAAAATTGCCACATCACGATAAAAACGAAATTAATTTTATGCAAGGTTATATAGACTTTATTTCGTTTTCACCGCGAAGTGGCGCCCTCGGTTTCTATTCTGCGCATGGAGTAATCATGAAAAATCTCGTGTTATTCTCATAAAAACAAAAATGAATCATGTATCAAACATATTCAGTTGCTTTTACAAGGCCACTCAAATTCCAACGGTTCGTTTCGGGACCACCAAAAAGTTCGAAAGAGTTGAATTTTATGTTAATAACAATTCCATACTTATATTCATCCAACCACACATTAACAAGAAAACTTTCAGCAATCTTTCATAATATTCATTCATTCATTTAGAATTGATGCAGATGCAAATAAATGATTACCGAGCCAACGGTAGCCCTACGTCTACCTTGCGGTCATATCACAGATATAACCCACTTCTTGTTTTTCGACCTCTTTGGGGTTTACTTTCAAGGCTGATTTCTGCGGAATAAAATTTAAAGGAACAACTACATAAATTTTTGATCCAGCATAGAAATAGATATCACGAAACGCTCTGGGATCTCGATGTCTAATAATAAACATTCGACGTTTTTGCAAGCTATTCGATTGTGTAAAATCGTTCGAAAGTTTCGTTCGAACGTTGCAAGTAATTTAGTTTTAATCACTCTGTATCTCCCTCTTCCAAATTTAATTATTGCGAGCATCATAAAACTTCGATTGGTGTCCGACGGTGTTACTTGGTAGCAATCAGCTGGAAAAATCTCGGAACACAGACACACTTACCTTAATTAAGCGCACGTTCAGTCTGCACCTTTTCTTCTCGCACAAGGTAAACAGTTCTTCGAAAGTTGGAGAGCACAATTAAATCAATTGCTTCCAATTAAAGGAAAAAAAAACTAGATTTCAACCGTTTTATACAGCATCACGTTCAGAATTTTACGAGCCATAATGATCGCCTTTCATACAGGAAGTATGAAGTATGTTTTTCCCGTCGATTTATCGCACTTATTCTTTTCATTTCGTTCATTTTTTTTTGCATTTATCGCCCGGTGGAGGAAATGCGGCGGCGTTTAGAACGTGATTTTTCATTCTTTTCTTGATTTTTTTTTCTCCTGCAGTGGAACAACGTGGTGGCACATTAATGGAAAGCTCTCGATAACTGTTTTGAGGGTAATCTGCGAAATGACGGTTTTGACGATTTGCTAGGTGAACAATGGAACCATTGTTGAACAAATTTGTTGTGAACAGCTTTCAGTTATTGTTGGCTCTGGATTCAAATCATATGACATTGTTTTGGAAATGGATTGAAAATTAAAAACTGACGAACGGAGAGTTCATTAAGACTACCAATATATATTGTCTCCATGGCATCTTGTATTATGATTTGATCCTCAGATAAGTATTTGCGAGATGGGTGTGAATCCGTGTGTTGATTACGTTGCTCATTTGAAAATCTCATACCAAAAATAACACTTTTTTTAAATAACCATTCATGTTGCGGTTGATATTGGGCCCACTGCATCGAAGTCCATCCATTGACCGTTCCCTCTCGCGGACAAATGTGTCACACTGATATTTGTTACAAAAATTAAAACAAAATTATAATCAGTGAGTTAAAGAAAGTTATTGTTATTGTTATTGTGTTATTTTGTTAGTTATGGAGATATTGTGGCCATCCTAAAACACGCATGTGGCCCTTCTATTATTTCATCCGAGTGATGCATAACAATATTTTTACAAATTCATCTGTTCAATTGAGTGAAAATAAGTTTATTAGTAATCCATGTTAGCCGTGTGTATCCAAGCTGATAATTGACTGTTTCCGCTTTTCCATGCGAATTCTACGTTCTGAAGCTAGTTTTAAAATGAGCGAATTTTTCACGAGTAAAATTCGTGCTTGCGAATAGTTTTCACTAAAGTCCTTCACAATGAATTACAAAAACTGGCGAATCAGTCAAACTTTCGTCCTCCAGTGCTTATTATTTATAGATCAGCTTATTATTTATAATTGTTTTGCGCAAATAAGTTTTCTCTAAGAGAAAACAAAACAGGAAATGAATTGCCGACAAGCTTTAATCTACATATTTTTAGAAATACAAGAGAGACGAAATAGAATTAACACCATTCACAACGAAAACAAGTTGGATGAAATTGGTGAATCAAAATCATATCAATCGCAAATGTTCAAGTATATCTCACATATCATTTTAGAAGTCAATAACAGAAAATTCAGTAGTGTATAAATAGAAATTTTTTCATCTATTTGATTATATAGCAAACTCAAGTTGGAACGTTTTTGCAGTAAAGTTATTAACTAAAGAAAAAGTTGATGGAGAGAAATCGATCAAATCACTTATACCCCTTCTCTTCTGAGCCCCTCATATTAACTACATCGTTTCATCGATGTGAAGCTGAGCGACAATTTTGTTATCTTGTTGCACCCAAGGCGCCTCTATATATATACCAAGGTTTTTTTACGCGGGGGATACGTACCTCGTAAAAAAACCGCGTGAAAAAATCGGCGTTAATTGGAAAATCCGTGTTAATTCAAAAATCCGCGTAAAAAACCGCGTTAATGGGAAAATCCGCGTAAAAAAAACATGTCACCTAATGGTAGACATCAAATACTACGTAGAACGAAAGTAAAAAGTTGAGTGTTGCTCGCTTCCGAAAACCCGTAGTTTTTTTCTGCAATTTCGTTGGTTACTGGTAGCTATAGTTCTGTTTCCTCACCAATGAGGTCATCTGCTATTGCTAGAATTCTCTTGTGATTTGTACACTCTTCTGCCGATGCAAGTGCAGTACCACTGTTGGACCGTCCAGACCTAAGTAGACAGAGAAATCCATTCACGAATCGCTGCCCGTAAAAACCCCGTCCCGTTATACCGCCTGGTGAGCTACCCAACACCTAAAATCCAAGTAAGAATCGTGATAAGGTGCGGCACTCATTTCCTTCATAGGTGCTAAGCTCCGTTACAAGCACTAATTACCGTAATATGCTCTGAGGGAACATAAAGGGTGTGTCACATCAAATTGCATCACGGAAAAAACGCTGTAGAAATTCGCCCAGTAGACCGATCCTTTTGAAAATTTTAGACAGTAAAATAAAAACTATTAAACAACTTTTGGCATTTTCTTTTTATTCATACTTCGAGCCCAAGCCCGTATGCTCGCACCTTCCTCTTTACCCCGTCCATAAGGTTCTGTACAACGTCAGGTTGTAGTTTTTTTTTTGAACAGAAATCCATTTTTTCTTGAAGTCCGCCTCCGATTTGACAATTTTTGGGTTCTTCCGGAGGGCCTGCTTCATAATCGCCCAATATTTCTCTATTGGGCGAAGCTCCAGCGCGTTGGGCGGGTTCATTTCCTTTGGCACGAAGGTGACCCCGTTGACTTCGTACCACTCCAACACGTCTTTTGAATAGTGGCACGAAGCGAGATCCGGCCAGAAGATGGTCGGGCCCTCGTGCTGCTTCAATAGTGGTAGTAAGCGCTTCTGTAGGCACTCCTTAAGGTAAACCTGCCCGTTTACCGTGCCGGTCATCACGAAGGGGGCGCTCCGCTTTCCGCAAGAGCAGATCGCTTGCCACACCATGTACTTTTTGGCAAACTTGGATAGTTTCTGCTTGCGAATCTCCTCCGGAACGCTGAATTTGTCCTCTGCGGAGAAGAACAACAGGCCCGGCAGCTGACGAAAGTCCGCTTTGACGTAGGTTTCGTCGTCCATTACCAGGCAATGCGGCTTCGTCAGCATTTCGGTGTACAGCTTCCGGGCTCGTGTCTTCCCCACCATGTTTTGCCTTTCGTCGCGGTTAGGAGCCTTCTGAACCTTGTATGTACGCAGGCCCTCCCGCTGCTTGGTCCGCTGGACGAATGAACTTGACAAATTCAGCTTATTGGCGACATCCCGGACCGAACTTCTCGGATCACGTCTAAACTGCTTAACTACGCGCTTGTGATCTTTTTCACTGACGGAGCATCCATTTTTGCCGTTCTTCACCTTCCGGTCGATGGTTAGGTTCTCGAAGTATCGTTTTAGTACTCTGCTGACCGTGGATTGGACGATTCCCAGCATCTTACCGATGTCCCGATGTGACAACTCTGGATTCTCGAAATGAGTGCGCAGAATTAATTCACGACGCTCTTTTTCGTTCGACGACATTTTTCCAAATTTACGAAAAATTGACAGTGAAGCATGGCCAACGTGATCTATACACTCTTTTTTGATTATAAGCGAAAGCTGAAGATATAATTCCTAAAAATTAAATTTCTACAGCGTTTTTTCCGTGATGCAATTTGATGTGACACACCCTTTAAGAGAAAAATGAGAGATGAGAGGGACATGTGATATTGTACTGGTCTTTTTGTATAATTCAGTCGGAACAAAAATTCCCCCGATTTTGCATGTATTTGCAATGTCAATGTCAATTTTTTTTTTGGTTTATAAGTCTGTATTAGGTAAACACATTTCAGTCGGGACAAAAATATCCCCGACCTGCATGAATTTGCAATTCCAATTTCCTCAGACGCCTTGGTTCCGAAGTCTGTGTTGGGGAAACACATTTCAGCCGGAACAAAAATGCCCCCGATTTGCATGAATTTGTAATGCCAATTCCCTCACGCTCCATGGATTTTAAGTCTGTGTTAGGGAAACACATTTCAGTCGGAACAAAAATATCCCCAACTACCCCCGACCTTCATGTATTTGCAATGCCGATTTCTCTAACGCTGCTTGGTTTTGAAGTCTGTGTTAGGGAACACATTTCGGTGAGAACAAAAGTCCCCATACTTTCATGTATTTGCAATGCCGATTTCCCTAAGGCTGCTTGGTTTTGAAGGCTGTGTTGGGGAAACCGTATATCGGGCCAATCAAAACGAGGTAGTTAGGGCGTGTAGATAACGCTTAATATTTTACAGTTATTCAGTTTTTTATCTAATGAAAAATAACATTAACAGTCTACAGTCTACATGAATATGAAATTATAATTAAATGTAAATAGATAGTCGAAAACATAAAACATCAAGTTGTCAAGTTGAAACGTTTCAAACGGTACATAAATTCATCCACGGAACAACAGAAACCAAACAAATGAAACACATAATTAAATTCACGACACATCAATACAATCGGTTCATTTCTTCCGTATTCGGTTCGTCTGAATTCTAGTCGCAGAAATTCCCTTGATCGTAGGACCACAGTCGGTGCGTTTAAATTAAACTGTTCTAGAATGTGGGAGGAATCCGTATGTCCCAGTAGTACTTTGGCGACAAATAAAGCTTTTGCCGAGCTACGTCTTTGATGCAGAGTTTCTATCTCAAGCAGAATTGCGATAGAAGCGTAGAAATATTCCGTATCAAATGATGCAAACATCTTTCCGATCCAGTAAGAAATGTTCGAGTTATAAGTATTCGGAATCTTTCATTCTTTCCTGCATGTTCTGTGTTTCGTTTTCATTTTACCCCCCATATACTCCGGTTAGACGTAGTCCCACGTCAAAAAACCGCGTAAAAAACCTGGGTGTACCAGGTGAAACAATCATATGAAATGCACTTTCAGCCATATTGGAATTGCTGTCGGTATTGTTTACAAACAGCTGCCGGCGGCTCTATACAAACTGCTACGACGCTTATTCAAACGATACCTATTATGTTCGGCTTTCGCGAATTTATGTGAGAAAGAAGGGATGGTTTTCTAAAATTTCATTCTAATCCAGTTCAATGCAAAAATGCAAAAATGGCGTATCCTAGCAATAACAAAACAAACAACCCCCGCTCCACAAACCGTAATCCCCTTCATATTGAAGTGATGATGTTGCTTCACCTGTTATACATTTATATAAGCGCCTTGGTTGCACACATTCAGTTTGCCTTGTTGCCTACTGTCAAATTAACGAGAATTCATATTTTTCGATTTTTTTTAAAGTCTTTTTTGTTTTTTTTCGCAAGTGATCCCGTGCTTCGTTCTGATTGGCTGGCGGAGAAAACACGCAAAATACAATCTTTTTTTCCTATTGCGAAGGGTTGAAAAAGCTTGATAGTTATTCTTGTTAGTATTCAAAGGACTTTATCAGGGATTAGGTGCCTTTCTGCTAACAGTCATATGAATTCGTGCGGGTAACGATAGTAACTGCTACCAATGTTGTCAAGTTTGTTTTGGCGTAAGACTACGTCATTCATTTCTGTACCGGAGTGTAAGATCAATGTTTCGAAAACGAGAGCTTAACGCTTGGAATGCAGGGTTTTGAACGTAAATACCTATTTGCCGGTTGAGCGGAGTAGCATGATAATCACTTCATTCGAAAGACAAAATGTCCATGAGGTATATTATTGCTACACATTGACTCCACAAATTGTTTCAATAGTTTAAAAAAGCTTTGAAAACAGGCTGTTGATATCACACAAATCCGTATATAAGCTGGCGCCCGCTCGTAAATCCATGTAGTTGTGTTTGGAAAGTGACGGGAAGATGGTCTCGCTCGCTCGCTTAAACACTATACTCTTCCCTCCTAATTCCATTTCTTTTCTGGAACGGGAGTGTACGGAGCATTTAGCGAAAATCGAGGTATCGATGATAACACTATACATATATTGTATGGTGAATATTTCACCATATCGAATGAATCTCATTGATGAAAGCAGCGTTATAAAACAATTTGTTTACGAATGCCGCAATTAATCGTCGTTTCCAATTGTTGGGAAGAGGGGTATTATTTTTTGCTGTGTAATTCCGAAGAGGAATCTAGTCCTTTTAAGTGTTAATAATTCTGCTTCGGATGAACGAAACGGTATAATAATCATTCCATACAAAAGATAAAATGTTCAAGAGGTATACGATTGCTACATATTGGCTCGTGCTACGTATTATTTGTGCTGGATATTTTCAAGGAGAAATCGATTCCTCCTTCGAGCATTAATAATTATTTTCCAGCTGAACGAAGTGGTATAATCATTTTATTCAAAAGATAAAATGTCTAAGCGCTATATGCGTGTTACTTATTGATTGCTAAGCCAACGGTAGTCCTACGTCCACCTTGCGGTTATATCGCAGATATAAACCACTTCTAGTTTTTATGAGAAAGAACAGGGTGCATGACAGCGTGAGTCCATAAGAGAGAGAATGTTTGAGAGAGAATTCATTCGCTTTTTACTGCACTCTAGCTATTGAAATGCACTTGAGTTTATTCATCATTTTCTATTGTCAATCGCTTTTTTTTGCTCGCACTTGCGTGTCTTGTGTAAATTGGAGCAAAATGTGAGTCAGGACAGGAAATAAATGAAAAGTAGCTGATGAAGACGGATAAATGATTGTTCCTATGAAAGAAAAGTGCTATTGCTCACCTTTGAAGACAACCATAAGTTTTGGAGCGGATCATGCAGTATGATTGCATCATATATAACGATAATCTCTGCGTTAAAATGTAGGATTCTAGAATGCCTTGAAGGATGTCGACAAAATTTGAGAATTTTCGTGAGAAATTTTGAGAAATTCTTGCAGATTTGGGAGCTTCAAAGCACATGAAAGAATTCTCAATTTTATTTCTAGCTCCATTCATTTTCGATGATGTACGTGTCCTTGAAATCATATAGAAGGAACTCATTGAAATGCAGTGCGAGCTGCATGAGAAATTTCGGAATTGTACTCCAAATGTGTTCCAGAAGCGCAACTTGAATGCTCTTTCGTTTGGATCTACATCCATTTGTAAGTAATTGTCTTCCGTTATGAAGGAAGTAAAATCAAAGCCGAGTGAAAAAATAACTGATGATCATTTGGAAAACTCCTAGCATCCAAGCTGATCTGGTAAGAGTCGCCCAAGTGAAAAGAAACAGCGTTGAAGTATACTTGTTTATATTTCAACTATAAGTTTTGTGAAATCATGAATGCAGAGATATTTAAAGCTAAAAAAGTCACAGGATGTTTGCGTCCGAGACACGGCCGCATAGTTGACGTAGGATTACGATAGCCTAACGATAGCCTAACTGTTGCATATTGATTTTGGACTTGTTTGAAAAAGTTTGTGGACTTTCCAGTCAGGCGCATTAAAAACTTATAAATCACTAAGAGTTCTGTCCCATTTTTTTTCTGAAAAATTCAGTTGAGAATTCAATGAATATAAAAAGGCGCACTAAATGCACGCTAAAATTTGGCACCGGGAAAAGTGGCGGAAAAAAGTGAACAGGAAACAACTAAAATGTCAGAAGTGACCACCACCAGCAACAGGCACCGCCAGTAGCCAAGCCACAAAAGGCCGCCATAGCGTTTGAGTCCAGGCAGATGGATGGCTTTCTCCTTCTGTTTGCATCTCTCTTGACGAAGCGACGAAAAGGGTGCCAGGAAAAGCGTCCTCCTTCAGTAAACAACTCCGACAGTGGAATGTCAAAGTCATAGCCAAAAAGCGATGGATCAGCAAGCAACGCCAGATAAAGTAATTGGGATCCGAAAAACAGTGAAATGCAGTGAAAAACCATCGGTATTAGACACCACCAAACGGAGCCAACAACGGTCGTAATGTCTGTTGAAGCTTGACAGATAGATCGCTTCCTCCTTGATCTAGTCTATCTCTCTGTTATACTAAAATATAAATTGATATGTAGCTCCGATTGGAACCCTAAGAAAGGCTTCTATAAAGATTTCAACCGGTTGTTCGAAAATAGAAAACTAGATTTGTAAACTCTTTTGTACAACGCTAAGGCACAACATCCTCACTCCAATGTGTGCCTCAAACAACTCATCGTGCTATGTGAACGCCAAGCGCTCACTCGTGATGCAAATTTTTAGTTTGTATTTGAACGAAATGTACAGAGAATGTGCTACATATGCATTAGGGTGGCAGCGAAAATGGTCATGTCAAATTTCAAAAACCGACCAAGTACAATTCGTTTATTGGCCCAAAAATGACCTGTGCAGAGTTTCAGCTCGATCGGAAATGATTTAGGGGTGCCTCAAAGGGATCAAAATTTTGATTTTTTGATCCTCGAAAATCTTCCAAGGGGAGAGCAAAGGAAATTTGGAAAATCGAAATTTTATTTTCGATGCCAAATGACTTAAAAATGCATAAAACGTCGAGATCTGGTGTCATCTCGAAAAAAAATTTTGGCCGAAAATCGACCTTTTGAAGGTATAAAAAAAATAATTATCGAATTTCAAAAACCGACCATGTACAATTTGTTTATTGGTCCAAAAAATGACCTGTGCAAAGTTTCAGCTCGATCGGACATGATTTAGGGGTGCCTCAAATTGCTTAAAGTTTTGATTTTTTGATCCTTTAAAGTTTGGAAATTCGAAATTTTGTTTTCGATGCCAAATGACTTAAAAATGCATAAAAAGTCGAGATCTGGTGTTATCTCGAAAAAAAAATTTTTGGCCGAAAATCTTTTGGAACTTAGCCTGAGTGGTAAAAAAATTAAAACTTTGAGTGCACATCTAAATCATGTCCGATTGAACTAAAACTTTGCACAGGTCATTTTTTTGGGCCTATAAACAAAATGTATATGGTCGGTTCTTCAAATTCGATAATTATTTTATTTTGATACCTTCATTGCCTCTCAGGCTAAAGGTGGGACCAGAATGCCGCGCTATGCGTCGCGTTGCGACAATTGTGCTTTGACATTTCATTTTAAATATGTGTGTTTCCATTTAGTCGAACACAATAATGCGTTGCGTCATTAGCATCGTTGTACTGAACGCTAACATTTGTTCTAAACTGCTTGCGCCGAATTCGCGATGACAGTGGCATGGTGTCGACGTCTGGTGGCAACTTCAAATTAGGGCCATAATTTGGGTCCCAAATTCGTTAGTGTAATCTCTATCAGATTAGAAGACACGAAGCCGGTTTCAAAATTCTAAAGTTTGAATGAAAATTTTCACATCATGTTATTTGATTACTTGAAACACGGGTTTCTGACTTTCATTCAACTATATGGCTAAACAATTTCAACATTGTTGCTGAATTTTTTCATCATAATATAGAGTTGTCTTCATAGACAATTTTCGTATGTGACTTTTTCACCACCTGCAAACAAAAATGTTTTCCATTTAAATAGAATACTAGTTTGATATGGAAAAGCTAATTTTCATTATTAATTTTAATTTTGAAAACGTGTTCATTCCGACTGAAAATCAGCTATTCTTTCACGCTCCCCTAAACTAGTAAACGAAGCTCAATGCCGCCAGCGCGGATATGTCAATGTGTTGTTTTTAACCCTCCTGTACTCGCATGCAAAATCATAACACGTATACTCGCGCACGGTGTCACAGACCGAAAATTGAACTTCTCTGTAATGTTGCCATTGTGTATATTTCAGGCTTTATAGGCATTTATTTGAAGAAGAGGGTATGATTAAATGAAAAAAACTCCAAAGAATATGTTTTCTTCGTCTTTATTATGTTAGTCATAGTCATCTAATTCAGCCTCCTCAAAACCGAGTAATTTTTGATACTCCAACACAAATAACAAAATTCGAATTTTTCAATGTTATAAATTAAAAGTAAGCAACTGAATATAGTTCATGGAAGTATAAAGAGCTATAAAATAATATAGAAACGTATTAATCGATTGTGGTTTCATTGGAGTAAGAATCAGAACATAGTATAACTGCATGCTCGAAACAAACATATTTTTACATTTCATGCAGTTGTTGCATGTTTTTCGGGTCTTTTATCGAAGAGAAGAATGTATAACGACATTCTAGATAATTACCAGATGATAGAGATTCTAGAATATAAAGTTTGCACATTTCTAATATTCTTTTTCTCTGTATTCTTGGTAAACTAAGAATTGATGCCTTTTTTATATGGGGCATAAAAAGATGACATAAAAGGATTTCTAGGAACTTACTTTTCTTTTTATTGTTTTCCTGTCGATATTATTCATTATAAAAAAAATATCCCCGAACCTGTAACTGTTCAAAATTACCATAAGCCACCGATTAGTTTATAGTTTACTGTTTACAATTCTTCCACAAGTGAAATTCTTTCACAAGTGTGTATATGTATGACCATTATATTTAGCGAATAACTATAGGAAAGCCAAACATTTATATTTTGCTTTTGAACGTATGAATCTAACGACGAAAATATCGACGAATAGTTAATATATGGATCCGTTCAATCCAGTTACAAAAGGGACTGAAATCAAATAATAATAGACCGGTAATGATCTTATGCATTATATTCAATAAATATTCCACGCCACAAACATTAATTTATACATTTCATTCAACAATATTCTAGAATATGAAAAAAGGCACTTGTCCAAAAAAGTTACTCCTATACTCGCGTCGGTGTGTCAGACCGGAAGTGTTAAAAAAGTGGCACACATCCCCTTTGTACCAACACATGCGATACGCTAAACGATGACGAACGACGAATAACGAAGCTAGAGAGAATCGAAAAGTCATAGTGTTGATATTTTCTGAGAAATGAGTGTTCAAGTGTTCAAGTTTCTTGCGGCGTGTTTAAAAAAAACCTAAAAATATATTATTGATTTCTCGGTCTGACAGACCAATGCGCGAGTATAGGAGTGTTAAAAACATTCAACTGATCCGTGGACACAACAAGATTTACACACGAATTTTATTTTGTTTTTGTTTACGTGAAAAGTGGTGACGCGAATGCTAGATTGTGACTGCAAATCAACAGACTGCGTCGGGCGAATTTTTTAGTACAAAACGTAAGCAATGACAGCTGATGAAAAGCAACGCACAACGCGGCATTCTGTTCCCACCTTAAGTCCCAAAAGGTCGATTTTCGGCCAAATTTTTTTTTTTTTGAGATGACACCAGATCTCGACGTTTCATGCATTTTTAAGTCATTTGACATCGAAGATTTTTTTTTTGAAGATTTTCAAGGATCGAAAAATCAAAATTTTGAGCTCTTTGAGGCACCCCTAAATCATATCCGTTCGAGCTGAAACTTTGAACAGGTAATTTTTTTGAGCCAATAAACGAATTGTACATGTTGGGTTTTTGAAATTCGATGATGAAAACTGAATTCTCGGTTTTTAGAAACATGTGACATATGCAACGCACTTCAGCAGAAAATCAATCTCATACTTCAACAAAATTTTTAATCGTTAAAAATTTTATCGAAATTCCAGTCCACGAATTTCCACTTGAAATAAACCGAACTTATTGCTATACTAGGCATTCCGACATTTTCTATATTGAAATAAACTTAAAAATATTGTAATAAATTTTTGAATGATTGGAAGACTCAATTTAATCGTGACACCGTAATCATATTAGAAATCTGTATGGTTTCTACTTGAAAAGCTGTAATGAGTTTAGAGAGTACCAGTTTAATCCATATATTTACATCATATTAGGAACTAAAATAGGAAAGATCATTGTGGCCCGCGGCTATGATCACAAATCTCATTCAGTTCGCACCATGTCTATATCTGGGCACCATAGCTTTACAGAATACTATTTTGTACGAGACAAGTAAAATTTCACATCTAAATTTCGTACATTTTTTCATAAATGAATTCCAATGATTCTCTTATCGCCATGATCAGCATTGCAGGAAAATTGAGCCGGGATCAGCAAAGCTGAACGCGTACGCGTCAAGCCCATTTCCATCCATCAACCAATCTGGAACAAAAATCTGTACCATTTGTATGGACTTTCACCGGAGAGAAATTGATTGTCTCAATTACTCGGTCCGGCACGCGTGAGTAACAACATCGAAGTTCAAAGTTTGCCTCGCGTTCATGAATGAATGCCGATAATTATTTCCCCTCGATATTGCCACGACAATTTTCCTCCAATGTTCTAGCGTCACGACAGTGATTTTCCCCTGCTGGGAAAGCAAATAGCAATTGTTACCATATTTCAAAACGCGGAAATGGCTGCGAAGGTGTGGGGGGAGAATAATCATACCGCCCAATCAAAACTTTCTACCTTGACACCTTGTTGGCGTTTATTTTTGTTTCAAATGTTTCTCACGTTCGGAGTTTGTTTCTCTATCCGAACCATTTCCGCCTCGGAGAGGGAGGTATAGAATATTGTAGGAGGGGTTGTATAGCTC
Organism: Toxorhynchites rutilus septentrionalis; assembly: GCF_029784135.1. Taxonomy (NCBI): domain Eukaryota; kingdom Metazoa; phylum Arthropoda; class Insecta; order Diptera; family Culicidae; genus Toxorhynchites; species Toxorhynchites rutilus. The sequence continues at coordinate 128,715,243 of NC_073745.1, forward strand.
CAATCCAACAGCAGCAGCAGGAAAACTTCTCTAATCTAGCAGAGCGGAATTCTAAATGTGTATATCGATACTGCTGGTTCAATTTACACCATTAGAGAGCGATGGGGCAATCTATTTTATCGCACCGTTGCCAATGGGCGAAGGACGCGGGATGTCTTGGCACAATCTCCTGTTTGCGTGAACAAAGCAGCCAGTGGTAACAGAATTAATGATAACCATTAGCAAAGTTGATTGCGATCCAGGTGAGTTGAAGTATTTTCCCTCCTTTCGGAGCCTTACTTCAGATAACGATAATGAACAAAACGAACGCTCGATAGGGGAACGATTGGATTTCAAGAAACGACACAACACCATCCGGGAGATAACTAAACCCGATGCCAAAACGTCAGAAAGTTTTAATGATAACTTTCCGATGGGCTGTTTTAATCAAGGAAGACTTATTGAATCTTCTTCTTGCCTGGTTGGTGTCCTTTGGTACCGAAGATTGCACGGCGGGCGCTGCGGGCGATGCTTTGGACAAAATGGAATCGTTTGCATAATATGATACGCTTGTCAATGCTCTCTCAACAGCTTCCCTGATTGGTTTGAAGTGTTAATTGAACGCGTTACGTTAGATTGAGTTTGAGTGGATGTGACATTTTGATCTCGTGCCTCAAAACTGTTTTTTAGAACAGTTGCAAAAGTTTTTATTAGACACTGTTGCTTAGATGCCTCCCATGATGTGTCCGGAAATCCATCATCTGTGGTGCAAAGTGCGTTCTTCTTGTGTACAAAACAAAATCTGGAGAAAAAAAAACTTTGATCTTAAATGAAAAACGTGTGCGTCTGTCTGTCTTGTCGGGTTTTTTTCGTACTGTCTGGTTAGAAGTTTAGACAAAGTTTTGACATGGCTATGGCAGCAGCTGTGTACTCAACGTCGGGTTCCAACACTGACAGCAACAATAGCAACAGCTTAGGCAATAGATAAGCATCCTTGAGCGCTCGGGTAGGTTGGGTTTTTCCTCTTCACTTTGCGAACAACGGAGTTGTATTGATATCTCGAATGTGGGGAAATAGGGAACGGTTGATTTGAGCAGAGGAGTTTACGATGAACCGAAAATAGGAAAGTAGAAAACATGGGGACAATGCCTAGATACGGATCGTTTCATGGGCGGTGGTTTTGGGATGATGGATGATGTAGATCAGTTTCTGTCCGGCATGGTAATGTAATGAAACATTAATTTTTCACAACTTGTCCGTCACGATAATTAATTGTATTATAATGGCTCAATAAATCCATCGTTCCAATCAATATGATACGTTGTGTTGGGGACGGCATATATTAGATTCCTCTACTCGATGTATTGATTTAGTGAGATGGTATCAGTATCAGTAAATTGGTGAGACATCACTATTTTATTTATCATTTCCAGACAAAGCGAGGGACTGGTTCAAATGTTGTCAACAACTTTATGGTATTCATCGAAATTAGACATGTGAGCATCCAATGTAAATGTGACCTTTTCCAAATGAGAGCACACGTGGGGTTCGGTGAAATTTTGACGTAGGACTACGTCTAACCGGAAGATATAGGGGGTGAAATGGAAATCTAGGCACTGAACAAGTAGGAAAAAATGCAAGATTTGGAACGCTTATAACTCGAGCATTTCTCAATAGATCGCAATGGTTTTGGCATCAATTGATAGCAAATATATCTACGCATCTATCATAATGAATAACATTTCATTTTTCTTGAGATAAATAATTGAATAATTGTGAAATATCAAGCATTGTCCAAATGCACTATGTGCCCATTTTTGATTGGTCCATTTTGTGCTCCTCAAATCGTACCAACCAAAACGGGCAACCAGAGCAGCAGCGAAATAGAATGAAGCACCATTGGAAAGGAAAAAGAAAAAAATGAACGAAACATTGGTCGCTGTCTCACACATGCGTAATTCTCGAGCCAGCCAGTCAGCTTAAAAATCCCCGCTCCGCTGCCGTAACGATCATTCTTTGTGTGGACACCGACTGGACAACATCGTTGCTGGACGGGCTGGACGGCGAGGGATCGAGTGCCTTTCTCAAGGCAAGAGGGCGGAGGTGGTAGCGCTGGAGTAGAATAGAGTAGAGTTTTCAAAGGGCCTTTCTCAAGGCTAGAGACGAACGAACTGCAAAAGTTTAAAGTCTCTATAATACAATACCTTCCTTCCTTCCTTCCGTAACGATCATTCTCATTCAAACCGTACACCACATCGGTTCGCATCAAAACACTTCAACAAACCAACCCAAGCAGCCATGTCTGGACATGGCAAAGGAGGAAAAGTGAAGGGAAAGGCAAAATCCCGCTCGAACCGTGTTGATCTGGAGTTCCCCGTAAGGGTAGCTAGGCCGAGCGCGTTAGTACCAGTGCACCAGTCCACCTAGCCGGCGTTATATAGTTTCGGCCGTCGAAGTGATCGAGTTGGCTGGTAAAGCTGCTCGCGACGATAAGAAAACCCGCATTCAGAACAGAACACATTCGGTTCGGTGGACATCAAGACAACAGGCAGTTGCAGCGAGTGGCAAACGCAATCGCAAAACGGCAGCTGGTAGCAGAAGAAAAAAGTTTGTTCTTTATACAATCTGCTTTGGTGGCAAATCCAGAATAAGGCGGCATCGAGGGCGTTCGAAATGGTTTTTTTCAAAACCACGAGTACTAAGTTTTCTAAAATTCCATAAAACAAGGCGCTTATCAGGGCCATTAAACCTTTCAAAAAAGAGTTTACGAAATACAGTTCAATGCTTTCTAAAACAATATCCAAAATAATAATAAAACACAAATTGATTTTTTCATAATTTGTTTGCCAGTATATGATGAGTATGTGAATTTGGCAGTTGTTCTGAGCTTATTTATGGTTGGGGACTTTCCCGATTATTCAATATTCATTAATTTTTAAATTGCTTCTAGATTGAAAGTACAGTAGTTTACATTTAGCTCGACATTCAGCTAATTGGACGGACCTGTAATGCGACATATTTAGTTGGACATTTTTGTAAACATAAAGTTCGAGGTCCAAATTATGACCCCACATCGAAAGTCGACACTGTACCACTGTCATCGCAAATGTTCAATTACAGGTTAAAATCGCCTCCAATGCGACACTGCGTGGTGTTTTGGCACGTCGCATTAAATGTAATTTACTGTACAACATGTCACAAGCTGGATGGGAAGAAATTTTCCAACTGTGAAAGCTGTGGCGAGTGGCAAACGCAATCGCTAAACAGGAAGGTTTAGCCGAACAAGATGGGGATATCGAGTGATAACAAAACAATAAACTCTTTAGATTAAAGATAATTTTGTGATCCTGAAAAGGACCCTTTTTAGCCTGCATGTGAATCCAACGAGCGAACAAATCGTAATGAATGTATTTTTTTACCATCGCTGCCTTTTCGTTCGTCTCGTTGGACTCGCCCCTTTGGCTTCGGTGGCAACAACTAGTTTCAGCGAGTGGCAAACGCAATCGCAAAACGGAAGCAGGTAGAAGAAGGAAAAAGTTCGTTTATACAGACTGCTTTGGTGGCAAAACCAGCCACCGTAAAACACGGCGCTTTTCAGGGCCATTAAACCTTTCAAAGAAGAGTTATTGAAAGTTTTTCACAATACCAATGCATTCTAAAGAGACATAATATGACATATAATATAAACTGATTTATTTTGTTTGTCTTGTTCTTGAACTTATTGGTGGTTGGGGTCTTTTAAATTGATCATTCAGTTTTCACAAACCCTTGCATGGTTTCCGAATTAAAAATGGCTTCAAATTACAACACATTGTATGCAGGATGGCATTAACGAATTTTCTCGGTAGCAAGAACTGCTTTCTTTGGTTGATAACTGATGTTGAAAAATGAATGACGTTACATCTGCATTGTATAGAAAAATAACTAAGGAGCAACATGATGAGCTATGTATTTCCTTATTCTTCTTTCTTTGTTTTTAAGAGGCTTTGAACTTTGCAGTTCATTCGCCTCTATGTATTTCCTGCTGCTCTGTTCTTATTTTAAAGGGCTTTAATCCGAAGGTCATTCGTCCATGTATTTACTGTTGGTTTTTCAGAACGCTTATAGCTCGTTTATTTCTCGACAGATCGTAGAGTTCGTCTCCAAAACCTCAGTTCTTTTTCATTTTTATTTACTTTGTTTGCGGAAACTACAAATCTTACAATTCATTCGTCTCCGAAACACGGAAACAGTTTAAGGTACGGTAATGTGCTCAATAGTGAAATATATGATAGTGAATGAGCTGATGACCACCTATGCATCCCCTATCACAGCCATCATTTTGATTGTACGATATGTGCATACGCCGAAAGATGCCCGGCGTTGAACATTCAATAAGTACAAAGCCTTCGGAAAAAAATCAAGAATTAACTATAAGACAAAAATTAAAAAAAAATTGAGAAAGTTTGTAAAAAAAAACGCAAAAACACAACACCAAAGGTTCTTTTCAGAACCCCCAACATGTTCATGAAGAGTAAACAGTAAACTAATCCATTTTTCAGGTAGATAGGTAGGTATTCACGTAGCAGAAGAAAATAAAACAATATATTTAAAATATATATTTAGCAAAAGCTGTCCCCTTTGTATAGTCCTACGTCACTCCGGTTATGTCCCCGACATTACCCACCCGTCTTTTTTTGGCCTAACCATGATATTGTACAGAAGATTCAACATATCTTCGATTGCTCGAAAAATATAGTGAAGGGTGGTTCTGAACTGAAGCCATTCCCTCTCTTAGATCTCATGCAAGGCGTTAGTGGCTGTCCACATACTAGGTGGACTACTTTACGGGGGAGAGTGGGTTGGTGTTACGAAAATGTCCACGGTTGTTCACGGTGGGGGAGGAGGGGATTTAGATAATATCCACGTGGACACGATAACTATTTTTTCAATAATGCGCTGTATTTTCAAGAATTTTTGAACTTTCCGCCCACTCTTCGTATTTTGTGTTTATGAAAAAATCCTGCATGTGTCAAACATCCACATTTTTTCATATGGCTGAAATTTTCCCTGAAATGTGTATTCTGAAAGTCATCCAACTGAGAGCGATCGATTTATTTCCATTGGTAGGAGAGAATCATGCATTCCACTAGGATGAAGACTCAATCGAAGACTGTTACAATTTTTAAATAAACTCGACAAAGAAATTAGAGGAACAGAGTGTGAAGTTGAAAATTTTTAGTGATTTTTGAAATGCTGTAACTTTGTGTAAAATCAACATACATCATTTCGAAGCTTCAACTTCAACATTTCAAAGCTTCAAGTTTCGGAATATGCTACGACACATTGTTTTCTTGTAGTGTGTGTGTGTGTGTATGTGTGTGTGTGTATAAATGTAGTGGAAAAAAATATGAAAACAAAACAAAAAAATCGATTTCTTTGTCGTTGGATTCTAAGAACTTTCCTGTAGGACCTTTCAAAACAAAGTTATTTTTGTTTGAATGAAAAAAGTGCTCCATCGTCTTCGATGATTAGGAATACATTAAATGATGAACGCACTGCTTATCGGACGGCAGTTTTGAAAACTCCATTAGATTGGGTGCAAAGTTAATTCGTTGGTTCGACGAAAAACGAACGATATTTTATTTATTTTTTTTGCATCGATTTTAAAAAAGTATCAAAAACAGTTTTGCTATAGTGTTTTAGAAAATCGTCTGTAATTTTACAAATATTGCAGCACATTCCAATGTTAGCAAAACATTTTGAGCCTAGTATAAAGTGACCAGATGGTCAGAGGTCTAACGCGGGATACAAAAAACATGAATATACGTTATGTGAATATAAACCATAGTTTAGCGAGTCTAAACTGATCAATATTGTTTCTTTCTGAGTATCGGCACTCAGTTGTGATTTTTCGGTGGTTTAGATTTTGTTTACGCCCGAAAATCACTCGCTCAATCAGATCATTTAGGCCTGGCAAGCACGAAGCTACAATTTTCTTCAAATTACCGAATGGAATGCTCGAAAATTCCAATTCATTTTTCATCGATTTTAGTTCTAACGTATGCATTCAAATAAATGAACTAATTTCGGATGGCGATGAAAGGTAATTTATAGGAACAAATTTTCTTTAAATCTTACGTTTATTAAGTCTACAACAGAAATGTTTCAAGGCTGTTGATTCACAGCAGCAGCACTGTCAAGCAACTTGATGATTTTCCATACTGCAAGCTCCACCTCACAGCGAAAGAGTTAGACATCCTGAGGCACTTTGTGTCCGCCAGATATAGCCGATCTGGTATTTACAATATCATCTCTTTGACGCTCCTTTATCCGGGAGATCGAAGCAACCGGCCAAACGGTGGAGAAGAATCTGGCCAAAATGGACATTTTTATACGGAATCGTCAGACGAGACCGGCCGTATCTGAGCAACAGACAATCACCCAGAAGGAGTAGCGTAAGGTGCTGGTGAAAAGCTTCTCTCCGGGGAAAGAAGTGAAAAACTTCTTTTCGTACTCACAATGAAAGACGAGACGTACTTAATGCTAGAATTCAACGAATGGCAGGGGACCGGGTACTTTACGTTCCCCAGGTAAGCGATGACGTCGAATATATCATTCACATCAAGTTCTCGAAGAAGGTCGTTCTCTGACAGACGTGAAGGGAATTTCCAAGCCGCTCTTCTTTCGAGTCAAATGGTGAACGGGGAGATATATAGTACGAAGTGCTTGCCGTAATTGGGAAGATGATTTGGTCTTTATGCCGAACCTGGGATCAGCCCATTATGCCACCAGATCACTGGAGGATGGATCGGTTGGAGATAAACATTGTCGCGAAGACCACCAACCTTCCCAACATTCCCCAGCTTCGCTCGATAGAAAACTTTTGGGCGAATGGCCAAAATAGAGAGACAGACGACCACCAAAGCCACGAAAAGGTAAAATAACACGCCGATATACATCTTTTCATCGGCCATGGTTCAGGTTCCGGCCGACTTCCGTAAGACCGCCCAGCGCTTCATTTACGATACTTCATCAAACAACTCTGCCTCTTCCTGTCGAGTATACACTAGTTCTTCCGGCTTATTTAGAACGTTAAGCCCTGACCGAGCTAGAGGACCAAAGATGAACTTTTCGTCTGACTCACGTTGGTCCCTGCGAATCAATAGGGAACTTTTATAAAAATCATTTTCCAATTTTGTTGCTGTCGCTTCCAGTCAACACTCTCTAAACAAAAAGCCCAATGTCGGTGCGATGAAACCAGCTCAACGTATTAATCTTTGGATGCATTAGAAGCGCTCTGGAACAGTTTGCCAAATAAAAGTTTTTTTGAGGTTCTTCCATTTAAGAAAATCAACATGATCAAATTGTGATATTGAAATATATTGATATCGCGGGACATTTTCGTTTCTTTTGCCAAATGCGGGACGTTTCGCGGGACGCAATCTTACGCGGGACATTTCGTTGAAATGCGGGACTGGTAAGTTTAGCCTAGTATATCTTCAAAACCCCTGTAAATGTTTCATAAAGATACTTTTAGCCATTCTTTGAAACAAATTGTAGAAGTGCTCCATCGCAAATTGTGCCAGAAATACAAAATGCTATGCATACCCTGGAAATGAACGATTAGTAATTTTCATTTTCTGCGTTTGTGTTGAAAGTTCAAGCTTTAAATTATGTATATCCCATATTCATGCGTTATTTTTTCACGTAATTTCAAAAATTACATTAAAATTTCTACTTCGCACTCTGTACCTCTAATTGAATGAATGTATTAAAACCACGACAATATCGTTTCTAGGTGCAGGTTTCGACTCAGCGGAAGGATCGGAATCCTTCGCTTCTATTTATTGAGATTTTCGAAAATGGAAGGAGAACAACACATTCTTTGATGAATGGGCCATATCTCTGGAGATTTTTGCAATACAAATCCACAACAGATATCTAAAACCACCGTTCATTAGCATCTAGTAGAATGGTTTCGTGAAACGCTGCAATGGATGGATTACATATTATTTGACCAAAAACATTGGATTGAACGCATGTCCATACTCCACTTCTTCAACGTATCTAAAACACGTGTCGTGTTTTGCCCCAAAGACATCATAAATTGTGTCTGGTTAGATTAGAAAAAAAAATCTGTATTACGAGCTTCTACCTTTCCAATCCTCTATCTTACGGGCCCTGCTCGAGAAATCCCAACATCTCAACTGCTAGTTGGCTTAAGAAACTGTTAAATCTCAGCTTTCAGTTAATTCGAGAACTGTTCCAGTGCCTTCATGGCACTTGAACACTTCCGAGGCGGGTTTAAGGCCAGAATTATCCAATATCCAATATGGTGGGGGCGTATTCATTCAGGGTAATGCCAAACCTAATGTCCGTTTGACAGTTCGGCAAACGTTTTTTGACGTAGGACTACGTTTTTGATTTCTATATAGGGGGGTCACTCTACGGAAAATGTAACGTTTATTAAGAGTTTTCAAATGCATATTATGCTGAATCGTTCATTAGATATATGTTATAATATATACCATTAGACGATAAATTTATCCAACATTTTTTTCGCCTGAGACATCAACAGTGGAAATAATAAAACAAGTGAGCTCTTTTAACAAATAAAAGAGCTATGTTTTGCGGGCGGATGCGAAGGTAAATCATGTATTATGCATTCTTTCTTCCAACTTCGTCCCCATGAATGCTGTATACAACACAAAATTGTTTGCAATAATTCGTTCTATCAAACAAATCAGCAAACCCTTTTCGAATGTAAAAATGTTGAAGTAGTCAGATGCAAGATTTCATTCATCATGACGCAGCCTGAGCGGAAACTTGGTGTCAGTCACCGCTGACTGACGTGGCAGTCAACGTGTTAATTGGGCCGGAAAATCCATACAATTATCGAATTTTTCTCGCTAACTGAACTCCAAAAAAGGGAAAGCAATTTGCTTTGCAGCCCAGTTAACGTACGCCCTGTTATAAGTAGGTCCAGTTGATGATAGTCCAGTTATCGAATGACTTCTGTATATGACGGGGTGACAAACATATGAAGCGATTGTCTCCCGGGCTACTGCAACATGAGCAATTGTACAGCGAAAATTGATATCAATACTAGGAGGATGGCAGCGATTATCATGCGAGAACTTATTGAGATCGGCATTACATCGCATCAAAAAAATGAAACGAAATGAAAACTTAATAATCTTCATTACTCATATTTATAATTTTCAATGACTCAATTCCTTCTATGATAGATTGAGCAGTAGAACCAATACGACTCGATTGTGATAGCCTGCAAACCGATGCCTTAGAATAAGGCTAATCATAAGAATAAGACAAAGGAAAGAATTTTCAATCCATTATTCATTATCTATCCATTAAAAAATAAAGCAACTTCATGAGTTAATGCGTATTTTACCTCAAAACATCACGAAATCGTAAGTATTTTTAACTTGTTTTTTTGTTTCTTCCCCATAATCTTCATATTCAATGTAATCAATGACGATAAATATTATTTTGTTTACCAATACACATATACTTCATCTATCATTCCACCCTGTTATGTGTCACACTGATATTCATTAATTATTTTCAATAGACAGTTGAACTTCCTGCCAGAAACTGATTTTCTTATATTGTTCGTTTGACGGTTATGAGTACATATAACTAACGGTTCTTTTCAGGGCTACTATTTGGAGTTTCAAAAGAGTTAAACTAACAGATTTCTGAACAATGAAAAGAATTACATTAAAAAAAATAACTCCTACGTCAAACTTCCGTCCGTGCCCCTAGGCTCAGACCCTTCTACTTTTTTTTGTCTTTATTGTAGTTTAGCTGGGATTCTACCCACCGTATTCACCAGATATTGCTTCCTTAGATTATCACTTGTTCAGAATTCTGTAAGAACTGTGGCTCATCAGATAGCATTAAAATATAAAACGGCGCATACATATTCGAATATTCTATAAAAGATTCTATAAAAATAATGCTTTTGATTTTTGTCATGAAATTGGCATGAGTTTTCCGGGCAGGTGTTTTGTTTTGACTAGGTTCGTTGTAGCCACCATGCACTACCCAACCTAGTTTTGTGTAATGTAAATGATGCTTAGAAGAGAAAACATTCTACATTAATAAACTAATCTTGATAGGTATGATGAATCCGCGGATCTGTGGATGGGATAAGAAATCGGACACTGACTAACTTCTATGAGTTTGAGCAGTAATTTGCCCGTAAAGCGAATTGATAACCCAAAGGACTCAGCAAATATTCGTCGGCTTCCAATAAAAATGTGCGAGATTAGTTCCTTGAGTAATATTTTCATACGGATTTCAGCGGACAAAAAAAAACTAAAAAGCTTCCCGAGCTCGATGAAAATAAAAAAAAATTACAACAAACCATTTTATAGTAATAGCTAACATTTTCACCAATAGAAAATATGGAATAGAATATAGAATAATAAATTTAATTATTCTTTCTAAAAAATGGAGAGATGTCCACGTGGACTTCAGGAATGTCCACACTTGTCTGTTTGTTACTAAGAATCTTCATTTTAAAATGTATTAAAATTTCGAATTAACTCTTTTGTAATAAGCGTTGAAGACTTGAAAACCCCACTACTCACTTCCGAGGTTTTATAGAAGTAGCCAAAAATAATTGATTCATGATTCAATCCTGCCTTCTCATTGACGCAATTTATTTCGTTTTTGTCAAATACACTGAACCTCGCAAAGAGCCTTCTTCTTTTTTAAAGATCAGAATGACCAACTATCGCGGTGGTCTTTTTCGCAGTTGACACACGCTGTGACCATAAGCGATTACTTTTTGACAAACAATGAAACAATAACGCGTACGTGTAATACACAATAATACACGAACATCTTCCACCTGACGATATGAAATCTGACGCGGTATATTTTTTCCATCTTTGATGCGAAATTCGGGTAGATGTTACATTCAGGTAACTGTTACATTCGGGTAATTGTTGTATTCGGGTGAATGTCGCATTCGGGTGATTATTTTTCGGCTGAGTGGGTTTCGAGTAATGACACAATTTCGCTACCATCATTTTCTAGGTCCACTACCTGTACGCCAATCAGGAGTTCATCGAAGTGCTGTCTTCACCTTTTGCCCACCTCGAGATCGTTCGTTAAGATACGCCCATTGTTATTGCGACACATTTCTGCTCGTGGTATGACCTCTTCAGGATACATCTAGTTTCCTGTAGAAATTTCGCTTCTCATGAGAGCGTTGCAGCTATTCTAGTGCTTCGCACTTCTATTCTTCCTGGCGGCGGTTCTTCTGCCGGAAGAGTTGGGAAGTGTGATGTCTCGAATGATGATTTCGGGCAGAGGTAATACAGGTCGGACTCGATTATCCGGAGTATTGATTTTTTAAACTCCGGATAATCGAGTCATAAAAAACGAATTTTCTCTCAGTAAACGTAATATAATTATGATTTGCACTTATTTATTAAACGGTTATATCTAGGTTGACCCGTTTGTATGTTTGTGACTTTGTAACTTTGTAACTTTGTCTGTAGCGCTGTACCACATTAATAGAAATTTAATCCCCTTCTTGTTGACCGTTTAATCTGAAATTCGAAACACATCTTTATCTCTGGTGTTATTATAAAACTGCGTATTCCATGATGTTGAAAATACAAAATGGCGGCCGCTACAAAATGGCGGATTATGTACATATTTTCTCAAAATCCCATCAATATGGGTTTTCCCAAAACCCCACACAATTATTTATGGAAAATGGAAATCAAAGATGGCGGCCGCTACAAAATGGCGTATTACAAATTTTCTCTGAACCCCATCAATATGTATATCAACTGAAAGGGATTGACTAGAACACAGTTATTTATGAAAAAAATTGGCTACAAAATGGCGGATTACACATTTTCTCAGTACCCCATCCATATGTATATCAAATGAAAGGGATTGACTAGTAGAACACAGTTATTTATGAAAAATTCAAATCCAAAATGGCCGCCACCACAAAATGGCGCCAAAAAAACCTCATCTATATGGGTATCAAAAGAAAGTTCTCGACTAGTAGAACATAGCAGATAATGATAAATCTAATTTCAAGATGGCCGCAGTCCCCCAACAACTAATTACTTTTTAAATGATTTCATTCAGCTTGACCTGTTTGTATGTATGTTTGAATGTTTAGGGTTGTCCCACATTAATAGAAAATTGACCCCGTTTCTATTGACTGATTGATCTGTAATTTGGAACATACATTTAATTCTACTGTCATTATAAAACTGCGTATTCCATGATCTTGAAAAATTCAATTTGGCCGTCGTTAAAAAATGGCTGAATGATTTGACTTGGATAACACGAAACATAATAAACAACATAAGTTCAAAAAGGTCGCCGCCACTAAATGGTCGACTATGTAATTTTTGCAATTCCCTCAATATCGGTATCAAATTAAATGATTTGATTTATAGAATACAGTACACCATGAAAATATTCCGAAGAAAATTAGGTAAGAAATAAACGTTGGATTTCCATTATCCACAGCCAGTTGTTTCATCATTTACCACACGATTTTATTTTAGTCTCATTGCGAAAAAAATATATATGGCACCATATTGTGGTGGTGGCCATTTTGGATTTGAATTTTTCATAAATAACTGTGTGTTTTTCTACTAGTCAAGCTCTTTCATTTGATACCCATATTGATGGGGTTCTGAGAAAATATGTAAACATCCATTTTGTATCTTGGATTCGCATTTTTCATAAATAACTGCATTGTACTAGTCAAGCCCTTTCATTTGACAACCATATTAGCTATTCAATATGGAATTATTATACAAATTATTCAAAATGTCCGAAAATCAAAAATAAAATACTCTGGATAATCGAGTCTAAAATTCCGGATAATCGAATCCCGGATAATCGAGTCTCCGGATAATTGAGTCTCCGGATAATCGAGTCCGACCTGTATTCACGTTTCACGTTACGTGTGGGATACATCTTTGTCGCGGGTATGATGTTGATGTTGAAGTATTGGTCATTACTCCCCAACCCTCATATTCTTGGGTTGGTTGACTTCCAACCAATATTACTTGTCAGATGACAATTGAAGAAAAATGAGCCATTCGGTACATTCGACAAAATTAATTAAAAACAGAAAACCAGTTTATTGAACAATCAAACAACTTTTGTGGTTTGAATGATTGAATTTGCACTATTATAACTCTGTTAAAGACTGTGTTTTGATTTTCAAAACGGCATAACTAAGCATCACAAGCATTTTCTTGACATTTAGAAGGAAAATTCTAAGAGAACATTCTTATTAGAATTGTTCATGTTCTTTACATTATTAGCTCGAAGCAAAACGAGAAACGACAATGAATCAAACGAAAGAAAGCGATTGAAGTAGAAATTTCAATAACATACATAAATTTTTGCCAGAAACTGTGCAGAATAGCATTTTTTGATGGAAAATTTTATATCATTCATTATTTGAATAAAATGTCGTCAAATGACTACTGAAACTTTTTCACATTACACCCAGGTATTTTTTTACGCGGGAGATACGTACCTCGTAAAAAACCGCGTTAATTGGAAAATCCGCGTAGAAAACCGCGTAAAAAACCGCGTTAATTGCAAAATCCGCATAAAAAAAACCGCGTTAATTCAAAAATCCTCGTAAAAAAACCATGTCACCTAATGATAGATATCAAATCCTTACGTAGAACGGAAATAAAAAGTTGAGTGTTACTCGCTTCCGATAACCTGTAGTTTTTTTTCTGCAATTTCGTTGGTTACTGGTAGCTATAGTTCGGTTTTCCTCACGAATGAGGACATCTGCTGTTGCTAGAAGATTCCCTTGTGATTTGTACACTCTACCGCCGATGCACGTGCAGTACTACTGTTGGACCGTCCAGAGCTAAGTAGACAGTGAAATCCATTCACGAATCGCTGCCTGTAAAAACCCCGCCCCGTTGTACAGCCCGCTGAGCTACCCGTTACCGTTAACTAAAATCCACGTAAGAATCGTGATAAGGTGCGGCACTAATTTCCTTCATAAGCGCTAAGCTCCGTTACAAGCACTAACTACCGTAATATGCTCTGAGGGAACATAAGAGAAAAATGTGAGCTGAGGGGGAGATGTGATATTGTACTGGTTTTTTTTTTAAAAAAAACCGCGTTAATTGGAAAATCCACATAAAAAAACGCGTTAATTGGAAAATCCGCGTAAAGAAACCCTCGTTAAAAAAACCGCGCAAAAAAAACCTGGGTGTACTATACATGCGTGTTCCGATTGCAGTGCTAGGCCCCTGGTATGACAGTGTTGGTGGCTCATTTGCCCTCAAGTTTTTCAACAGTTGATTATTTGTCTGCATATACGTTAACATAGCTCCGAAGAAAATAATCAAATCTCGGTGACCGGTTGTAAGAATCATTTGGGAGGAGCTGGTTCATTCAGTAGCAACAAAACTGATTGATGTTTGGAAAAAAAGTTTCAAGCGTTGTGGAAAAGTGGAATTATTCACGATTAAAAGAAAAAACTGAAGACAAATGTCTGCCAATGCAAGATTCAGACAATTCAGGATTTCCGCTGTGAGCAAATAAAATTCTACCATCCCTATTGCGAGCCATTGTACATTCCTAATATGTAATTATTTTCGGTATACGTTACAGTGCATGAAAGTTGCCACACGTCATCAGATTTCCAACTCAACGTCATTCTGTCGTTTGTGCACTGAAACCAATTTGAAAAACAATTTCCAAAGCAATTAAGGCTATGTATGCTGTATGTATTTACCTATTGAATTCATTTCCTTGTAGTTTGCACAGCAGTCCCACAAATGTTCGCACAAAATGGGTTTGCCCATGAATTATGAACTTTAGTCCTTCCCACGAAGCACCAAGGCTTCAGGCTGCGGCAACAGCAACAGTCCAAGACATTTATTCACGCTAATGTGCAATTAGGAATAGGTTTGGTTTCCATACACGTTTCCAAGTTTGCTGTTTGTAAATCTGAACATACTCCTTCCACCGTCAGCCCTCCTGCAGAAGACAATCCTTATTCTCGCCACGCAGTTGCGAAAGTTTCCAAGAGTTTATTCCTTCCACAGCCATACACACACATGGAGAAAAATGATATACATATCGCAACTGTTCCTCCCACTCAGGGGCTTTGTCTGCAAACGTGGATCGCTACACCACCACCTAGCTTTACACAGATAATAAACGATGCAAACTGGCAAATGCCGCACGAGAGGCAGCCCACTTCATATGCATGCATGGTGCTGAAAATTGAGCAAAAGCTGCTAACTTTGTCTCCAGTAATGATTGCCAGGACAACGCCGCGCCGCACGGAAGTATTTCCGAGGCAGCCGACTTCTGCAGTGTGTACCGGATATAATTTATGCAATATAATCTTCGAAAGAGATGAATTCGGAACCGTGTCTGCTCCTGTGCATATGCAAAAATAAACAGAAAACCTCGGAAGTGTCCCGTTGGAAGGGATTCGAATTTTGATCCGAGGTAAAATTATGTCTCACATTGCACAAAATTGTTGGCAGTCCGGCTCTGTCGTACCGAGTTCCGACCAGCGCGCCGGGCTGGTTTCCTATGTCGTTAATGGAAATCTCTCTGCATGGTGTTTATGCAACGTATTCAGTAGCGTGTATTTCCGTTTATCGTGATTATGACCCAGAGCCTTCCCCGGCATTAGCGTGGGTTACAACAGAAACTTCGAGCGCCATAAAAAGAAGCGACGATCTGTGGTCTGTGTGCGATGTGGGCTTTTGTACCGAGGAAGCTAGAATAGGGAAAACGGTACAATCGGTGCAATGCAATGATCCCTGGCACC
This sequence comes from Toxorhynchites rutilus septentrionalis, assembly GCF_029784135.1. Taxonomy (NCBI): domain Eukaryota; kingdom Metazoa; phylum Arthropoda; class Insecta; order Diptera; family Culicidae; genus Toxorhynchites; species Toxorhynchites rutilus. The sequence continues at coordinate 128,731,042 of NC_073745.1, forward strand.
CGCATACAACAGAGCGAAGGAGGAGGAGCAGGAGCAGTGTACACGGTAAAATAGAATGCCACGTAAGCCAGTATGGAGAGTTTTCGTGCTTCAGATGAAAATTTACATGTATTATTCCACATGCTTTGAATTCGATTTAATCAGTTTTGGCTTTTTTTGCCTGTGTCAGATGGCTTCATTTACTGTTTTATTTATCGACTACAAAATTAACATTTTCCTCTTGAGACGTGTGAATCAAGATGCTGGGCTAATAGACTCGGATGTAAATTTTGTCGCGAATGTCTTTTTCCTTCTACAGGGTTTTCCATTTCGGGCTTCCGAAAGTATACAACCCTGCGCTGACAACCGTTTGACACAACTGTCAACCAAAGCGTCATATCGTTAGTTGAATGTCTGCCATTTTACAATATGGATCGTTTTAGCATCGCACAACGTGTTAATTTTGTTAAATTATATTATAAAAATGATGAAAACCCGGCAAATGTTTTTCGAGCATTACGGACGGATTTTGGTCGTCATGGACGGCCTACAGAGCACACAATCGCTAATGTAGTGCGTAAATTCGAACAAACTGGATCCGTAGCGGATATTGTGAAACCTGTGCATCATCGTAATGTGCGTTCGGCCGAAAATATTGCTGCTGTTGCTGCCAGTGTGGAGGATGACCCGAATGTTTCGATTCCACGGCGTGCTCAGCAATTGGGCTTGTCAAACACATCATGGTGGCGAATTTTGCTTTTGGACTTGCACCTACATCCATATAAAGTCCAACTGGTACAAAAATTAGAGCGTGGTGACCATGGAATGCGTCGGGCATACGTCGATTGGGTGAACGAACAACAGCAGCAAAATGCTGAATTTTCGCATCAAATTTTCTTCAGCGATGAGGCACATTTCGAGCTCGGTGGCTATGTGAACACCCAAATTTCCGTATATGGGGCTCAGAAAATCCACACGTGATTGTTGAGAGGCAATTGCATCCGCCAAAAGTCACTGTTTGGTGCGCATTATGGTCTGGTGGAGTCATCGGGCCGTATTTCTTTGAAAATGAGGACGGCGAGACGGTAACTGTGGATGGTGAGCGCTATGGCCCCATTTAACCGATTTTTTTTGCCACAAATTGAAGATATGGATACGGATGACATGTGGTTTCAGCAGGACGGCGCCACGTGCCACACAACACGACCGAACATGGCTATATTGCGAACGAAATTTGAGGGACGCATAATTTCACGTTTTGGTGATGTCTATTGGCCGTCCAGATCATGCGATTTGAACCCGCTAGACTTTTTTTTGTGGGGTTATGCGAAAGACCGTGTCTATGCCAACTCTCCGCAAACTCTTGAACATTTGAAAGACAACATTCGTGAAGTTATGACCGAGATACCGCCCCATATGTGCCGAAAAGTCATCGAAAGTTACCTGTTCAAGGATCAAGGTGTGCGAGGAAGCCCTAGATGGACATTTGAATGATGTTGTATTTCACACATAATGGCATTAACCAAACTTTAATTTGAAATAAAAGTTTCATCGAAATTCGAATTCTAAGTGTGTTTTATTTCAATTTACTTTCGGGATTTAAAGTTGGAAAACCCTGTATTATTTTTTTTTTTATTTTTTCTGTTAATATCCCAAGGTCTCAAAAGATATTACAATTGCCTACAGCATACCTATCGAAGATTTATAGTACTAGTCTATTTTTGACTTTTTCGAAAACTTTAATAATATTGATTAATTCTAACCGCAAGAATTAACATTTGTTGAAAACATTTTTTCATTTAAACTATTGTATAAAATTCTATCCGATTATTCGATTAGCAAATTTTTATCAATTAGCGCACAGTTTTACCTTACTTTTGTTTACTACCGTGTGTAAATTCAAGATGTGTATGCTAAATTCAAATGTTGAGTGGTTTTCATGCGATTTCAATAACCCATTCCATGAGGTTATGCACCAAAAAAATCAAATTTTAGATCATGTTTTAGGAGAAAATGTATAACTTTATCTGAATAAACGCAAGTTATAAAATAAGTAAGATTCCAATATCTCGGTGCTGTTCTCGAATGTTCTTGAAATCTATATTTAATACACTTTATTGATTTTGTGACGTGACAACGCCTTGTGAATCCTATTCTTCGCACAGAGTGTATTTTTCCCCATTCGTTTACTTATTTAGGCTCATTAGCATTTCAGCTGTTACAGAGCCGGATTTCAACCATGTACATTAGAGTAACAATGGATGTATGGGAAAAATTCATCATCGAATTTCAAAAACCGACAATGCACATTTCTTTTATAGGCCAAAAAAAAATTATCTGCGCAAAGTTTCAGCTCAATCGGACATGATTTAGGCGTACCTCAAAGCGCTCAGGTTAGGTTCCAAAAAGTCGATTTTCGGCCAAAAATTTTTTTTTCGAGATAACACAATTTCCCTTACTCTTTGAAGATTTCCGAGGATCAAAAAATCAAAACTTTGAGCGCTTTGAGGCACTCCTAAATCAATAAACAATACGTACAAGGTCGGTTTTTGAAATTTGACATGACCATTTACGCTGCCACCCTAATGTACATGTTTCATGTTCTATTCTATATCTATAAATTGTACATTACACCGTATCCATTTAGGCGTAAGAGTATTCCTTATGTTCTTCAATTGTTTAGTTAGGCCACCGGACAGCGGAGACAGATGATATGATCATTGTTGGGTCATTAATCGCACAACAGCCCGATATTTCTGACAGATGAATCGATCTCCATCGCTGACGAATGTTGCGTGGACGTAATTATTCTTTAAAAACACAACACAATGGTCAATTGAAGGCGTTAAGTTACGAACTCACGATCGATCGCTTAATAAGCGAACGCGCAACCAATGTGGCTACGATGACTCTCTAACAGAGCATGTTATCATGGCATACATGCCGATATTTGGTAAGTTCCAGCAATTTTTTGGGAAATTGAATATACTGAAAGCTGTGTTATTGGTAACAAGTCATAGAACAAAATTCTTTCGTATGTTTTTAAACCGGACTGAAATCAGAACACTAATGTTCAACTTTCGGAAACCACAAAAAGACAGGTGTTGTGTCGTCACAATAGTATTTGACTGATAATAAGCGATTTTAAATATAAACAAGACAAGGTCTGGGTCTAGGAGCACGGACGGGATTTTGACATAGGACTATGATTGTGTGTAATAAGTTTGAGTTCTCAAAATTGTTCAAAATCGGTTTTTTCTCTCTTTCGATACATAAAATGGCAGAGCCTTGAAAAAAAAAAACCGTTTCTTGTATGAACGAGTATCCTTCAAACGGGTTAGATGAGATAACGTGGCAAAATCCGGAACCACATTCTGTTCAAAAATGTACACAAAAATACCATTGAAACCATTACTACCCTTTTCTTTTGTTCATTCAATTACGCAGAAGAAGACAAGAAGTCATCATTTATAAATTTTAAACACAAGTCGCCTAAATCAAATAAATCTATGAAACAGAAATATATTGTAGATAAAAGAAATATATTATGCTGTAGTTAACGGATCTCATTGGGTGATAAGTTCTGCTTATGTATAGGAAAGGAAAAGGAGAATGGGCAAGTGCATTCGAGGAAGTGAAGCGGGCTTCTAATGAAGACATACATATATTAAGATCGCGACTACTCAAGCTACCATAATCTGATATGCACGAAGTTACTTCTTCGAACCTTTAAATCATCAGCCAGTTAAATTCTTTATTTGCATTTTTTACAACATGCTCTATATCATGATATCCTGGACCAACATTACATAAATTGTTAGTAGCAAGACCTACACGATAAAAACTTGAATTAAGCACGAGTTGATTGGACAACATAAAATACAACAACTGATAAATGCCTATTACCGGCAAATGGAAAATAATTCATAATATGCATCGATCAAGATTGTGAACTAACGCCCGAATGTAAAAAGCAAATAGATTGCTCGTTGCCTCAGGGAGGAAAGCGAGTGGTTAGTGGAATCGAAAAAAAAACATAGTCATTTTAATCGTCAAATTGTTCGACTTTTTTACTATATTTTCTGTTCGTGTTTCATGCAAAAAAAAATTGCTGGATAAATTTCCTGTCTAATGGTATATAACACAAGATGTGTCGCAAAAGCGATTTTGAGTAATATGAGTTTGAAATCTCTCAATGATTGCACGAAACACGAAATGCACGAAACGTTTCTACGGTTAATACACTCCCCCTCCCGCCTCTCTAAAGGCGAATGCCATACAAACGAAACACAAACTTCTACATAACTCGAGAACTAATAAAGCACAATTTGGGATGTGAGGGTTTTTGGGTATGAGAAATGATTCTATGATGGTATGACACCCCTCCAAACATGATAATTGAAAATTTTCGGAAAATTCTGAAGGAAAAAGGGAAAATTCGGAAAATTAAATTCCCATATGTTCTACAATTACGTAGTGACAAGTGCTGTTAGTCCATTTGATGTTAGCGAAATTAATCTTTGTTCGAAACTGGAAATGGATTTTAATGTGATGAAATGCACTCCTATATCTTCTTCTATCTATACAAAAAAAGGATCACCGGATGTGTTGATAAGAGCAGAACTCGAGGAAGGAATTGTCCGATTCAGGACTGTCTTTATTCTATCATATTTTCTGTGTAAAACATTTATTCCATGTACCGTTCTGAATCATATTTCAGACGCTTAAGGCATATGATGCAGAAAACAGATCTAAGCATTATGCACAGGTATTATCTGGTTGATATTTTTAATAAATTAGTTCAATATGCTTTTAAGCTTTCTAAAGGGACCAAACATTTTGATTGAAAACATAAAAAAATCATCGAATAAAATGCTTTTCAAATTAAGCGAATAAAAATCAAACTTCGGACACTAAATCAAATTTTGGACAGATTGAATTCAAATTTCGGACACTTTATTTTGTAATTTTTTGAACGAAAATTACATTACACTTGATTATATTTTATAGTCAACTGCGAAACAATTACAAAGCAATCACAGTAAACTGTTAACGATGATGAGAACTAATGAAACACGGGATAAATTTAAATGTTTATGAACGGGTAAATTCTACGTGCTCACGCTAAGGAAACGTCAAACACAAACGATAATGAGTAGTGTTGTAAGATTTCTGTCGATTATAAATCAATTTTGTACTCATATGAATTGATAGTGAAACCAAGGGATTACTCTAAAGAAGCAATTGTGATATTAATTTTAAAGTTATATCATCAGTGCATTAAGCATTTCAAGATATTAGAACAAAGTGTCTGAAATATGATGTTGTCCGAAATATGATTCAGGACGGTAACGGAGAAACATATTATTTGCAAGTGGTTGAAAAATTTTGAACGAGAATTGTGTCTGAAAATAATCTGATATTATAATCATGAGTTCTGCAGGAAATACTAGGAATTTTATAGTAAAAGGTAAATTCAACGGGGTCGATTGAAAGATCAATCAATGAACAGTTCTGCGATTGGACTCATGAACTTGCTCATAGTAAGAAAACGTTTGAAGGAATTGATAACAAAGAACAAATTTTAAGCGGGACGAAGTTTGGTCAGCTAGTCATTCAATAAAATTAAAAGAAGTGAGGCAGAGTAGGAATATTATGAACAAAACATCGAAACGCACAAAATGCGAGCGAACCTTTAATTCTTTTTAGGCATCCAATTTTTGTCCATCAATCCTACACATGTTCGTTTTCTGAAACTGTGATTACCTTCCGGAGCAGTTTTACTTTTAGGATACAGATCTTGTGAATTCTCGACGAAACACTCTGCAAACGCTTCTAATACAACACTGGAAGAAAGAGCAGGACAACAACAGAAGTATGTATGAAGCAGAAATCTGTTCTTCACATCACAAGTTCACAGATACGTTTTGTTTTGTTTTTATTCATACCAAGAGATGCGTCTCTAGTGATATCAATTAATAACACTGAGCAAAAAAAAAGCAAGAAATTTCATACGCGGAAAAAATCTCTACCAATCTGTACTTTATGACGAAAATCTGTAATTGTACAGAATTTGTACCAAAAATAACGCAAAAATCTGTACCATTTCAGAGGAATCTGTACGTTTTGCAACATTGGTGAAATCATCCATGACAAGTTTTTTCATTATTTTCATATATTTATCAATATTGAAACAAAAATACCAAAGAAATAGATTTCAGCTATTTGACGCCAATCGGCCGCTGCACCGATCATGATGTTTTTTTAACCTTTATACATACGCTGGCAATTACCGAAAATTATTTAATTGTGTGGTTGATTACAATTAACTATTTTGAAAAAGAAACATGGAAAATCAGGTAAAATTAATTAAATTAATATTGAAAACATTTACCGAATATCTCAAATTAGGCTGTTTTGGTGTTGAAATTTTATTTTTATTTTTGTAAAGATTGTGAACCTTGATTGTGAAATTTGATCCGACTTGTGTGCCAATATTTTTCGTGCACACTCTTCATTTATAGCACCTAACTTCCATGAGTTGTGGCTTGTAACTATTAGTGGGTATCATAACTCACTGAGTTAAGGTTGGTAATGCTATTCCTGGTTAGACTGCGTTGGAGAAATGGCCGCCGAATGTGGACCTTTGTGCACACGTATGTTTGATATATCATCACAAACATCAATGTTATTGTGAAGATATATCTGCAGCGAACTTAGGTACAACTTCGTGATTGTATCATCTTTCCAATTAGGTGTTCTGTGACATTCTGAAAAATATCAATTATTTCGTTGGGTGAATGAAGAGCGTTTTCTCAAAACACTTATTTTCCATTTAGTTTCAAAATCGTGTGCTAATGATATCACTGTTGTTTCCGGGAGTTCCGTAATTTCATATACGAGGCTGCTTTAGCAACAATGCCAATCTCATATCGTCTTGAACGTGCAATTAGCTCTTTATTTTGGTTCTTATTTGAAGAAAAGTTGAGAATTCGCTTTTACAAGAGTGAACCGCCGCCAATTTAGAATCGGTACACTTTCTATCGTCTCTCTCAGAATATGTCTGATTTCGTATAAAATGTTCTAAGAAGAAAATGCTCTGTGTTTCTTGTTGCTTAAAGATACAATATGGATTTTGCGATTTAGAATCCTCTCGGATGAAAATTCGAACTTTAGTCTTGGTACATGCCATAAACTTCTGCACAAGCTGCTGGTCAGCCTCATCGGTGGTTTAGCTTTGGTGATATCCATATCCAAAACATTGATTTATGCGAACTTCCACTTCCGGGTTTATAGGGCTTAACACTAGAGAAAATTTTAAATGTGCAGATAGTGTTCAAAATAGCATCCAATAATCTTTATAATTTCGCTTGATGTTCTTTGGCAAGCAACAAACTGGTAATCGCTTGTTTATCGTACGTTTTCACAAGATTATAATTAAATACTGCCAATGTTGTTATGCGATGATTAAAACCAAAGACTGACACTGCAAACAGGAAGTCCTCGAAATAACTCAAACACAAGATAGAAATATTTCCACAATGTTTGGTGTGCTCTGTAGTAAAACAATATGTCTTCCAACAGCTCTCAATAGTTGCTGGATATTTTTTTGGTGGATATTCAGCGAAAGGGACATATTTTCATTATAAGCAAAACCATACAGTTTCCTATGTTTTAATTTCGCTTGGATCGAGTAACAATTATTTTACTCGAGATTGTGTCAGTATTTGTCAAGAATATTCTTTCTCTCGTCAGTAGAAATTACTACAGACGATCATTTTTATACTTGTGAAAGAGTTATTCTGAATGATCAGATACTTCTTCGATATGTAACACGTGCAGAAAAAGGATTGCAGCGACCTCATTTGCAAGGAGAATCCTCGAGTAACGATAGTAATAGTCGACAATTGATAACAAATATAGAGTATTTCCGAATAGTTTAGGTATTTCTATTCATTCATGGTGAATTGACGAGTCTAACTGGTAACGATTTACAGCATATTTATGCATAGGACTATGTCTTTGAATTCTACGAAAAATATAACGATTCATTAAGAGGTTTCAAAAGCTTATTACTCAAAATCGTTATTGCCACATGTGTTGTGTTATATAACATTAGACAGGAAATTTATCCAGCAATGTTTTGTTTAAAACAAGAACAGAAAATATAGTTAAAAAGTTAAACAATTTGAAGATTAAAATGGGAACGCTTTTTCGATTGCACAATTCGGCGTTAGTTCACAATGTGAGTCGATGCGTATCATGAGTTATTCTCCATTTTTTGGACAAACAGGAATTTATAAGATGACAGAATCAACGGAGGGATGATCTTCGAAGATGGTTTTACTCTATTATTCCTAAAGTTCAATTAATTCGGGCTCAATTCACGTCTTTATCGTATAGGTCTTGCTACTGACAATTTGTGTAATTGTGGCCCAGGATGTCATGATATCAAGCATTTTGTTTGGTTATGTAAAAATACAATTTATGAATTTAACTGGCTGCTGATTTAGAAGTGACTTAAGTAGTCGCGATCTTAATTTTATGTTCCCCATATATGTCTTCCTTAGAAGCCCGCCCCACTTCCTCGAATACACTTGCCCATTCTCCTTTCCCTTTCCTATAGATAAGCAGAACTTATGTATCCAATGAGATCAGCTCACTACAGCAGCTACAGGAATTTCCCAACAGAGCTCTCATGGCCATAGGATAATCATTATACTTCACATGGCTATAAAGTTATTACAACCCCGTACAAACAATGATCCGGACAACGTGGTAACGTGAGGAAAATGCTGTTTTTATCTATAATATATTAGGTTGGGGAAAAAGTAATCCATTATTTTTGGGTGAAATTTGAAACTATTTTTAATATGCTTCGGATTGTCCGATTTGGGTCAAATATACACCGTTTTGTTGGAAACTTTGTTGCCATTCTAAAGGTAGCTTCATAATCAGTGTTGTCATATTTTAATCTGTACTAGAGGGGTACAAAATCTTTCTCATCTGTACTTTTTCGTCCAAAAATCTGTACCAAAAATCTGCACCATCGAAAATTTTCGTTGTAGAAATTTACCATGAATACTCACTTATTTACTGCAAATACTACATTTACATTTGCAAGTTCTTCGTGTGCTTTATAATGCATTTAAATAGTTTTTTGAATCTAGATTGTGTACAATCATTAATTAAAATTAAAAAAAATCACCCCAAGCGATACTGCTGCGTAAAAATCGTCATGTACCCTTATGTTGCTTTGTTCGAATGTGAGAAATATCACACGCGAGGAAAATCTGTACCAATCCGTACCTTTTGACGAAAATCTGTACTCTGTCACCCACCCTGTACGGTAGATAGTACAGAATCTGTACTAAAAATAACGAAAAAATCTGTACCTTTCCAGATAAAACTGTACTTGTGGCAACACTGTTCATAATGTTCTATCATAGAGGTCTTCGTTCTTATTGACGAAAAACCATAAAAAATGATTTTTACATTCTTCTCTTGACTCCAATTTCTTATCACTCTGGAAATTTTCCAATGCAAGAAAAGTATGATAATCGTTTGGTGCCACGTCCGAATTATATGGTGGATGCATTTAAACGTCCCAATCAAGCTCTCGGAATTGTGTGGCCTTGCGTTGTCTTGATGGAACACAACACTTCTTCTGTTGACTAATTCTGAACATTTTTGGTCAATTGCTAGCTTCGAACGGACAGTGAAGATCATAATTTAGTGTATTGCACTGAAAAAAAAAATTTAATCGAAAAAAATTTTTTTTTTAAATAAATCAAATTGCACGTATTTTACTGTTGAATTATCGGCACCATAAACAATCACTGTTTATAAATCAATCACAATCACAATTTCAGTCAATCATAATCACAATTTCAGTCAATCACAATCACAATTTCAGCGGCCTGGGTTGCTATATGAAACGCACAAATCTTTGCAATCAAGATGTAGGGTAACACGGGGTGAGTTGGACATACGGGGTGATTTGGACCAGCCCTTTATCTCAAAAAGTACGACTCAACTTGGATTTTTATAATATCATCTCCTTTTACTGTTGAACCATATGTACCTAACGTAAAAAAGCTTTGGTAAAATTCGACAGGTGGAAGGAAACGATAGCATGAACACGGCAAGCACATTGATTGCCAAAAATGTGAGTTCTCTGATCGTGGTTTTAAGGTTTTTCCCGCTGATTAAACAAACTCTCCGTGTATTATGCAGTAAAATTCTGTTCGTCTACAGAAGAGGAACAATTTCATGCAGCGAAACTGTTTGATAACAATAAATGAAATTAATTGCATTTTAATTTTTGCATGTTGTATGGGGTGACATGGACACGTTCCTGTGGGGTGAATTGGTCCTACAGGTTTGAGGCTTTTCTTTGGTCTAATTGATTCCAGATGCCGCTGAATTACAAAAAGAGGATTGACAGACAACGTTGGAAGAAGGAGGAGCTTGAAAGAGCAACGCTGGCCATCAAGAGCGGATTTTCTTTGACCAAGCATCGAAAGGGTTCGAAAATGCTCGAACAACAGTGAAAAGATCCATAAAGAATTCGAGATGGACTCAATCCAATTTTTCTGGTCTGGAATCTGGTCAAGACACCTGATATCGATCCCAGAACACTGTTACAGATTGTAACATTATCCCAAAATACTTGACATAAACATAAGTATGTTTTTTTCGATGAAACACACAGTGGTCCAAATCACCCCGCATCAAGTTTTAATGTCCAAAGATCATCTCTTTTATTTTATGATATATTTGGTAGTTTGAAGCTTCTTATGATGATTAAACATTATTGATTGAGAGAAAACAAGGGTAGCTCAGAGTTCAAGGTGACATTTTCTGTTTAGACCGTATTGGTTTGGAAATATTAGGCGATTTGCTTAGGTGGTCTAATTTCCCCCCTTTTTCCCTACTCTGTCAACAGAATGGCTGAAAAGACGAACTTTATAGACGTGTGTCCTTTGACCTTTATGAGTCTGTGTACATTATGCTGTGCTCTCATATGACTCTCGTAGCCAACTCAGCATGTTCTGAAGTGAAATCAGTTCTTCCGAGTTGTCCTGACAGTGTGCAATCAGTGTACCTCATACTATATAAATAATAAAACGAAGCAATAGGATGTAATTGATGCCAAGGGGAGATTTATTTCACTGTCAGAGGACCACAAGAGGCCTCAAATCGTTATGGAAGCACATACTCTACCATTAGTGGCAGCCAAAAAGTTTAATGTACTTAATGTGTTAGACCGAATCGTTCGATGCGATGTCGGAAGACAGCGGGGATTATTCTTTCAACGCAAGCATATATATACAAGCACAAACTAGGGTAATACCCCGGCTTGGATCGTGTGGATTGTGGATTGGGCAAAGCTATTGAATATGAGCTAATGAAGTGGTCGGTTCCTCGGAATCAAACAGAAAAATGATGGGGAAAATTATAGTCAAACCGCACTGCGGCAGTGATCCTTTCAGTGGTAATTATAGTATCAAGTGACTTTTACCCGGGACATGTGTAATGCGTGTGTGTTGTCGTAGTTGATCTATTAAACGGGAACACAATATCCAGCACCACTTTATTATCCTATTTATCATGAAGCGATAAATTAGGCTCGATTGAGGCAATTTAGATGTTAAATTTTTCAATCAAATCGAAAGGTCGAATGTAAACCTACCACTTATTTGAATTCTGAATTCAATTCATCTTCAAGTCGAGAAATGTGTGAATCAAAATCGGGTTCATAGGAGCACTAGTATTCTTACAAAATACCGCGAGTGTATTGAAAGTATCATTCTCCATAGAAATCATAGAAATCTGTGTAAATGATACGAATAATTTATTATTAAGAAGTCTTAAATAATAATAAATAGCTAAAGTTTTCAGGGATCGATTAACTTATCTCCCACGAAGACGCAAAACTATTTCCATATTGCTGCTGCGCAGAAAAGTCTGACATGGCAGCGATGGATGCACCGTATTGCCCCTGCACATCAAATTTGATTATTAAAATTTAATAAATTGATTATTCGGTAGGTGCATGACGTGAATAATGAACACCACGACGCCAAAAATAGCGTCGGCAGAGTGGAAACCATAACACACCGACTATGTTATTTCTGATAGGGGATTTTTCAATTGTTAAACACGCCGACAGGGATCAGATGCGAAATGCTTTGTCGGGCATGGTTTCAGTTCAGTACTCCTCCCCATTTTCGAAATTTCGGTCATTTTGGCACCTTTCCAGTTTGTCATACGACACGATCCGCACCACACGTATCCCGAATTGCACCGGTTCGGTGGAATTTGCCATGTTTTGAATCCGGGCATTATTTGAGCAGTGGCGTGTTTGTGTGTGCGTTTGCATGATAGTTGAGAAACTTTTTTCATTATTTTGCGTTGCATTATTTGATGTCATAAAAAAGAAACAGATCTGTAGCATAGCGCAGAGTGGTATGATTGGTGATTGGTTTCAAGCTTAACCAATGCTTAAAATATGGTTGAATAATGAATTGGAGTTAATCTTCGGACGGAAATATCTTTCCGCTGAAAAAACATTTCGATTCTTTTTCCAGTAAACTTACTTATTATTTAAGACTTCTACACTTCACGCTGGAAGCATGATATTTGGCTTTTGCATTGCATTGTATTTACATACATGCATTTGTGCAATCCGAAATGTTTCCCTACCAAGGACAACAAATTCGAGAAGCCTTTATTATCTTATTCAAAGATATTAAAGAGTTACAAGCAAAAAATATCGTAACGTAATCCTATGTCAACTATGCGGTTGTGTCTCGGACACAATCTTTCAACTTTTTCCAATAGTTGGCTGTTAAAAAACACAGTATTAATAAATAATGATTCTGGATTCTTTTTACCACTTCCACTCTGGCAAACCATTTGAAGAATAACAGTAACAATCAGTTCTTTCATTATATGTATTAAAAGAGCTAAATTTACGGATTTCAGAAAAAAATAAAAGAACTCAACTTAGAAGCTTTTGTTCCTAGGGCCTTGCAATTTCACTTCAATTGACACATCTTCATTCAATAATGAGCCTTTCGCCTTTCAATTTCAGGCAAACCTATGCAGGCTGAAAATGAAAAACTCTCTCTTCACGCTTAATATAATATTCACGATGGCCTCTGGCCAAGACGAAGGGTCCATTGCTTTGGATTTCAAAGCTGGATCAAGCCCGACTTTGAATGAAATGAAGGTCACGTTGCCGATGTCTGCTCCTTTGGGGGACCAGTTTGACTACATCGGGATCCTGGGTTAATTGCAAATTTGCACGCACCATTGCTGAGATTTCCACATTGGTCACATCGGGTCGTATGCGAGACAGGTAGAGCCAAAGTTTGAGTGCTGGTTTTGCACTGATGGCCACAGATACAACATCATTCCCAATCTGCTTAGAGCCAGACTGACATTCAGAGGATTTTTGTGTGACATCAGGTCCACGAAGACGTTTGGCAGCTCGAACAGGTTCTAATGAGGGCCAACGCTTCACTGCGGGTGATATGGTCAACGAAGTGGGCTTAGATGACAATTGCTTTATTTCCGATTGCAAATTGGTGATTGCATCTGTGAGTGCAACCGGCGGAGATTTTCCATCTGCTAACTTAGTAATGGAGCGGAGATGGGAATTGCTGAATAGCTCAGCGCAGTCATCGCACATCCAACGCAGTTATTCACACTGAAGCAAAATTATCGAATCGTCAAATGAACATGAAAGGTTCTTTTTTTATCCCATTTATTTATTTAAGGCTCATTAGCATTTCAGCTGTAATAGAGCCGAATTTTAATCGTGTACATGTCACATGGTTATCATATCTATAATTAGCACATTACACAGTTGCCATTCGCCAGTATTCCTTCTATACAATTACATATGGTACATTCACACAGTAGCCATTTAGGCGTAAGAGTATTCTTTCTGTTCTTCCATTATCCAGTTGGACCACCGGACAGCGGAGACAGTTGATAGATCATTGTTGAGTTATTTATAGAACAGCAGCCCGATGTGTCTTGCAGAGCAGAGCAGTTGTATGGACGAATCGATCTTATTTCGACCGTGGATCGATCTCCATCGCTGATGATTGTTGCGTGGACGTAGCTATTCTGTAACAACACACAGATGGTCAATGAGGGCCCTGAGTTTTGAACTCACGATCGATCGCTTACTAAGCGAACGCGCAACCAATGTGGCACAAAAAGTCGAAAGAAGTCCAGGTTTCAACAACGCCAAACCAGCTGTTGAATCATCAACGAGCCGCTGTTATTGGTCGATGGTCAGCAAACGCGGCACCCATCACGCGGATAGATTTTTCTTGTTCAAAATGTCGTACAAAATGTATTTCACTCGTTTTTTTTAAAATGCTTACGGCCTCAGCTAACTCGCGTAGCTTTACGATCGTTCGAATCGAGCCGATGCATTTGTTTTACAATTTCTGGATTCGTAACCCATTTTGGCATGTCTGGGGTGCTTGTACGGCCCATTTTATATTCACTAAACCACCGATAACCTGCTGTTCTCGAAGGCACTGAAATTTTGTTTGATTAAGTGATTTGAAGCAATTTGTTCAAGCTGGAGAAATGTTCACTATTTTACAATTTACTATTTACTATTATAATAACCTAAAGGGGAGGATTTGTAGCTGTCATTTCCATTCGTCGGTTCTCTTCAGAAGACCAGAAAACTTTTGAACTATTAGGTGTACCGGTAAGTATTTTTCGGTTTTACAACCGATTTCGTAACTTGATTATTATTCCAGTGAATCAAATTTCCAGGCATTCGTTGGAAAGCTACTGACAATGCGCGTCTTTTTCATTATATGTCAAAACGTTGAAGCGTAAACAACATAGTTTTTTGCCAGTTCGAACATGTCGAATTTCGTACCAACGAGAGTGTTTTTGCAAGGAGTGTTACTTCATTACTTCAATATGAAGAAAAAAGCTGCGGAAAGTCATCGGTTTTTGCTGGATGTTTATGGTGACCATGCTCCAACTGAGCGAATGTGTCAGACGGGGTTTGCACGGTTTAAAAGTGGTAATTTTGACTTAGAAGACGAAGAACGTTCCGGACCGCCAAAATGGTTTGAAGATGAAGAATTCGAGGCTTTACTCGATCAAGATTCGTCACTAACGCAACAAGAACATGCAGATACACTTCGAGTAAAGGGTGTGTCACATCAAGTTGCATCACTGAAAAAACGCTGTAGAAATTCGCCCAGTAGACCGATCCTTTTGAAAATTTTAGACAGTAAAATAAAAACTATTTAACAACTTTTGGCATTTTCTTTTTATTCATACTTCGAGCCCAAGCCCGTATGCTCGCACCTTCCTCTTTACCCCGTCCATAAGGTTCTGTACAACGTCAGGTTGTAGTTTTTTTTTTGAACAGAAATCCATTTTCTCTTGAAGTCCGCCTCCGATTTGACAACTTTTGGCTTCTTCCGGAGGGCCTGCTTCATAATCGCCCAATATTTCTCTATTGGGCGAAGCTCCGGCGCGTTGGGCGGGTTCATTTCCTTTGGCACGAAGGTGACCCCGTTGGCTTCGTACCACTCCAACACGTCCTTTGAATAGTGGCACGAAGCGAGATCCGGCCAGAAGATGGTCGGGCCCTCGTGCTGCTTCAATAGTGGTAGTAAGCGCTTCAGTAGGCACTCCTTAAGGTAAACCTGCCCGTTTACCGTGCCGGTCATCACGAAGGGGGCGCTCCGCTTTCCGCAAGAGCAGATCGCTTGCCACACCATGTACTTTTTGGTAAACTTGGATAGTTCCTGCTTGCGAATCTCCTCCGGAACGCTGAATTTGTCCTCTGCGGAGAAGAACAACAGGGCCGGCAGTTGACGAAAGTCCGCTTTGACGTAGGTTTCGTCGTCCATTACCAGGCAATGCGGCTTCGTCAGCATTTCGGTGTACAGCTTCCGGGCTCGCGTCTTCCCCACCATGTTTTGCCTTTCGTTGCGGTTAGGAGCCTTCTGAACCTTGTATGTACGCAGGCCCTCCCGCTGCTTGGTCCGCTGGACGAATGAACTTGACAAATTCAGCTTACTGGCGACATCCCGGACCGAACTTCTCGGATCACGTCTAAACTGCTTAACTACGCGCTTGTGATCTTTTTCACTGACGGAGCATCCATTTGTGCCGTTCTTCACCTTCCGGTCGATGGTTAGGTTCTCGAAGTATCGTTTTAGTACTCTGCTGACCGTGAATTGGACGATTTCCAGCATCTTACCGATGTCCCGATGTGACAACTCCGGATTCTCGAAATGAGTGCGCAGGATTAATTCACGACGCTCTTTTGCGTTCGACGACATTTTTCCAAATTTACGAAAAATTGACTGTGAAGCATGGCCAACGTGATCTATACACTCTTATCTGATTATAAGCGAAAGCTTAAGATATAATTCCTAAAAATTAAATTTCTACAGCGTTTTTTCCGTGATGCAATTTGATGTGACACACCCTTTAGTTCAGCAACTTTGTATGTATCGAAACATTGATTTTTTTTTATCTGTATTATAGTGATTTTCAACTCATTTGGGTGGTTCATCACTTTTTACTTCCATTTTTGGAAGAATGTCGGGAGAGAGAATTGAACTCGTGACCTTTAGCGTGAGAGGCATGGATGTTACCACTACGCCAGATCGCCTCCACACATTGAAAATTACACTCTCTTACTTTATGTTTGTGTCGAATATATATGGAATCTGAAAGGTAGTTTTTACCTCTTGACGCATACAAAGCTTTCAAGTGGACTTTTTGAATGGTCAATTCCGGGAATGCATTATGAACAGTTTGAACCGACTGGAATAAAAGCGATTGATACTATTGATACATTCGTACAAAACATTTAGAAACACCCACAAAGTAACGAGAGATACACTAAGGTGATCTTGCAGAATTACAACGCTTTACCACATGTCTCAAATGTGCTCAAGATATACTTGAGAAATAGGAACATTCAACTCAACCCGTCGAACTCTCCAAACGTCGCTTCCTTTGACAATCGCTTGTTCCTATTGATGGCACATGGTTCGGCTGACCAGCACTTCCGGCGCTCAGAAAGATGACCGATTTTTTGAAGCAGTATTTAAACGCTGCTTGAAAAATGGGGAAAAGTTTTAACAATAGATACAATATGATATTGATTTTTACAGTAACGGCGTCTGTCATAGATGTTATATCTTTTGAAATTAAATTAGTGGCACAGTAGAACTTGCTCACCTGTGAATCCTCTCATTGCCAAAATGTCATCCTACAGACTTCAAATTTGATTCAGCTTCATCAAGTACAAAAGTAATGACACCTTATATTCGTACAGATTAATCAAATAATCTCATTAGGAAACAAAAAATGAGCTAATGCTGAGGCGGATTTGGATCCTAAATCAAACTATTGATTATCCTTCCGAAAGAAACCCAAACAAACCCAATTTATAATAACTCCCGTCACGCCCGGAATTCAATCACAGCTCAAAGTTGTTGGCTCCAATTCAATTGAAACGGGACAAATTTAATTTTCGCCAAACAGATTCATAGCTAATTTCCGTCGTCTTATCACGAATGATAAATTAAATCAGCAGATCGCATAAATTTTCTCCCCCCGAAATTTCATATCCCTCCTTTGAAATTTAATATATTTGCTTACTTTTAACGTTTCGTTCTGTTCTGTTTTCTTCTTCTTCTAGGTAAGTCCCCGAGGAATGCAAATCGGCCGAATTGGGACAAAACATACCGCTCATTTTTTCCGCCAAGAGGTGAAGATATTTTATAGACAAGGTATACGCTAATCCAGTTAGAAAACTTTTCACGAACAGGGGGTTTCCCTTTTTTTTCATTCGCCGCTAAATTTTTCCCTCGATGTCAAGCCCTTTGCGTTCACAAAGGTCCTCAGAGTACTGGAAAACATGAAAGCAAATAGGAGATCCGGGCGGGGAAATTATTCCTAATTAGTTCGTGTTATTCTGACGAAAGATCCATTTTTAATTTACAAATGGTACAGATTTCCACAAATAAATTTGTTCTGCTTTTGATTTGCTCGGCTTCCGCTGTGAAGGACGTTTTCGAGTGCAACACCAAGTTGCCCCCGACCGAACTGCAGTACCTGACCTCAACCACTTGGCAATGCTCCATAAGCCTATTACAGAGTGGTACTTCGATGGAATGTAATTATAATAATGAGTTTGACGTTTCACTTCGGAGAACGCCTGTATAATTTCCAAAATTTTCTCATTTCAGTTTCCCGTCTCACAAACAACAATTCCATTGAATTATTTTTCATGTACGATTGCAATCTTCACAATAAAAATTCCTCGAAATTCGATGTACAGATCATCGAATGCGGCCGCCGAATGCTAATTAACCTCGGGAAAAAAATGTTCAGTAATGATAATGCCTTCATTATGACCAGCCAAAATCGTGCGGCAGCTAGACAACATTTCACTTTGAAACTTACGATTCGAGGATCTACAAAGACAGTTTTCCGCCTTGGTTGTGAACAAGAGAGACCATTTTGACCTTTTTCGTTTTTCCCCGGAAGGTAACTTGAACTTTCCGCGATTTCACAAAAGTAAACCTTTTCCCCTCTATTTTGGCCGGCAAAGTCGGAGGTTAGAGGCTTTCGGTACATTGAGCGCGAATTCTTTGCACCCTGTTTAGATTATGGTTTCTTATCTCATTAATAAACGTGGGTCGGCAGCGATTGTGTTGTTTGGGTAAAATACAACCGGTGATATCGAATTAAACACAAAACGAGGGTCAATCCGATGGACCCTTGAGATAAACTTGGTTAGAACTTTTTCGAAGCTGTATCATTCAACCTGAAATCCCTAAATTTATAACTTTATTTCTCCATCAAGAATATCTGCGATGGTTGTGGAATCACTATTTTAATGCTTGAATTCAATTCGCCACGGTGATAGAATTATCCTGCTTTTAGCTCTCTCTGTTGCCCTTTCCCGGTTTGTTCCTCCGTCTTGATGCACGGAGAAGATTTTCCACGTTTACGCTACCGGAGAATGTACATCGTATTGAGCATTCTTTTCGCCCGTTATCAAGCTTGAGCAAGATTGTAAAATGGAATTTCACAACACTGTGTAACATGGAATGTCATTTTAGGATAAATTTACGGGAAAATCGTGTTGTGCCAGAAGCAAATCAAATCGCATTCAGGCTGTCCGGAGGTAAAGTTTTCCTTCGGCACATACATAGATAATGTGTACTTATGGCTACTTACACAATGTTTTGTGTTACGAAATATCCGGTTATGTTAGTGGAAATATTGCTTTAGGCACAAATAATTAATTTTACTGTAAAGTTTGCACAATAATTTTACGGCATTTGTTAATCTCGCCATTCATATCAACTTGCACGATAATTCTCGATAAAGTCGACTCAATTTTCGTTGAGAGAAATCATCCGACTAACGCAACAACGACGCAACAACAGCGCAGCGACTAACAAGAACAAGAACAAGAACAAGAACAAGAACAAGAACAAGAACAAGAACAAGAACAAGAACAAGAACAAGAACAAGAACAAGAACAAGAACAAGAACAAGAACAAGAACAAGAACAAGAACAAGAACAAGAACAAGAACAAGAACAAGAACAAGAACAAGAACAAGAACAAGAACAAGAACAAGAACAAGAACAAGAACAAGAACAAGAACAAGAACAAGAACAAGAACAAGAACAAGAACAAGAACAAGAACAAGAACAAGAACAAGAACAAGAACAAGAACAAGAACAAGAACAAGAACAAGAACAAGAACAAGAACAAGAACAAGAACAAGAACAAGAACAAGAACAAGAACAAGAACAAGAACAAGAACAAGAACAAGAACAAGAACAAGAACAAGAACAAGAACAAGAACAAGAACAAGAACAAGAACAAGAACAAGAACAAGAACAAGAACAAGAACAAGAACAAGAACAAGAACAAGAACAAGAACAAGAACAAGAACAAGAACAAGAACAAGAACAAGAACAAGAACAAGAACAAGAACAAGAACAAGAACAAGAACAAGAACAAGAACAAGAACAAGAACAAGAACAAGAACAAGAACAAGAACAAGAACAAGAACAAGAACAAGAACAAGAACAAGAACAAGAACAAGAACAAGAACAAGAACAAGAACAAGAACAAGAACAAGAACAAGAACAAGAACAAGAACAAGAACAAGAACAAGAACAAGAACAAGAACAAGAACAAGAACAAGAACAAGAACAAGAACAAGAACAAGAACAAGAACAAGAACAAGAACAAGAACAAGAACAAGAACAAGAACAAGAACAAGAACAAGAACAAGAACAAGAACAAGAACAAGAACAAGAACAAGAACAAGAACAAGAACAAGAACAAGAACAAGAACAAGAACAAGAACAAGAACAAGAACAAGAACAAGAACAAGAACAAGAACAAGAACAAGAACAAGAACAAGAACAAGAACAAGAACAAGAACAAGAACAAGAACAAGAACAAGAACAAGAACAAGAACAAGAACAAGAACAAGAACAAGAACAAGAACAAGAACAAGAACAAGAACAAGAACAAGAACAAGAACAAGAACAAGAACAAGAACAAGAACAAGAACAAGAACAAGAACAAGAACAAGAACAAGAACAAGAACAAGAACAAGAACAAGAACAAGAACAAGAACAAGAACAAGAACAAGAACAAGAACAAGAACAAGAACGAGAACAAGAACAAGAACAGTTCGTAATCTTCTTAATTATCTTGATCTTTTTGAACAAGAACAAGAACGAGAACGATAAATTATTCTTCTTGATCTTCTTGATCTTCTTGATCTTCTTGATCTTCTTAATCTTTTTAATTATCTTGATCTTCTTGATCTTCTTGATCTTCTTGATCTTCTTGATCTTCTTGATCTTCTTGATCTTCTTGATCTTCTTGATCTTCTTGATCTTCTTGATCTTCTTGATCTTCTTGATCTTCTTGATCTTCTTGATCTTCTTGATCTTCTTGATCTTCTTGATCTTCTTGATCTTCTTGATCTTCTTGATCTTCTTGATCTTCTTGATCTTCTTGATCTTCTTGATCTTCTTGATCTTCTTGATCTTCTTGATCTTAAGAGAATCTCTTAATCTTCTTGATCTTTTTGATCTTCTCGATCTTCTCGATCTTTTTGTAAAATAACTTTGACGTTTCTAAAGCATCTTCATTTTCTTTACGTGTGCATGAAATATTGAACTAATTTCGAGTGGCAATGAACGAAAAAAACTACAAAAGATTATTATTAAATTATTATCAAATTTTATGTAAATCCTTAAATCATTTTTAAGTCTTCTGCAAAAATGTTCGGCAGGGCGGCCTTACGATAGTTAGTCGGAACCTTCGCCATGGTCGATGAAAAAATGAATCTCGGCATGTTCTTTAGCTCTTTTGTGGGCCTTGGCGATCAGTTGCTTCTCTGTTTCGATCACGAAATTATTGGAGTAGATCCTTTGTTTCGCCCAAAAAAAACTGCTTAGTAGAATAATTTCTGAAATGTGTTTTTTCATTGTAGAATCAGTTGACGATAATTGACTGATGATTCATTCTTGCCATCGCAGAACAATACACTAGCTGATCGTATGTCGCAATTTATTTCATGTCAATGCATTGAAAATTGACCTCGAACGCTATTCCGGTGGCCTTTTTCGCAATTGACATAGACTTGCCTTGAAACTACTAGGAATATAAACACTTTCCATCATTTTGCGCTATTCTCAAAAGAAACACTTCTGTTTATATTACTGGCCTCGAAAAAAGTTGCATTACTTTCTCATACTCGAGATAAGCGCAGCTGTCACCATTAGTGGAGGAAGTTTTGCTACTGGCAAGCGAAACCTAATCAGATACAAAATTCCAGAACGACATTCACTTTCTTGGTGATTAAACAGGCCAAATAAACTCTTTTTTTAATATCAACAACCTCGAAAACAGTAGCATTGCTTCATTATGATCAAGACTAGTGCAAATGCAATCCTAGTTGAAGGCAGTTTTTCGACTGGCACGCGAACCCAAATAACTTATAACATTCCGGTACGCGCGGAAAGAAAAACACACGATACGAATAACGCGTAAAACGAACTGGAAAACACACCACACGACGATATCCAAGTTGAATTACCACTGGTGGGGTCCAATCTTAGATCGAAGCGCAGCGAAAGCTAAGTGAACCGGATTGCTCAACAGTCCGATGCCGAATGAAAGTTTGCCTCAGCGAGATCCACTGTTTATACTCTAGGCAAAATTTCCCCTTCATTCTTCTTTTTTTCCTTTGTTCACGCTATTCGTCGAAGTTGGAGGACGTTGGGAGGGTTGGTGGTCTTCGGTACAACGTTTATCATCAGTTGGCCAATCTACACGTGATCTCTTGCCATCACAGACCGAGTCAGACAGAACCCAGTCCCTTGCCAATCGTTGTCCTCCAACGTCAAGAAGGCCTCGTCATCGTCAAATTAGCCTCGTCGCTCACGATGTCACGCTTTGTCAGAAAGATGTTCTTCAATAGTACCTTCAACCACTCCTTGTAGCCGATTTCTGCTGCTCAGATATGACTGGCCTGGCTCGGCATTCATATATCCATTTTGACCAGATACTTCTTCATCATTTTAGCCGATTCCGTTGACCTTCCGGCTCAAGGAGCGTTTAACGAAGAACGTTGAGGACATGTTGCTTTCGGTCTTTCTCTTCAGCTTCTGCTGCACCTTACGGTCGCGCAATACCATCGGGCGGTCGAAACCAGGTTTCCGTTCGACGCTCTCGCCTTTCTCCAGAAATGAGAGGATGTTGTAAATGCCGGATCTGCTATATCCGGGACACACGAAGTGCCTCACGATGTTCAACTTCTTCGCTCCGAAGTAGATTTGGCGGTATGAACAAAGCATCAAATGTAGTTGCTTCACTATTCTCGCCATGCTCACCGCACATTCACAGATAAAGGCGTTGAAGCTTATTTGTAGAAGGCTTTATTAACGTAGGTTTTAATGAAGTCATTCCTATGCAGTCTTCAGAAAACAAACGCAGCGCTGCGCTTGAGTTTAATTTTTCATCAGCGCGCGCTCACAGAAAACTCGTATTCTATCTTGGTGCGAAGAGCACAAAATTCATAAGCACGACATCGCAAAATGTACCCGGCGCAGAATTCAGATACTAAACATTTCTTCTCACTTGTGTGATGCGCGTCTCATTTCAAAATATCTCAACAGAGAGAGCAATCCAGATTCAAGCGCGCAGTATAGAAATACGGCGCAAGCACTGCGAAAATTTCGAATTTTTTTATCGAAGCCTAATGGCTTATGCATAATTAATCATCGAATTTAAAGAACCGACCATGTACATTTTGTTTGTTGGCTCAAAAAAATGTCCTGTGCAAAAATTCAGCTCAATCGGACATGATGTATAGGGGTGCTTCGATTTTGATCTTCTGACCTTCGAAAATCTCCCAACGGGAGAGTACATGAAATTTGAAAAATGGAAAAACCACTCAACCTTTTGGGACTTTAAAACTTTGAGTGCGTTGAGGAACTCCTAAATCATGTCCGATTAAACTGAAATTTCTCACAGGTCATTTTTTTGAGACAATAAATAAAACGTACATGGTCGGTTCTTTGAATTTGATAATTTCGACGTTTTTTTGGCATCGAAAAAAAAATTTCCATTTCCCAATTTTCATGTACATACCGACCACATCACCCTCCCCTCCTTGGAAGATTTTTGAGGATCAAAAAATCAAAATTTTGAGCGCTTTAAGGCGCTCTTAAATCATGTCCGATTGAACTGAAACTTTGCACAGGTCATTTTTTGGGCCAATAAACAAAATGTACATGGTCGGTTTTTGAAATTCGATGTGAAATTTCTTCCATACATCCATTGGCACCCTAATGTTCATATTCCAAAATTACGGAGACTGTGATTGCAAATCGTGAATACCGACGAAAAAAAATTAAAACGAACAGAAACGAATGCATTAATTGCCCGTTATTGCCGGTACGGGAAGGCAAGGACACAAATGGGTAGAAAAAATGTAGAGGGAATGTTTCAAATTGTTTTGACATAGGACTATTTCTCTGATTTCCATATAGGGGGGTCACTCTATGAGAAATGTAACGATTCATCAAGAGTTTTCAAACGCAAACTACTCAAAATCGTTATTGCGACATATGTTGTGTTATATACCATTAAACAGGAAATTTATCCAGCATATTTTTGCTTAATACATAAACAGTGAATATAGTAAAAAGTTATAGGAGGTTGTGTTCAAGACACGACCGCATTGTTGACGTAGAACTACGCTGTGGTTTAATTCAAGTCGCTTGTTCATAACTGCGGATATTATTTTATAATGCAACGAAAATTTTGAAATAACCATTCTACCAGTTTGGTCGCCCTGAAATACTTTTTTTTATTGTAGAATCATTTGACGATAATTGTTTGATGATTCATTCTTGTGCTCGCAGAACAATACGTGCTCGATACTTGCTTGATGACTAAATAAACGAAATAAACTCTATCTGTTGATCTCAACAACCTCGAAAAGAGTATCACTGCTTCATTATGATCAAGATAAGCGCAAATGCAATCCTAGTTGAAAGCAGTTTTGCAACTGGCACGCGAGTCCAAATAAATTAATAACTTAATATAACTTATTGAATAAATTGATATTCCCCAAATAATTTTAACACCTGCTTCGTCATAGCGTCAGTTCAATACATTGATGACAGAAAACAAACAATGTTGACTGATTGGAAAAAGGCTGAATGTTTGCCTAAGCAGAGATTCATTACTAATACCCTAGCGTAAATATTTCCTTACGGCTATCTTCCCTCCATGTTTATATTTATCATTGCGACTGCATAATTTGCAACACTAAACGCACGCACGTACGCACACAAATATCCATATATCGATGGCTTGAAGCAACTGAATATACACACACTTATCTCCGTTTTGCGCTCTTCTCAACAGAAGCCTTTTCTGTTAATATTGCCAGTCTAAATTAGCTTTGCTGTCAACCTTTATGGAGAGAGTTTTCCTACCGTCATGCGAAACCAAATCACTGACAAAATTTTCAGAACATTAATTTTCTTGGCGAGCTGACGACAGCCTTGCTTCATGACAACTTTGTAGCTCAGAACCTTAATGCAATGGCGTCGGTTTGATGCAATGATTGCAATGCCAGAGACATAAACGAGTGAGTAATTTGGTCGCGTCCACAGCTCAATCCGAAACGAAGACATGTGATGACGCAAAACAAGGAAGAACAAGCGATATTCATTGAATACAGAACGATACTGAAAGTTTGCCTTCCTTTGTTGCTTGAGATTTTAAACTTCTTTAGTTCATTCGTCTCTAACCTTCAATAAGGCCCTTGGAAAACTTTACTTTAACCATCATATTACTCCTCCACCTCCAATGCCTTGAGAAAGCCTTTCGATTCCTCGCCGTCCAGCTCGCCCAGCAACGATGTTGCTCAGTCGATTTCAACACGAAGAATGAAAGTTTGCCTCAGCGAGATCCACTGTTTTTACTCTAGGCAAATATTTCCCTTCGTTCTTCTTCTTTTGATTTGTTCACGGAGACTTTACATCTTACGATTTCCACTTCGGTGCTCGTCAATAAGTTGCTCGTTATTGACAGCTCTGTTCGGGAAAGCACACAAATGAACAGAACAAATGTATGAGGGAATGGGAATGCTTCCAATTTTCATGAATTTAAACCATATACAGACTATGGGATTTTATTGTATAGCATATCAAACAAATCTTAGGGAACTTCCGATTCATTTGGTATATAAATCGCCAAAATCCGTTCGCGGCAAAAATAGTTATTAACGTTAACTTTATTTCATTAAACGTGGCCTGTTTTCTGATTTGGCACCCTTAATGAAAGACGTAGTTCTACGTCAAAAAGTTAACAATTTGACAATAAAATGGGTATTTCTTTCGATTGCACTAACCACTCACTTTCCTCCCCGACGCAACGAGCAATCTTTTTGCCTAAATTCGGGGGTTGGCTCACAATGTGAGTTGATGCGTATAATGAATTATTCTTTATTTACCGATAATCGACATTTATCAGTTGTTGTATTGTATGTTGCCCAATCAATTCGTGCTCATTTCACGTTTTTATCGTGTTGGTCTTGCTACTAACAATTTATGTAATTGTGGTCTAAGATGTCATAATATCGAGCATGTTGTTTGGTTATGTAAAAAATGCAATTAATGAATTCAATTGGCTGCTGATTCAGAAAAGCGAAAAGGTATACTCACGCACATCAGATTATGATAGCTTGAGTAGTCGCTATCTTAATATTATGCTCCCCATATATGTCTTTCCAAGAAACCGGCTTCACTTCCTCGAATGCACATGCCCATTCTCCTTTCCCTTTCCTATACATGAACAGAACTTAGCACCTAATGAGATCAATTAACTACAGCAGTTACACGAACTTCTCACACTCATTGCCATAGGATACTTAATATACATCACCTGGCTATAAAATTATTACAACCCCTTACAAACAATGTTCCGGAAAACGTGGCAACGATGGAGAAATGTTATTTTTATCTATAATATATTTCTGTAGTCATAGAATTATTTGACTAAGGCTTGTATTTATGTAGATCTTAACTATTTAGACTTGTGTTTAAAAATGTTACATGATGACCCTCTGTTTTCTTCTGCATAATTCAATAAACAAAAGAAAAGGGTAGTAATGGCTTTAACGGTATTTTTGTGTACTTTTTTGAACAGAATGTGGTTCCAGATTCTACCACGCATCTCATTTAACCCGTTAAAGGATACAAGTTCATATAGGAAACGGTTTTTTTTTCAGGACTTCCGTTTGATTCATCAAAAAAGAAAAAATTACAGATTTTGAACAATGGGAAAACTCAATTCAAATGAAATTACTACACACAATCACAGTCCTATGTCAAGATCCTGTCCGTGCCCCTCTTTTGGCGAAAAATTTCCCCGACCAGAACGGGAATCGAACCCGAACCCCCGGCATGTTAGGTGTGACGCTATCCACTCGGTCATGGGAGCATATGGCCATTGTAACTCTACATTCGTTTAATATTACTTTTTTTTAAATAAACACGATTTCGTAAAGAATTTAAATTTCGTAAATTTAAATAAAAAACTTATATAACCATTTTGGTGAGTCCGATACGGCACAACTATACGTTAATATTTGCCGAATTGAAAGAGTTTTCGCATAAACATATTTAAAAAACATACATGAAGCAGGGATGTTTTGAGATATAACGGTTTTTATAATGAATTCAATTTTTGAGTAAGATTTCAAAGGTGTATGAAAATATTATTTTTTCCTAAATTGATTTACCAACAACTATACTATTTTAATCAAATCGTAATCGAAATTGATCAAATGATAATAAAAATTGTGATTTTGAGTAGTTGTCACCATGTGAACAAAGTTCAAAAAAATCGGAGAGGGTATGGGCAGCGGGTGACAGATTTGGCGTGAGATTGCTCTCATGGGTTGTAAGAATATTGATTGAAACTGTATATGTCGTTAACATAAGTCCACGAAAAAAACTAAATTTTTGAATGAAACTAAACCTATCTGAATTCATATCCAAACCTGATATGTCAAATTGAATTCTTTCAAATATTTCTACAAAATATGAAAAACTAAAGAAAAACACAGCAAAAGCAATCATAATCTCCCTCCTGAATGAATTGCCATTTTAGAAGTCGTCCTGTGAAGTAGACACTCGAATAAAACAAATCAAAGCGAACGACCGGCTCTACTTTGTTTCTAAAACAAGAATGTTAGTTCCACTAGGAATCTCAAATTGCCCGAGTACAGCTTGAAGGCAAAGTCAAACGATTTCTTGTTTGATACAGATCTACATTGTGCTTCATTTGAATTGTTTCACCATGCTTGTAAATTGTACGCAATGGTCCTCAATTGCTACTCCCACTGAGCCCCCATCCCCAACCGAACGCAATTTACTACAATGCGGCGGTCCTACAGATAACATAACCAAATCGACATGCTGCCATTCGATTGTTTGTAACCCCAGTGTTCTCCCCCCACCCCGCACAAAGCGAAGAATTCAACCCAATCCCAGAGTCTCTTTCAAAACGAGAATCAAAACCTATGTCAGGATCTCGTTCTAACGTTATGTTGCTGTTCTGCCAATAACATCCTTCCGGTGCTATCGATAAGATTTTCCGCCTATTCTCCCCTTAGGAAAAGGCTGCTGTTTCTTCTGCTTCTTCTTTTAGTACTTGCTCCATTAGCAAAAATTCTATCCTCTTGCAATCGAAACTGCCGCCACTCTCCTGGGTGGGGAGTGTTATCTTGTTACACACAATTTCAGAAAAACCAACTCGTAATACGATTAGTGCCCCTTCCGATTTGTGCAGCCATTGTATACGTGGCTTGGAACGGAACGATCGGAAGGTTTGGGCACGGCCCATTCTTGTTTTAAGCCCCTCAAAGAGACCACCACGGTGCAGGTATTGTCGTATTGTCAGATGTATTTTACTTCCGGAGGCAATCTTTCGGCGCTTGGGGGCTGATATGACAGTATGCCAGGGACAGCAAGAAAGTTAGAAAATGATTTTCAGAAAAGCCCACTACTGATCCACAGGGACCGACGTGAGCTAGACGAACAATTAATTTTTGGTTCCCCAGCTAGGTCGGGACTCAACGTGTTAACGGGGGTACTCGACTTGGTAAATCAAAAAAATCGTTTATTTTTTATTTTTACATATTCTGGTATTCTCGTAGCAGTAATTTATTTGTAAATAACTTGCTTCATCCACTACATTATATAGTGAGGTTAAATTACGTTTTTCTCTTAATCTTGATTTTTTACCTGGTGGCACAATTTGTTCACGTTTTTCTTAGCATCTAGTGGACCGATCGGGCTGAAATTTGTTTCCGGTATGTAAAAAAGAATTATCGAAATTGATACGTAGCTGTTTTTGGAAATTCGAAAAAAGGCCAAAATTTTGGCAATTTGAATAAAAATTAGCTGTTTTTTCAACAAAAATCGATATTGAAAAACAACATGAATAAAAATAAAAATTTGAGATGTTAAAAAACGGCTACGTAACAATTTAGATAATTCATTTTTATATACTGGAAAAATATAGCTTAATCGATCTTAAGATTCTGAGAAAACCGTACTACCAGCAAGGAACTGTTTAAGAGAGATCATCCACGCGCCCAGCTGCCAACAGTAAATAATCACGATATCGGCATAAAAAAATACATCTTCAAACATACACAGTGCA
Organism: Toxorhynchites rutilus septentrionalis; assembly: GCF_029784135.1. Taxonomy (NCBI): domain Eukaryota; kingdom Metazoa; phylum Arthropoda; class Insecta; order Diptera; family Culicidae; genus Toxorhynchites; species Toxorhynchites rutilus. Next base: position 128,760,336 of record NC_073745.1, read on the forward strand.
TTCAAAAAGTTCTGGGACTATTTTTTAAAATAAACAAAAAATCACTGCGTTACTTTCTTCAGCCAAAACTAGCTACTAAATCGAGATATCGGTTCCCGGTAGAAACGGTAGCTGGCCAGAAGTTGGCGAAAAGTTGTTCACGCGTTAGAGCAGAGATAGCGCGACTTCCCGATTTTGGCGCGCGATAGTCCCGGAACTTTTTGAATGCACTGTGTATCCTAACCAATCACCAAAATGTCCCAACAACCAACTTCAATCCCAACATTCGAAAAAATCACGAAAATTCGTTATTTTTCGACATTTTAAAGTAGGGTCCCCCCTTAATACTAACCCATTTTTCGCCAAGCGTTCGAAAAATCGAACAGCAACTTTGTGAAATTTTCATGTCTTTGGAATAATGATAATGTTTTTGCCCCAAAAGGCTGGCAGTATTCTAGTCCATAAATTTGAAAAAAAAAATCTTTCTTTTCTCTTCACATTTCTGATGTTTTGGCGTTCAAGAATAAACACTAGAAAGGACTTTTCGGAAATCGCATTATTTACTGAGTTTTAGCCAGTCTTCAGAAAACATACGCAGTGCTTGAGTTTAATTTTCATCAACGCGCGTTCAAAACAAACACGAATTCTTTCTTGGTGCGAAGTCAACAAAATTCATAAACACGACAGCGCAAAATGTACCCGGCGCAGAATTCAGATACTAAACATCACTTCTCACTTGTGTGATGCGCGCCTCATTTTATACACACACAAACACATCTAATTTTAGCGCCCGCTTTGCCTTCGCTCGTTCTAAGCAAAGCATAAAAACAACAGCGCGCCTCCATACGAACCGTATATACTTGTGTGAAGAAAAATCTGACGCGCTGACAACAAAACATTTCATCTGTGTTTCGGAGCGTGCTCATTCGCCAGAGCGCATGTGTACACAAGGATTGGCAGCTCAACTGGGTACAAAAATCTTGTTACGCATCAACACCGAGTTGCATTCTGAAGACTGGTTGTAGCTATTTTAGTGATCTACACTCGACAAAGAAAAAAAAATAGAGGAACAGAGTGCGAAGTCGGAAATTTTAAATGATTTTTAAAATGCTCTAAACTCGTGAAAAATCAACATATATTGATGAGATATACAACTTTTTTCAGCTACAACTTTCAGGTATTAGAATATTTAGGTACGTATTGTTATATTGGTGTGTATGAGGTTAGTAGTCGACAATACCGAGAAGAAATAAAAAATCGGTTTTGCTGTTTTTTTCAAAGATTTTGTGGATATTTTTTTGCTAACAAATCCAATTAACCTTATACACCAGCTTTCATTTCAAAATTATAATTTTTAAATGTTACTATTTTTAAAAAATCTGGAAGCGTAGAAAAATAACGTTTTAAATAGTATTTCATTCTTCAAACGGCCGCCATTTTGTCAAAAACATGTTTTTGACTTGTGGAAGGTCCATGAGATAGCCACATCTTCACTGAATCAAAATCTGTTCGATTTTTTTGTTTAAGATAACCAGGAGGGGTGGGATCGTGTACGTCATGGGACAATTTCTATTTGAACTCCCTCACTTCATTAGCTTGTAAAAATTCTAATTATGATTTTTTTTCGATTTTTTGTTTTATTATTAAAAGATAGATAAACAAATAATGATATAATGGATAGTAAAAATATTCTTTGTTCTATTCTATATTCTTTGAATTTCGTGCATCTACACTAGAATACCCCCTTATTTTATTAGTTACCACTTACCATCAATTTCATTCAATTTTCTCGTGCATTCTCAATGTCGTGCACAAATTACGTAATGCATGAAAGTGAGGGGGGGGGGAAAGTTTGAGGTTGCGCTACTTACGATTCTAGACGTTGGCTACCAGCTACTCGACGCTACTTTGCGAAAGCGTCCATTTACAGACCCCCGTATTATTTAGTATAATTTTAGAACCAAGCAACGTATTATAATGATATTGGACTTCTGTGAATTGGATTACATCGGGGAATGTATATTCGCAAAAAACTCATTTTTTATAATTTTGTATAGTGTGATGAATCTAAAAACACTTTTCAATATGCATTGCAAGCTGATTAATGCACATTTGGCAATAATTCGTTGTTTGACACCTATCATCAACTGTTTCCCTGTTTTAAGAAAAATACAATCCCGTTTCATTTGTCCCATATCGGGAATATGTAATGTATTGTCAAATCTGGTGTTTTCAAGAAGGTTCCCGGAATAAATCGCCAAGTAAATGAAAGCAACATAAATAACCGTATAGAAAAAAACTTTATGCTACACAAATCTACTTAAAATGTACTCAAGTGGAACATAGCGGACATTAAATAAAGTACACGTAGAACGTGTACACGTATACGTTCGTCGCCTAGCACGAATCGGTTTGAATTTCAACTGTCGGCAGCAAGAAACTAACAAAAGCAACAAGCAACAAATAATGATGGTAAATAAAGCCAATACTTGTGAATAAAGGGATTGGTTCAGGATTACTTTTCACGTTAGAATAGCACAAAATTGTTCAAACTGTGCTCCACTATGCTATGATCCACGAAAGTAAGACTAAATGAGATACCAGTGGTAGAAAATGTATTGGCCTAGAAAAGACGTCCACATTCAACTTACGGATAAATTATTATTATATTTACATTACAGTAAGTGCTCTATTTAATTTCTTTTCGTTACATTCATAACATTATAACTCTTCTACATCACAGTTTTTCAACTAATAACTATATTAGGAGTTATGCTGGAGTTATTGGTATCTTCTATGAGTTAGTAGACTGGACCGCAAAGGGTGATGTTAAAGTTTTGTAACGCATCCTAGATTTATATTTAGGTAGGGGAGATGAGGGTAAGACCGACATGTTAAGGAAAACTTCAATTGTACCTTTGGAAACTCATGTTTTCAAAATTTTAAAAGCAGTTTCTTAAGTTCAATATACTGGTTTTCGAAATAATTGGCTAAATGTTTTATAAAAATGTGTTTTTCCATGTTTTTTTTTATTGAAAAACAAGCCGAAAAGTAGAACATTTTCATCGGTGCGGGTATAAGGGACATGTAGTGGGAGGATAATGGACAGGTCAATAATATACGAAGCGTAGAAGTTTATCGCTCTCGAGAGGAATAATTTCGCTCTCTCTCAGTGTTTGCGCGTCTAGTAACTGAAATAGAACAAAAAGAGAAAGCGATATAAAAGAGAGTTCAAAATTATTCCCTTCACCACAGACATCAGCGGAAACTCTAGAGTTTTCAGAAATGACTTGGCAAAACTCACCAGAGGCCATGGGAAATACATCATCGGAGGAGATTTGAATGCTCGACATGAATTATGGGGAAACTCTCGCAGAAACAAAAATGGTGTTCTTCTGGCGGATGATGCATTGCTGGGATACTACACGGTCAACTATCCAGATGAACCCACTTACCTATCATCCAGAGGAACTACTTCTACACTTGACGTTTTTCTGGCAAATGTTGTTCTTTCCAAACCGGTGGTGTACAGCGATTTAAGCTCGGACCACTATCCTGTCATCTGCAATATGGTTTGCAAAATCGTTCCTGCCCCGAAAGAAACACGTAAGGATTACCATCATGTTGATTGGTATCGCTTTCGAAGACTTGTGGATGCTGCCATCGGAGAGAACCCGGTAATAGTATCTGCTGAAGATATCGACCGGGAACTAAACCACCTTCAATTTGCGATCATGGAGGCAGATGCAACATGTGTTAGGAGAACGTTGATAAAAGGTAAGCACATTGCTATTGATTCCCAAACTAAATATTTAATACGATTGAAAAATTTGATTAGACGCCAAAGGTCTGGAGAGTTAGGGAAAAAACAGCAAGCCAAAATTTTGTCCAGGGAAATTTCCAAACGAATAGAAGCTTTGAAAAACCAACATTTTTCCAGAACCATTGAAAGACTTGGCAACCATTCAAAACCCTTTTGGAAAATGGCTAAAGTTTTAAAATCCAAGCCAAAGCAAATACCACCTCTCAAAGCTGATAATAATCAATTGCTCATAACACAGCAAACGCCATTGGAGAGCATTTCGTCTGCTCACATAACTTAGTAAATAATATACAGAGTTCAAAGTCACAAATGGTTGCGAGTTGTGTGCAAAATCTCGAGGGAAAATTCTTTACAGTACCCCAAGATAAGAAAATAACCTCTGAACAAATTATTTTAGCTGTGAAATCGACTAGGAATATGAAGGCCCCCGGGTTTGATGAAATATTTAATATTGTGCTGAAACAGATGAGTAACAAAGTTTACTCGCTCCTGTCTGCCATATTTAATCGTTGTTTGGAGCTACATTACTTCCCTTCGATTTGGAAAACAGCGAAAATAATACTAATTCTCAAATCCGGGAAGGATCCAAAAACAACATCAAGCTACAGACCTATTAGTCTTCTTCCAGCTTTGAGCAAAACCTTCGAGCGTCTTCTGTTGGATAGATTGACGGACTGTCTGGACAGAAACAATACCTTATTGCCTGAGCAGTTTGGCTTTAGAAAGGGACACTCTACTACACATCAGCTGGTGAGGGTGTTGAACATCATAAAAAGGAACAAATATGTATCAAAGTCAACTGCAATGGCAATACTTGATGTCGAAAAAGCGTTCGATAACGTGTGGCATGATGGACTGATATATAAACTCTGCCAATTCAACATCCCTCCTTACATAATCCAAACAATTAAATCTTATTTACAAAACAGGACTTTCAAGGTGTCCCTGGGGTATGTGAAATCAGACATCTTTCGGATTCCTGCAGGCGTTCCGCAAGGTAGTCTGCTTGGTCCAATATTGTACAATATCTACACATCTGACATTCCTCCCTTACCTGAAGGATGTAATCTGTCACTTTTTGCAGATGATACGGCAATCATGGTGAAGGGAAGGATGCCAAGAGAACTTAAAAACAAACTCCAGCGATGTCTTGATAGTCTTATAAAATACATGGAGGAGTGGAAATTGAAAATAAACTCAGCAAAGACTCAAGCGGTGATGTTTCTGCATAGACAGTCCGCCAAACTGATTCCTCCTGAAGACATTAACATACATTAACGTACATTAACATTAACGGTTCTGGGCACCCAAATTGGTTGGTATCGCGATGTAAAGTACTTAGGAGTTGTACTTGATTCGAAGCTTCTATTCCGATCACATGTTGATCAAATTAAATCAAAATGTGGAACTCTGATTAAATGCTTATACCCATTAATCAATCGAAGATCAAAACTGTCCAGACCAAATAAGTTGGCAGTGTTTAAACAAATAATTGAACCGGTAATTACATATGCATCACCAGTTTGGGAATCATGTGCAATGATGCATAAAAACAAGCTTAGAGTAGTTCAGAATAAAGTGCTTAGAATGATCACCAATGCTCCTTTTTACGCGAGAAACAACCAAATCCACGAAATGCTGAATCAACAATCATTCAATGTAACTATCATAAATAAAAAAGACAAATTCGTTCAAAAATGTTTTGCATCTGATTACCCCCTTATAAGGGATCTTTATGTATAAATTGTAAATATTTTTAGGTTAGGTTAGGTTAGGGTAGATTAGTTTAGTTTTAGTCTTATTAAAAAAAAACAAAGAATCAACAAATCCCTATTCACAGGGTTCAAATTCACATAGTCCTAGGAATCACACACAACTTTATTCAAAACAAGAGAAGCAAAGATGAAAATTTATTATAAATGTATCACTTGAGAGAAAAACTTGTTCACACAAACTGAAAATTAATGTAAATAAAGATAAATTTTTGACTTGACTTGATTCCCTTCACTTTCCATCATGCATTGGATGTGATTATGGATGTGACTGTCCATTTCAACCCCACCAGTGCAATTATTTCAATAATTTAAATTTACCACTTACGAAAGAATTTACTTTTCCATACAAACCTAATATCGCTTCTCTGTCATCTCACAAACCGAAATATAACCATCAGCGAATTCAATTTTGCAATTAAATCACTCAAAATGCTTAATATCGAAGCCGCTAAAATTACGTCCACACGCGGAATCATGTTTGATTTTCGGTTTTTGTTTCCCTATTTCACGTTTGACCAGTATTCATTGTCATAGGATGGTTTAAATATTATATAATAGCATGTAGAAGGGGTTTCCATCAACAGAAATTTGAAATTCAAAATGCTACGATACAAACCAATCACCTGTCCATCATACCCCCACTGTCCGTCTTACCCGCGGCTCCTCTACTTGCTAATTGAAGCGACTTTTAGTTCGAAGTACATTTGTACTTGCAAAAAAAAAGACGGGTGGGTAATGTCGGGGACATAACCGGAGTAACGTAGGACTATACAAAGGGGACAGCTTTTGCAAAATATGTATTTTAAATATATTGTTTTATTTTCTTCTCCTACGTGAATACCTACCTATCTACCTGAAAAATGGATTAGTTTACTGTTTACTCTTTATGAACATGTTGGGGGTTCTGAAAAGAACCTTTGGTGTTGTGTTTTTGCGTTTTTTTACAAACTTTCTCAATTTTTTCTCACTGTCTTATAGTTGATTCTTGATTTTTTTCCGAAGGCTTTGTACTTATTAAATGTTCAACGCCGGGCATCTTTCGGCGTATGCACATATCGTACAATCAAAATGATGGCTATGATAGGGGATGCATAGCTGGTCATCAGCTCATTCACTATCATAAATTTCACTATTGAGCACATTACCGTACCTTAAACTGTTTCCGTGTTTCGGAGACGAATGAATTGTAAGATTTGTAGTTTCCGCAAACAAAGTAAATAAAAATGAAAAAGAACTGACGTTTTGGAGACGAACTCTACGATCTGTCGAGAAATAAACGAGCTATAAGCGTTCTGAAAAACCAACAGTAAATACAGGGACGGATGACCTTCGGATTCAAGTCCTTTAAAATAAGAACAGAGCAGCAGGAAATACATAGCTCATCATGTTGCTCCTTAGTTATTTTTCTATACAATGCAGATGTAACGTCAGTCAATTTTCAACATCAGTTATCAACCAAAGAAAGCAGTTCTTGCTACCGAGAAAATTCGTTAATGCCATCCTGCATACAATGTGTTGTAATTTGAAGCCACTCTTAATTCGGAAACCATGCATGGGTTTGTGAAAACTGAATGATCAATTTAAAAGACCCCAACCACCAATAAGTTCAAGAACAAGATAAACAAAATAAATCAGTTTATATTATATGTCATATTATGTCACTTTAGAATGCATTGGTATTGTGAAAAACTTTCAATAACTCTTCTTTGAAAGGTTTAATGGCCCTGAAAAGCGCCGTGTTTTACGGTGGCTGGTTTTGCCACCAAAGCAGTCTGTATAAACAAACTTTTTCGTTCTTCTACCTGCTTCCGTTTTGCGATTGCGTTTGCCACTCGCTGAAACTAGTTGTTGCCACCGAACCGAATGTGCTCTGTTCTGTAGGTGGGTTTTTTTATTGTTGTTACCAGCTTTGCAAGCCAACTCGAGCACTCCGGCGTCCGAAATTCTATAACCGCTATTAGGTATACTGGTGCTCCGGCACCAATCCGTTGATGCGATGTGATGTGAAACGATGCCATACAACCACACTGATTTACAGTTTGAAAGAGAATGATATATTTTTCAGCGGATCCGCGCCTTTTGTACTCTAGCGGTACACGCTCACAGGATAGAGACAAATCGGCAGACTCAGCCAAAGGGGCGAGTCCAACGAGACGAACGAAAGAGCGTTAAAAGGCAACGATGGCAAAAAAATACATTCATTACGATTTGTTCGCTCGTTGGATTCACATGCAGGCTAAAAAGGGTCCTTTTCAGGATCACAAAATTATCTTTAATCTAAAGAGTTTATTGTTTTGTTATCACTCGATATCCCCATCTTGTTCGGCTAAACCTTCCTGTTTAGCGATTGCGTTTGCCACTCGCCACAGCTTTCACAGTTGGAAAATTTCTTCCCATCCAGCTTGTGACATGTTATACAGTAAATTATATTTAATGCGACGTGCCGAAGCACCACTCAGTGTCGCATTGGAGGCGATTTTAGCTTGTAATTGAACATTTGCGATGACAGTGGTATAGTGTCGACTTACAATGTGGGGTCATAATTTGGACCCCGAACTTTATGTTTACAAAAATGTCCAACTAAATATGTCGCATTACAGGTCCGTCCAATTAGCTGAATGTCGAGCTAAATGTAAATTACTGTACTTTCAATCTAGAAGCAATTTAAAAATGAATGAAAATTGAATAATCGGGAAAGTCCCCAACCATCAATAAGCTCAGAACAACTGCCAAATTCACATACTCATCATATTATGAAAAAATCAATTTGTGTTTTATTATTATTTTGGATATTATTTTAGAAAGCATTGAACTGTATTTCGTAAACTCTTTTTTGAAAGGTTTAATGGCCCTGATAAGCCCGTGTTTTATGGAATTTTAGAAAACTCAGTACTCGTGGTTTTGAAAAAAGCCATTTCGAACGCCCTCGATGCCGCCTTGTTCTGGATTTGTCACGAAAGCAGATTGTATAAAGAACAAACTTTTTTCTTCTGCTACCAGCTGCCGTTTTGCGATTGCGTTTGCCACTCGCCACTCGCTGCAACTGCCTGTTGTTGTCTTGATGTCCACCGAACCGAATGTGTTCTGTTCCGAATGCGGGTTTTCTTATCGTCGCGAGTAGCTTTGCCAGCTAACTCGATCATTTCGGCGGCCAAAACTATATAACGCCGGCTAGGTGGACTGGTGCACTGGTACTAATGCGCTCGGCCTAACTACCCTTGCGAGGAACTCCAGACTAACATGGTTCGAGCGGGATTTTGCCTTTCCCTTCACTTTTCCTCCTTTGCCATGTCCAGACATGGCTGCTTGGGTTGGTTTGTTGATGTGTTGTGATGCGAACCGATGTGGTGTACGGTTTGAATGAGAATGATCGTTACGGAAGGAAGGTCTTGTATTATAGAGACTTTAAACTTTTGCAGTTCATTCGTCTCTAGCCTTGAGAAAGGCCCTTTGAAAACTCTACTCTATTCTACTCCAGCGCTACCACCTCCGCCCTCTTGCCTTGAGAAAGGCACTCGATCCCTCGCCGTCCAGCTCGTCCAGCAACGATGTTGTCCAGTCGGTGTCCACACAAAGAATGACCGTTACGGCAGCGGAGCGGGGATTTTGAAGCTGACTGGCTGGCTCGAGAATTACGCATGTGTGAGACAGCGATCAATGTTTCGTTAATTTTTTTTCTTTTTCCTTTCCAATCGTGCTTCATTCTATTTCGCTGCTGCTCTGGTTGCCCGTTTTGGTCGGTACGATTTGAGGAGCACAAATTGGACCAATCAAAAATGGGCACATAGTGCATTTGGACAATGCTTGATATTTCACAATTATTCAATTATTAATCTCAAGAAAAATGAAATGTTATTCATTGTGATAGATGCGTAGATATATTTCCTATCAATTGATGCCAAAACCTTTGCGATCTATTGAGAAATGCTCGAGTTATAAGCGTTCCAAATCTTGCATTTTTTCCTACTTGTTCAGTGCCTAGATTTCCATTTCACCCCCTATATCTTCCGGTTAGACGTAGTCCTACGTCAAAAGTGCGGGTTTCAGCAACTTTTCGAAACAAGAATGTACATTTATTTTCTTCAAGCTATTTTATATTTTTTCACCATTGTTGTTTGTGTTAGTCCACAACATCCTTGAAAAAAACAGAAAGAAATCGATTTTTTATTTTTTCCAAATATATTTGTCCACTACATCTACTACACACACCGAGACAACAATTCGTTCGTAAAATGTTCCAAAACTTGAGAGTTTAAGCTTGTCGATAGCTAGTAATTAATGTAGATGTGAAGCAATTTTTTCACATGCTCTCAGACGCACCTGAGATTCACAAATTTATTTATTTTTTCTTCAGAAAAAAAATACTGACACTGATGAGTAACAACTAATTCCAGGCAAAAAAAATTCCATGAAAAACTTCGAGTCAGGTCAGGTCAGATCTGGAATTCGATGGAATAATTTTGAGCTCCAAATACACACGAATTCAACTTGTATGTATGCTGGAATATTACAACTTGGATGTCGTTCTACCGAAGCATATCGTTAGTAATAAGCACTGGGAATTATTTCATTTTCGAAATGTACTCGTTATGGATAACGCGTGGCCCCATCGGTAATAACCTTTTGGGATTTGTTGACTCCAAAGGATCAAAGAGCGAATGTGCAGTGAGTAGTAGCTAATATTTGCCTTGAAATTCTAGAGAATCGTATGAAAATTTTGTAGATATTTCAGCCACAAGCCACTGGGTATGACTTTCTCCATGCGAAAAAATCTGAAAAATCATCAGTAAAAAAATGGCTATCGATCAAAATTTCACGCTTAGAACCAAGTAACTGGACTTCCAGTATATGGGTTCGATTGAAAAGATCCAATATTTTGCACGAAATGAAATTCTCCAAGAAACTAAGCGAGACAAATCCAATTTGAATATTGTTCCGTGTGCGTTTATCAGTTTGCCCTGAATGTGTGCAATATCCTCCCACTCCCACACCACTCTGGTGTGTACTGTACGAGTATATCTACACAGAGTTGGTTCTGCTAAAGCTTTTAAATAACTGAAATGCCTCCGCTTCGCAAGCTCCGAATGCTTCCTTTTCCATCGACTTTCTCTCTCTCTTCCTGTCATGCAATCTAATGTGCGAAACAGAAAACCAGTACCGTGAAAACAGATTGGAATGGATCTCGTATTTCGGAATACACATTCTGAATTGGCAAATATTTTCCGGGAGCCAGATATCAGATATCAAATTTTTCCTTGCCCCCCTCATTTCTTCGTGGTCTCTGGTAACAGGCCGCACAGGGTTCAGTGTGTCTTTTGGACGCCGGACTGAGGAGAAGTGAAATCCGACGGCAAAGACGATACGGCTTCTGCTCGGCAAGAAAAGGCATATTTTCCAGATGGGAATGAATACGATTCGACGATTATTATTTTCTTCGGGCCGCGATGATGGCTCGAATGGGAATTTTCCGCTTCGCAATTAACCAGCTGTGTGCTGTGGAAGCGCAATCCGCGCATTCAAACAAGGCTTCCGACCTTTTTGTGCTGGTCTTTTGAGGTGTAATGGTGAATCAATTCGCGTTGAAATGTTTCCCTTTTTCGTTCATTGGATTGTGTTTTCTTTGTTCGATTGCTGTTTGTGTGGCAAAAGAACTTCCGCTGAAAACCACGATTTGACACATCAACCGGAACAACACTCCTATTATGTTTACATACCGAGCCAAAATTGTTTGATATGGAAAAGAAGAATAATTGTGTTTGACAGGGTATATACCATGTGATATGAATGGAACGAAAATGGATTGATGAAAAACATAGATTATTATTCTACATCGAAATAAAAAAAAAATCTGAATTGAATGAAAACCCTGATGTTTCTATCGGATTGAAAATCAATACATCTGTAATAATTAATAACAACAATAATTACACGATTTCTCACGAAGTTGTTTGCGTTTGCTTGTTCAGAATGCAAAAATCTCAAAATCTCTCATTTATTCGGCTCTAATCTCATCAATTGGATAAAAGTTTACGCGCACTACGGAATGACTCAGGATTACGGAATGAAAGCGAGAATAATGTGCCTCAATTTTGGATTACCATGAGCATTACCGGGCAACGCTCTGGGTGATAATTTTTAATGTTTGACCGCCCCCTCACCGGCTAAGCTTTTATATAACGATGGAAAAGTCAAACCTCATGCATGAAATTCGCCTCCATCACAAGCATTAGGGCAGCAGCAGCAATTTCACACACAGGATCCAGCTAATTCATTCACGAGAATTACTTGCATGCATCCTCATCAAAGTCGGCAAAATGACTGGAAATTTGCGGAAATTGTTCCGGGTCAAATCTCACCGGTGTAGTATTATTAGCTGGTTGGGTTTATATTCGTACATGGACAAAATTCAATATTCTGCGGTGGGATGAATGTATAAAATATTAACGACAAAGCACTTTGCACACAATGGCAGAGGATACTCGCTCGCTTTGAATGTGTGTTCGCTCCCACACATGAGGCTCCATCGCGACGTAACGAAAGGATACGGATGCTGCCAAGGGTTCGGATTTGCATACATATGAATATTGAGTGCATAATAAAATAACTAACTTTCAGCTGGAGGGAAGATTGAGAGGTTCCTCGCTGACTGTATTCCTCTCTAAATTGAGGCAAGAATAGGGCTTCGTACATTTTTTCTTCTCTTGGCTGCACGAACTGATTGATTTCGTACGAACTCAATAAAGAAAATCGGACCAAGACTGTGCATGCAAATTATCTATATTTGATTTTCCGCCCAAGATTTGCATTTTTATACTATAGGGGACAGGAAACGTGCGAATGTGGTATACGTGGCGTAGGATGAGCAACCTAGTTTCACTATTATTAGCATTATCAAATCATCTCTTTAGAGTTCGATCGAATTACCACATTTGTTGTTCGTACAATGAAAGCAACGTCTCACAATGTGTTATGAGACGATGATCAAACTAAAAGACGCCAACAATTGGGATGGGAAGCATATTGCTCTTAAATTACCAGGAACTATATTTATTTATTTTTGAAGCATTGATTGAATTTCAAATGTAGACTGAAATGTGATTTTGAATTTTTTTATAGGAATGGAACAAGCCTGACTATGACTGATAATTCGGATATCCACTCAATCAATGTAGTTTACAACAATATAAAATATATTGAAATATTATTATTAAATACTACTAGACTTTACATTGCTTGGATCTAAAATCGTCGTACGTTGTCTTTGTGGTGGATCTTTGTTTTTCATGCTATTTTCATGGATTGGAGTTCGATAAAAAATACGCTCGATTGTTATCGCAGGTTTGAATTATTTTCGAGGAGTTCCTTTGGTTATCTTTTCAGGTGTTCAAATATTAGATCTCCAGCGTTGCGATAGGAATTCCGTAAAAAAGAATGCTCGATGATCAACGGAATTCTCTCGGTTACCTTCTCAGGTTTCCCAAAGTTAACTCTCCATCATAGCGATTGGAGTTCGATAACGCACGATAAATAATAAAATATATATACAAACGACTCAATTAATTTTACAGAATTCCCTTATCATGCTGCCTGGAGTCTGTCGCGTGCTGTGACACATAAAATTTTCGGAGTTTTGATTCATAAATTGTTAACATAATCACATCACTTACCGCAGTGAACCCCGGTTTTCAACTCTTCCCACTAACAACTATTCCTTCCATGATAAACGATAGGGAACCACGCTATAGAGGCGACCCTTCTGGCCTTCGGGCGGCGATTATCATACTAATATTCCTTCCCTTCCCCCTGGTCACTGTAAGGACGTGGCCGGCATCTTTATTGACCATTAAAAGCTCGAATCACCGAAAATTGCACAACGAGAATGATTTGCTAGTCCCAAGCGTCATTCTGTGTGTTCTTTGTGCAATTTGGTTGGTTCAGGTCAATCACGGAGAGCAACTACGAATTGTACAGTCTACCCAAGCTCAAGCTCAAGGAATAGAACAAGCCTGACTGGATCTAAACAAACAAGAATTAAAATTTCATTAGGTTCTCAATGGTTTTTCGTGAAGCTCTTGAAAAAATCCATTTTGTCTTGTAGCATTCGAGTTATATGTTGGAAAATCTATTTTTCATCTCTATTTCCAATATCAGAATTCATATTTTAGTAGCGAATAAACGTATAGGAAATGATTATAAAATGATTTTTGCTCGCAAAACAGTCCACCAAGAATTCTTGGAAACCAGTAAGAATATCGATGTAAGCCATATGGGCATTCATGATGAGTGTTAACAACATCGCACTATGCAAGCTTAACCATTGTAACGTACTCTGTACAAAATGGTGGAATTTATAAAGTAGGTGGGTCTGGGTCTAGGGGCACGGACGTGAGCTTGACGTAGAACTGCTTGTATTAATTTCATTTGGATTGAGTTTTGACGTAGAACTACGTCTTTCAGGAAGGATGCCAAATCCGAAAACAGGTCACGTTTTTATGAAATAAAGTTAACGTTAACAACTATTTTCACTGTGAACGAATTCTCATGATTTACACACCAATCGATATGCTGTACATTACAATTCGCTAAAACCGCTCTAAACGGTTTAAATTCATGAAAACTGGAAGAATTTCATTTTTATCATACATTTGCTCTGCCGATATGTGTTTGCTAACCCTGCCCGTATTTCGTTTGTTAACCCTGCCCGTATTTCGAATGAATTCCTGATGCGAAAAAGTAGTTACCCCATCAATGGACGGTTTATTTTCTACCCATCGTGAACTCAAACCAAGGAACTTAGACATTTATCAAGAATGCTATGAAGGTCCTCGCGTTAGTTTTAGTTAGTATTAGGCGTGCAAAATAGCGCACACACAGCACGCTATTTTATACGTGTGAGTATAAAATGTACACTACAGAAACATCTAGCTCACCTGTAGCGTTTGTCAAACCACGGTGAACTCAAACATCGATGCATGCATAAAGATACATGGGAAAGAGAGAGAGAAACGAATTCGTTTTGGGGGAAGTCACTTCAAAATGCAATGAGGACAATTTGACTGGGAAGAATGAATTGATATAGTCGAGTCGGTAGAGGGAGATAGCGACTAAACGCCCGACTGACTGTTCAGTCGTTTTGGCGGAGAAACTGCGTGAAGAAGCCAAAAGCCATTACTAACTGACTACGGGTATTGTCAGTCGTTAAGTCAGCTGACTATCCTCAATTGACTATGACTATGCTGAGCCCTGCATTAGATGGAGTTCCTGAAAAAACAGTTTTTTATATTAACTTATATTTAAACGGGTAGGTTGGAGTAAAATTCGGAACCATATTCTAACATGGACACGAGGAACACGACACTATTTCATTTTTATATCGATGTTCAAAAATGTGCACAAAATACCATTAAAGCCATTACCACCCTTTTCATCTATTTCTCAATTATGAAGAAGAGGACAAAGAGTCGTCATTTATCAGTGCATTTTTAACACAAGTCCAAATAGGTTAGATCTTCATAGATATAAACCTAAGTCTAATAAATTAATAACTACAGAGATATTGTATGAATAAAAATAGCATTTTCTCCTAAGTTATAATGATGTCTGGAATATTGTTTGTAGAGGGTTGTAACAACTAATGTTTATTAAGTGACCTATGGCCATGAGTGCCCTCTTGGGAAGTTCGTGTAGCTGCTGTAGTAAATTGATCTCATTGGGTGTTATGTTCCGCTTATTTATAGGAAAGGGAATGGAGAACTGACAGATGAATCCAGGGAAGTGAAGCGGGCAAAATAATAACATAATTATTTCCAAGGATCATATATATGGGTAATATAATATTTAGATCGCGACTATATAAGCTGTCATGATCTGACATGTGTGAGTATACCTTCTCGAACCTTTAAATCAGCAGCCAGTTAATTTATTTAATTTAATTTTTTTTTTTGACGTAGGACTATGTCTTACATTAAGGGTGCCAAATCAGAAAACAGGTCACGTTTTTATGAAATGAAGTTAACGTTGATAACTATTTTTACTGCGAATGGATTTTAACGATTTGCATACCAATCGAATTGGAAATTTTCTATGATTTGTTTGATATACTATACATTACAATCCCATAGTCTATATATGGTTTAAATTTATGAAAATTGGAAGCATTCCCATTTCCCCATACATTTGTTCTGTTCATTTGTGTTCTTTCCCGAAGGGGGGTGTCAATATCGGGCAACTTATGCAGCCGCTATAATAGAAATAATGAAGAGGATAGCGAAAAGAGAATATTTGCGAAGTAAACTCCACCCTTGCATAGTAAGTGAACTGTCGTTAGCGTATAAGTATTGCATCTCCTCTGAGGAAAATTCTCAGAATCTCTCTGTGCCCGAAACAACAAAGGTCGCTTTGTATTTCATGTTTCCCCTTGAGCTGTGAACGCTAGCGAATATTTCACATGAATTGTGTTTCGATGTTTCATTATTATGTTTGATGCTTGTTGAATGGCGATTTACGAAAGATGCCTCTCGTTAAATACTCAGTGTAATGCGTGCATTGATATAAAGAAAAAATTAGTGTATTGTTCTCGCAATGGTAAGAAAGAATCGTTGCTTCTCGAAATGATTCTACAAAACCACGCAAGCCATTAAACCTTATCAGGGTCCCTGAAACTTTTTACTAAAGACTTATTTATGAAATTTCGACGTATTCTCAAATAATATCCGAAATGATAAACCAACAAATTTAAAAAAAAAAATGATTGCGTAGTCCTACGTCCTAAGCGGTCTTGTCTCGGATACAACCCCTCGATTTTTATATTGCCAAACATCATGCTCGATATCGTGACCACAATCACATGAATTGTTAGTAACCTACACCTACATGTTAAAAGCGTGAATTGAGCACAAATTGATTGGACAACAACCTGGACATCAATCTAACAAAATCTCAATCAACGTTTAACCCTTTGAGCCAGGCTCTCGGCAAATCTTTGGGGAGAATAGAGTAAAACCAAGATCATGCCTCCATTGATTTTCCCAACTGATAAATCCCTATCATAGACAAATGGAGATTAATTCATTATACGCATTAACTCACATTGTGAGCTAATGCCCGCATGTAGGCTACAAGATTGCTGATTGTTGTGGGGGAAAATGAGTGACTAGTAATATCGAATACTGTGCTCTCGTGACCGAGTGGTTAGCGTCAAACCAAACATGCCAAACAATGTTCGCCACTCAGAATGCATTCAAGGCGTGTTATTTGGCATGGAAATCTCAACTAAGTACTAATGAAAATGATGCAAGTAATACTACGTTGTGACGCGAAGTTCCTCTAGGAACGTTAGTGCCATTTAATAATTATAATAAGAAGAAGTAAAATCATAGCAACATACTTAATCGTCAAATTGTTAATTTTTTTCAATATATTCACTGCAAAAAAATTGCAGGTTAAATTTCCTGCCTATTGGTATACAATATAACATACATCACAATAACGATTTTGCGTAGTATGCGTTTGAAATCTCTTAATGAATCGTTACATTCCTCATTTTCAATTTCGCAGAGTGAACGCCCTATAAAGAAATCAAAGACGTAGCCCTGTGACAAAATAGACTGAGATGAGATTTTCTTTTTTTTTTAATTGAAGGAATAGAACAACCTCACTCGAACTAAACAAGCAATGGATCAAATCCAAACATGCATGTAGATTTCTTGTTTATACCAGTTTTTATAAATGGTTAGGATTTCGCAGAGTATTGAAATTTCAGATTCTTAAAAAATTTTTTTGGCAGTTTTTGAATCCTTGATGGTACCTACATTGACTCTTAAAAATTTCAGAAAAAGTTAGTCCTACGAGCCCCAAACTAACTTTTTCTGAAATTTTGATAGTCAATGTAGGTACCATCAAGGATTCAAAAACTGCCAAAAAGTCATTTTTGATAAAAGTGGCGTTTATGGGCATTCTCAAACAAACAATTCAATTATTCTCTTTCGTAGAATTATTCTTTTCGTAGAACGAACACTGAATATGCATTTCGAGTGAGCAAACCACGTTACTCTAATTTGCAGTTGTTACTACATTATTTGTTACTACATTAATTGTGCCTCGTTACTACATTAGTTGCTCGTTATTGGCAGTACAGTCAGGTAAGCATGGAAATATAAAGAACAAATTCATAGGGAAATTGGAATGCTTCGAATTTTCGTCAATTTCAGAAAAAGTTAGTTTGGGGTTTCAAATAGTGGTTTTTTTTTAATCGGATGTCTAGATTGTGACCTGGGCACGACCCCGAAATGTAAGTGTGGTTTTCGGCGGACAGCAGAATACAAAGTGGAAGTCATAGAGAAGGCAAGAATTAATGGAACTGTATACACAAATAGGAAGGGAAAGGTTCGAATCTCGCCACTGTCTAACGTCTTTTGACGTAGGACTACGTCTTACATTAAAGGTGACAACTCAAAACACAGGAGGGTTGTGTCCGAAGTACAACCGCATAGTTGACGTAGGATTACGTTAGGCTATCTGATGATTTTGGATATGTTCGAAGAATTACATCGTTAAACTCTTAGATAATGATTTGGTGGCCCTGAAAAGGGCCGTTTTTTAGGCTGTTGGGTATTGTTTGTTCACTCCAGCAGTGTTTACCGAGTGATGATGACAGAAGGATGGTAAACAGTCGTTGGATGGGGCATATCACAAAACAGATACCGAAGTGGAACGAAATATGATGAAAACCGCCCTCTGTGATCCTAAACGAGATGCCTCCTGTATTATGTATGGATGAAATAAAAAAAAACTCACCAATGTAATAAAACATAATTACCAATACCGAACACAATTATCAATTTTTCTCATCAGTAAAAACATGTTACTTTAATATAGAAAAAACACATTTGAAATGGAAAATGTAATTTTGTTTCATAATTTTTACTCTCTGAGCGTTTATTTAACCCAATGCGAATTTTAATTGGACTAACAACAATCAATACTATATGTAGAGCATATGGGAAATCACTTTTTCTAATATTTCTTCACTTTGCCAATTTTTCTCGCCGTATAAATTTTCCTTGGGTGAAAATGAACACAACAAAACAGAGAGCTTGAACCAAACGACCTGTTCTCGAGCGGAAACACACCTCGGTTTTTATTTATGAAAGTTGAAATAAATCGTTCCATATATCAAATCATCTTTAACACAACTGCATTTTACACTTACACTCATGCTAAATTTTTCACAACACACGATCGGTCATGGATATGAAATTTCACGAAGCAACCAAAATTAAAGTTCCAAATTTAAATTTTATTTGCTGGAATTAATCGTATCAATCACCTTACTTGAAATATAAAAATGCCCTCGACTTGCATATACAGTAGAACCCCGATTATCCGCGAAATAATCGGGCCAGGTCATCGCGTATAACCAAAATCGCAGATAACGCAATATATGACTAAAATGAGGTACAAACACGAAAAAAAATATTTTAGCATGAAAACAATGTTTCATCAATACAGAAATTATTGAACTATCAATCTGTAAGGTCGTGTTCATCATTGATCAGATAATGTGAAAGCCAAGACCAAAACAAAAAAGCAAGTTTCTACCATTCACTGACAAATTTCGGGAAGGTTCATATAATTACTAGGGAATTCACCTTCGCGGATAATCGAGGTTCTACTGTATTTGTAATCCCTATTTCCCCCGGGCACCTTGGTTTTGATATATCTGTTAGGGAATACATTTCGGTAGGAACAAAAGGTCCCCCTTCTTTCACGTATTTGCAATGCCGATTTCCCCCAGACAGCTTGGTTTTGATGTCTCTGTTAGGAAACACATTTCGGTAGGAACAAGGGTTTCCCCTGCTTTCATGTATTTGCAATGCCGATTTCCCCCAGGCAGCTTGGTTTTGATGTCTCTGTTAGGGACCCGCCGCATGTGTCGTCAATTTCGACCAATCAGAAGTGGGTATTTCCGTTAGGATAGGGGTTGAGATTTTTCATTGATCGATAGTTAGTTTAATGACATATATTATTTTGTTCATTATAAAATATTGTTATGGAGTACCGAAATCTATTGACGCAAAAATCTCATCAATCCATCATGAAATGACTGAGCAATAAGCGTTTGAAATTGGACAATTTTCACGATGTGCTCGATTTTTCGATTTTCAATTTGTACCCCAATATGTTCCCGAGAGACGTAATCCTACGTCAAAAGTTACAGGAGGGTTGTGTCCGAGACACGACCACATAGTTGACGTAGGATTCCGTTAAACTATCTAGTGATTTTGGATATGTTTGAAGAATTACATCGTTAAACTCGTTGGTAAAGATTTGGTGGCCTTGAAAAAGGCAATTTTGTTTAGTTGTTGAGTATTGTTTGTTCACTCCACCAGTGTTCACCGAGTGATTATGACAGAAGTATGATAAACAGTCGTTGGGTGGTATCAGATAGAAGATGCCGAAGTGGAATGAGATATGATGAAAACCACCCTCTGTGATCCTAGATGAGATGCCTCCTGTTATGTATGGTTGAAATAAAGAAAAAAAACTCACCAATGTAATATAATATAATTACCAATACCGAACACAATTATCAACTTTTCTCATCAGTAAAAACATGTTATTTTAATATAGAGAAAACATGTTTGAAATGGAAAAGGTAATTTTGTTTTATATTTTTTGCTTTCTGTGTTTTTTCAACACAATGCGAACGTTATTTGGACTAACAACGCCTAATACTATATGTAGAGCATATGGGAAATCACTTTTCCGAGTATTTCTTAACTTTTCCATTTTTTTCTCGCCGCATGAACTTTCCTTGGGTGAAAAAAAACACAACAAAACAGACAGCTTAAGCCAAACGACCCGTTCCCGTTCCCGCTCGAGACACCTTGATTTTTATTTATGGAAATTGAAATAAATCGTTTCATATATCAAATCACTTTCAACACAACTGCTACCGTGTACAAGTTTTCAATTACACTTGTGCTAAATTTTTCACAATACACGATCGGACATTGATATGAAACTTCACTAGGCAACCATCATTAAAGTTCCAAATTTAAATATTATTTGCTAGAATTAATCGTATCACTCACCTTACTTGCAATATAAAAATGCCCCCGACTTGCATATATTTGCAATGCCGATTTTCCTCGGACACCTTGGTTTTGATGTCCCTGTTAGGGAACCCATTTCGGTGGGAACAAAAGTTCTCCCTACTTTCATGTATTTGTAATGTCGATTTCCCCCAGGCAGCTTGGTTTTGATGTCTCTGTTAGGGAACACATTTCGGTAGAAACAAAAGTTCCCCCTACTTTCATGTATTTGCAATGCCGATTTCCCCCAGGCTGCTTACTTTTGAAGTCTGTGTTAGGGAACCGCCGCATGTGTCGTCAATTTCGACCAATTAGAAGTGAATATTTCCGTTAGGACAGAGGCTGAGATTTTCCAATTGTTCGATAGTTAGTTTCATGACATATATTATTTTATTCAATATAAAAAATTGTTATGAAGTGCCGAAATTGAATGACGCAAAAATTTCATCAATCCATCATGAAATGACTGAGCAATAAGCGTTTGAAATTGGACAATTTTCACGATTTGCTCGATTTTCGATTTTCAATTTGTACCCCAATATGTTCCCGAAAGACGTAATCCTACGTCAAAACAGGTCGCGTTTTTATGAAATAAAGTTAACGTTAATAACTATTTTTACTGCGAACGGATTTTAACGGTTTGCATACCAATCGAATCTGAATTTCGTTAAGATTTGTTTGATATGTTATAAATTACAGTCCCATAGTCTGAATATGGTTTTAATTTATGAGAATTGGAAGCATTCCCATTTCCTCATACATTTGTTCTGTTCATTTGTGTGCTTTCCCGAACAGAGCTGTCAATAACGGGCAACTTATGCAGCCACAAGAATATAAACAACGAAGGGGATAGCAAAAAGAGAATATTTGCGAAGTAAACTCTATCCTTGCATAGTAAGTAAGGTGTCGCTAGCGTATAAGTATTGCATCTCCTCTGAGAAAAATTCTCAGAATCGTTCTGTGCTCAAAAAAACTACGGTTGCTTACCCTGCTCGTTTTGTGTTTTATGTTTCCCCTCGAGCTGTGAACTTAGAACTTGTTCATCTCTTGTACATGTGAATAGCACGCCTTCGATACTTTAAGTTGTCATTCGTATCTGCTCCCGTGTGCATCGGCTCTGTTCTGATGCAACATGCTCCTAGCTTTGTTGACGGTTTTGATCGAGAGTCGAGAAACGATTTTTCATAAACGGTCATTCTCGCGATGTTTCATTTTTATCGCTGCAACTGTGTGCATCTGTTAGACGCGCGTTTGATGATTGTTGAATAGTGATGCACGGAAGATGTCTCTCGTTAAATATTCAGTGCAATGCGTGCATTGATATGAACAAACAAATAGCGGCATATGACCAATTAGTGTATTGTTCTCGCAAAGGCAAGGAAAAATCTTTGCTTCTAGAAATGATTCTACAAAACCACCAAGCCATTAAACTTTTTCAGGGTCCCCGGAACTTTTTACTAGAGAGTTATTTATGAAATTTCGACGTATTCGCAATCAATATCCGAAATGATAAACCAACAAATTGAAAAAATTGCGTAGTCCTACGTCCCAAGCGGTCGTGTCTCGGAAACAACCCCTAGAGTTTTTTCGGGTTGGACATTTGTTGCACAGTCCGGAATAATAGGCATATCATTGTGCTTGGCCTGTCTCACAATGCACGATTGGATGCTTCGGAAAGACATAGTAAGCCCTCAATTAAGAACCGTCGAAGTGCACGAAGAACACTAAGTTAAGTGTCAGGCAAAGCCCGTACTATGTACTTCTCATATATCACGTAACGCAAAAAAGTATTTTGAAACATTTTTTATCTTCCTCCATAAAACGTATTTTTGAATTCCTTATGTATTAAGATTTGAACAAATAATACTTATCCGACTCTCCTTACCACTTTCTTCTCTAATGCAGAACATAACTTAAAAACATCCCCATTCTTACTTGGTATGAGTATTATGAACATTAAAAGTACATAACATTGAATTGAATCACTTCAAAACCACTAAATATTCCGCTGATTTCTCGTTTCCACACACTTTGAAGCGTTATATTCTGAACTGAACCTGTTATATTGGTTTAGTAGTGATCCAAATGATATGTTTAGGGTCTAAAAATCGAACCTCATACCAACAAATTGAATTTTGAGAAAAACAGTTTTTGTCGTTCTCTTGCAAGTGCGTCAAATGGACTTATGGAGTTTCTCAAACAAACGATTCAATTGATTTCATCTCTTGATGGAAGTAAATGGTTCCGTATTTTGAGATTCTGGCTTTTCTGAAATTATGAATACACCACGTTTCAGAACAGTCTACAAGATCTGCAAGACCTACACTGAAGCTCCAAACAAGATCAGTAGATCCTTTATAATCTTGTGGATCCAGACGTCATCTGCATGAAACCTCCGGTATCCAGATAAAAGGATTATGTTGACATTTTTAACTGAATGATCCTGACTATGAACAATTTATATAGAATAATCTGTCTCTATTAAATAAGTATTAACGGTCAAAAGCAGGCCGGAAGTGTTTTATCGTTTTTTTAATTTTAATTTAATTGAAAAACATATTCGGCGCTTACGTCAACCGTGCATATTTGGGCAGGGGAGCTCGTACGGTGAACTTCGCCAAAGCAGATTGGATTGGCTCTAGTCTTCAAACAGACCAACAATGTCCGAGAAATCGAATTTCGAGAGAAACGCTTCAAGTGAGTTGACGAGCCACCAAACAGCTATTTAGATTGAATACGGTCGTTAAGCAATATATCGGTAAGCACTACAATATCGTAACAAGAACCTCTCGTTTTTCTAGCACGTAGACCCCTAACGTTCAGGTAATGGTTCTTCAGTTGATATTCAACCAAGACCACATCATATGCGATGGAAGACTGTAGTGCATGATCCCTGCAAACCAGAAGCGCATGAGGGACACAAATATTGTTGCTCCTTGGGTGCTTGCCTAGAATAGCAGGCAAGGCCACTTCTCCTATTCCATACACCGCTCCGAGACGACTTAGACTGCTTCCATCCACATACGGCACGACTGTGATGTAACGGTTGTCCCACATTGGCATCAGGGAAAAAAACGCTGAAGAAAATCACTTAGTTGACCGATTTCAAGCTTTCAGACAATAAAATATAATTCATTAGTAAGCCAAATCATATCTTTCTCGGAAAACTGTGAGAGTTTTTGCTTCCTTACTTTCTCCGGAACATCAAATTTGTGCTGTGCGGTGAAGAGTAATAGCCCTGAGAGCTGCCGGAAGTCCGCCTCGACGTAAGTCTCATCCATCCATGATGAGAAAATGAGATTTCTTCAGCATCTGGCTGTACCATTCTCGGCTCCGTAAATTTCCCACCATTCGTCACGGTTTGGAGCCATCTGCACTTTGTACGTATGCAGTCCCTCCCGGTCCTTAGGTCTCTGAACGAACGACTTGGACGGATTCAACTTTTTGACAACATCTCTGACCGAAGCATTGGAATTCCGCTGAAAAGGTTTCAACGACACACTTGTGATCTTGATCCCTAATCAAAATTTCATTCTGACCGCATCTCTTTTTTCGTTCGACGCTCAGAGTTTCGTGGTAACGTTTAATCTTACGACTCACCGTTAACTGACGATTCCGAGTTGTTGAAACTCGATGAATGAGTTGAGGATTTTCCGAGTGCTTGCGCAAAATCAATTCCCGATGTTGCTTTTCGGGTGACGCCATTCTTTCCAATTTTCGAAAAACTGACAGCGATAAAAATACACTCTAAACTACTCCTACCCAAATTTTTCAAGAGAAAATACCCAGTGGGTAATTTTCTACAACGTTTTTTTTTCGTGATGCAATTTGTTGTGGGACATTTTTATGGATTAGATTTAGATTTTTCCAGAGGAAGAATGTCTCGTCTCTTTTCTGGAACACTGGGCCGAGACGTCTATGGTGACGATGAGTTCCAGAGAACACGACTGTGTCGAAGAAAGGGTGGCCATCCAATATCTTTTCTAACATCTCAGTGTTGAGCCAATTGTCCTGATGTCGAGGGTATTAAAAATCTTGTTCATTTTTACCTTATACGCATGATTTGTATCATATTTTCAGAAGTAACATTTATATTTAATACACGCTATTGATTTTGTATCGTGACAATGTTCTGTAAACCCAGAGGCTTAAAACCTGAAATATTTGCGGATTTATATCATTTGATTTTCAAACAATAAATGAAATTATTAATGTCTTCTCAAAAATTGGTATACATCGAAAAGCAGCAGTATACTTTTCCATGAAAAGCGTTGTCTATTTCTATGTCTGCTTAACCCATTAACGATTAAGCTGTTAATTTTTTTTTAGGAAAGCCATTGCACAATGCACTATGGTCCAGGAGGTGCATTTAAGTGGAAATTAGCATTTAGAGCTCGACAGTGATTCTCTAGACAAAAACTGTCTTGGACAAAGTTGTTACATATAATAGAGCGCTCATTTTTATGTTATCAAAAATAGGGTGACCAAAATTGTCGATGAAATGAAAAATCTAACTTTCTTATCTTTATAGATAGAGGTAAACATAGTTCGACAATATTGTAGCCCTGGTTATTTTAAGTAACTTTGTGGAACAATATTTCTTTCTATCTCTTCAAATAACCGATATAGCGCTTTTTCTCTAGGTTGAGTTAGGGTTACCATAAAAAAGGTTTTTTTGCTCTAACTTTTATATGTAAAATTCTACATCAAAACTGTCTTCGAATGACTTTCAGAGCTTTCCAATCCACGCATTTTACGGTGCATAACTTGTATGTATCTTAATTCTACTCAAAGTTATTGATGTTTTTTCCCCGAAAACACGACCTTTTCATTTGCTAGTCGTTCTTTTTGGGGCAAACATAATAAAAAATTATTGATGGCATTTTAAAGAGCACATTTGATTCTACATAAGGTGTAACTTCCAAAAGAGTGTTATTTTTTGTATTTGAGTAAATTAAATTTGAAATTATGTGTTTTTGCATATAAATGAACAAGTTGCAATTTTTAAATGCATATAGTTAGCGTAAACTTTAAAGCAGCATCACTTCAGTTCAGTCTTATAGCCACTCAACATGGAGGTTCAAAAAAGACACATTTTTGTTTTTGTTTTCGGTGGATGAAATATAGAAGACGTTATACAATTAAAATTTTGAAAGAATTTTTTGAATTTGAAAGAACATATTTCACTCTATATAATATGTGATTTTCAAAACTATGTTATTTTTTGTGTTTGAGTAAATTAAAATTGAAATCATAAATTTTTGGATGAAAACCCATCAATAACTTTGAGCAGGGTTAAGATATTGACATGTTCTGCATCGCAAAATATTGGTATTGATAAGCTTTAAAAGTCGTACGAAGACCATTTTGATGTAGAATTTCAAATATAAAAGTTAGAGTAAAAAACCGTTTTTTCATAGTTACCCTAATGCAACTCAGATAGAAGGCGCTTTGTGGGAGATATTTATTGTTAAGACAAAAACTGTCTTAGACAAAGTTGTTACATATGATAGAACGCTCATTTTTATGTTATTGAAACTAGGGTGACCAAAATTATCTATGAAATGAAAAATCTAACTTTCTTATCTTTATAGATAGAGATAAACACAGTTCAACAATGTTGTAGCCCCAGTTATTTTAAACAACTTTGTAGAACAAAGCTTTTTTCTATCTTTCAAAATAATCGATTTGACGCTTTTTTCTAAGTTGCATTAGGGTGACCATGAAAAAACGTGTTTTTTCTGCTTTAACTTTTATATTTCAAATTCTACATCAAAACTGTCTTCGTACGACTTTTGGAGCTTATCAATACCAGCATTTTGCGATGCAGAACATATCTATATATTAATCCTACTCAAAGGTATTGATGGTTTTTTACCCAAAAACTGAGTATTTTAATTTAAAT
This sequence comes from Toxorhynchites rutilus septentrionalis, assembly GCF_029784135.1. Lineage (NCBI taxonomy): Eukaryota > Metazoa > Arthropoda > Insecta > Diptera > Culicidae > Toxorhynchites > Toxorhynchites rutilus. The sequence continues at coordinate 128,786,913 of NC_073745.1, forward strand.
TTACTCAAACACAAAATATAACATAGTTTTGAAAATCACACATCATGTAGAGTGAAATATGCTCTTTCAAATGCCGCCAATAAACTTTGTTTACGTTTGCCCCACAAAGAATGACAAACAAATGAAAAGAGCGTGTTTTTTCGGAAGACATATCAATAACTTTGAGTAAAGTTGAGATATTGACAAGTTCTGCATCGAAAAATGTTTGTATTAGTAAGCTCTAAAAGTCTTTCGAAGACAGTTTGCATGTAAAATTTGAAACATAAAAGTTAGAGTAGAAAAACAGTTTTTTTCATGGTGACCCTAACGTAACTTAGAAAAAAGGCGTTATACAGGTTGTTTCAAGAGATAGAGAAAAAACATTGTTCTACAAAGATTTCTCAAATAATTGGAGCTGCAACATTGTCGAACTATGTTTACCTCTATCTATAAAGATGAGAAAGTTAGATTTTTTATTTTATCGAAAATTTTGGTCACCCTATTTTTGATAACATAAGAGCGAGCGCTCTATCATGAGTAACAACTTTGTTCAAGACAGTTTTTGTCTAGAGAATTACTGTCGAGCTCTGAATGCTAATTTCAACTTTAATGCATCTCCTGGCCCATTATGCATTGGTAAAATTTTGATTATTGGCGTTAAACAAACCCCGATGTTTAATAATTATGTTTCTCCAATCTCTTATTCTCCGGGAATGACGCTTTCATCACAATGTGTGCTCAATATCAAAGTAATACTGTAGAAAAGTTTATATATTTTTGTATTTTATTTGGTTTTGTTGTTCGTCAGGTTATGTTAAACCGAATTTATTGTCAAATAAGGTTACACAAAATTAAATGGAATTGATGATAAGTGTGATTGAGCGATCATTCGAAAATTAAAAATCGAAAATCGAGCACATCGTGAAAATTGACGCATTCATTTCATGATAGATTGATAACATTTTTGCGTCAATCGATTTCGGCACTCCATAACAATTTTTTGAATTGAAGAAAAAAATATATATAATGTAACTAACTATCGAACAATTGAAAAATCTCAACCCCTATCCCAACGGAAGTACCCTCTTCTGATTGGTCGAAATTGACGACACATGTAGCAGTTCCCTAACAGAGACATCGAAACCAAGCTGTCTGGGGGAAATCGACATTGCAAATATATGCAAGTCGGGGGCATTTTTTTATTGCAAGTAAAGTGTGTGATACTATTTAATTCTAGCAAATGAAATTTAAATTTGGAACGTTAATGTTGGTTGCTCCGTGAAGTTTGTTTTATTTTTTTTATCTCTTTTGTTTATTTTAGACTCATTAGCATTTTAGCTGTAACAGAGCCGAATTTTAATCGTGTACATGTCACATATTTATCATATCTATAATTAGCACATTACACAGTTGCCATTTTTCGGCGTTAGAGTATTCCCTTCTATACCAAATGGTACATATTTACACAGTAGCCATTTAGGCGAAAGAGTTTTCTATCTGTTCATCCATTATCCACAGTTAAGACTGGACAGTGGAGACAGTCGTTGATCCATTGTTGAGTTATTTATAGAACAGCAGCCCGATATTTCTGCAGAGCAGAGTAGTTGTATGGATGAATCGATCTTATTTCGACCGTGGACGTAGTTATTCTGTAACAACACAAAGATGGTCAATGGGGGCCCTGAGTTTTGAACTCACGATCGATCGCTTACTAAGCGAACGCGCAACCAATGTGGCTACGGAGACCCCCTTGAAGTTTGTTTGTATAGTGAAAAATTTAGCACAAGTGTAAGTGTGAAATTGTTTATGATAGCAGTTGTGCTAAAAATGTTTTGATATATGAAACGATTTATTTCAACGGCGAGAAAAATTGGAAAAGTGAAGAAATATTAGAAAAAGTGATTTCCCATATGCTCTACATATAGTTTTAGGTGTTATTAGTCCAATTAAAATCCGCAAAATATAAAAGAAAATTGCCTTTTCCATTTCAAATTTGTTTTCTTTATATTAAAGTAACAAGTTTTAACTGATGAGGAAAATTGATAATTGTGTTCGGTATTGGTAATTATTTTATATTACCAGCCTTCTATCATCATCATTCGGTAAAGACTGGTCGATTATGAACAAACAATACCGAACAACCAAACAAAACGGCTCTTTTCAGGGCCACCAAATCCTTATGTAATGTAATGTAATTTTTCAAACATATCCAAAATCAACAGATAGCCAAACGGAATCCTACGTCAACTATGCGGTCGTATCTCGGACACAACCCTCCTGTGACTTTTTCAATAACCACGGCCTTGCAAACAGATTTTTCCCTAAATTTGCACATAGTGATGCTAAAAACTTTGTTTCACATGATTAAACGGTTACTGGAGAATACTATCTCAGATTGTTGAAGCAGGATATGCCACATTCGACTCGAATGTTACAATCCAGAAAACTGTGCTCTTCTACACGATAATGAGTCATAAGTAAGCCACCCTGTAGAGCTATATAGCTTGATAACTCGCATATGAATCGCAATTAAATCGACGAATGATGATGCGAGAAAGAACAAATTTGGATAATAGGTTATCAAACGTTAAAATGTCTAGCTGAAAAGCTCATTTTCAAAACCTGACATGTGTAACTTAATTGGCACGCTATGTATATGAAATGTATCGCTATCCTCTGTGTATATTTTGTCCTTCTAAAATCCCATTCAAACAATCTGAAGAGTGTACTAAAGAAAAGTATTTCCACACAAATCACGGAAATTCACAGAGCGTGCGTAAATCACAAAAAGTTGCCCTAGCTGGAATGTATGACCAAAATAAATTTATATTTTTGCGGATGGTTTATCGCTTGGATGACAAATGTTTGTATTTTTTCGTGCGTGCTCTAAGCCAACCAAATTGAGTTGGAAAAACACTTCCCACTGCGGAAATACACGTTACAAAGTAACACAGAAACACGCCTCCACAGACACCGAATAATAGCATACCACCCCCCTCGAAAAAAATGACACCATAAAATGTGCAATAATTCACTACGCGCTCGAATAATATTGATAGCTATGATCTATGAATCATTTCATAGCGTGAGCCCAAACATTGAGAAACTGTCAACCAAATGGCGTGACAAGAATTGAAATCGTTTTCCCTTTTGCGTTGATTTACTTAGTTTCGCCTTCGGTTTTATTTCATTTTGGCATGATAACGACAAGAAAAATCGAATTGTTGCTCGGAAAATCCAATTCCCAATGAATGGTCGCCGGAAAAGTAGACACAAAAAATAAACACGAACGAGTAATGAGCGCTACGGTCGAATGAAACAATTTGTCAAATAGATGATCCAATGGAAATTGACGATTTGATTTGGCACTGAGCGAAAACGATTTGTCGTCACTTTTTTTTCCTGTTCTATCATTTGTCATAACAGCGATTCAAAGTTTTAAACTCTTTATCTTTTTTTCTTTGGCTTCCGTTTCAGTTTGCGCGTCAGTAAAGATTACCAGTCTGAAAGTGCCATCAACCTACCTGTTAGATAAAAATTCGAAAAACCCCGATCCGCTAATATTGGATTGCGAGTACGAGGTGGACGAAAGTGAGAAGGGGTTCGTGCTGAAATGGTTCCTCGACGGACAACCGGTGTACCAGTGGATACCTACGAAAAATCCATTTCCATTTGTAAGTATCACTGTAATTATTTCAATTATATTCACTTAAATAGTGAAAATCGAATAAAAGTTTTCACATTTGTCTCGCACATCATCAGTATCGCAACGTAATAACGTACGAATACCCATCCCTTCTGATTTCAGCAATCATTCAAGAACCGTGTCGACACCAGTTATGTCGTGTCGCAGGAGCGGTTACATAAGCACAGGGCGATGGCCATCATCAAACCTTTAGCGAACTTCACCGGTGAATATGCTTGCATGGTTCAGACTTTCGCCTCGATTGATCGAAAGTCAGCGAAGCTGAAAATCATCGGTAAGCATATGCCCCTAGACCCTAGAATTTGGTTTTGGAAAACAGAACCACACCAGAAGCCACCACATTCTGCCGGTCGTTATGCCTCTAGAAGAAGAACCGTTCGTTCCGTTAATCCGCTTCATTTCTAATTGATTTCACAGTCCAAGAGTCGAAGTTTGATCTCAACTACTACCTGAACGGGGACGGCTACATCACGGTTGATTGCCACGCACGGGACATTTCGCCGCTTCCAGAGCTGCAGATTCGGTAAGTGTTGAGCTCATACCCAGCTCCATTCACATTCTCGAGGGTAGTGTTCCTCCTGTTTCTGTCTTCGACCGACCTCGGGTAGTGTGCGGCGTCGGTCAAACCTGTATGTAAATTGGAACCGACAAAGTTCAACCAACCGGAAGCGGGAACCTGTTTGGGAAAACGGGCGCAGCAAATTTGATGTCGTGATCCATTATGCACGGATCCATGTACGGGTTGACATTGATGGATAGCCCAACTTGATTCGGGTGATGGGCCGGGAAAATGTAATTTCGAAAAATTCCAATTTCGCGTATGATGTATGACGGAGCCAATTTTTAACGGTCGTATATTAGTCATGCTTATGACTAGTTAGCAGGCGGAATGAAAATTGACATCAGGTCATGAACACTGGTTGCACTTTTTTGTTGTTGCTGCTGTTGATGCGAACGATAAAGTTTGTGAATGCGATGTGTCGCAGCCACATTTGTCAAAGAATGTTCATACTTTGAAATATATTCGCATGCATCACAAAAATCCATTCATGAGACACGTCAAAATAAAACTATATATTATTTCCATAAACTGGTGTTCAACTCAATTGTTTTGGGCTCTCCCAACCAAATGAATTCTGAATTACATTGAGCGGAAAGCAATAACTACACCTAGCTCCCATAGCTCTGTTACCAAGAAATTTGAAATAAAATAAATATTACCTTGATAAAAAAGTTCCCGGAATTTGTTCAGGAAATGAAAAATACAAGTTTATAGGGGAATTAGGGGCATAATGAGCACCCTAACTTAACTGCTGATTTAAGCATTAAAAATGAATGAAATTTCGAGGTGTTTTTAGCGCAAAACTCTAATTAACTATTGATAATTAAAGATACACGGTTTACAAATAGGAAAATAGTTATATGAGTGTGGAAATTGCTCTTTTAGTTCATGCATCAAAAACAAGGGTATCGAATTCTCTACGGAGAAAACCGAAATGGTCGTTTTTTCTAGGAAGCACGAACCCGCCCAATTCCAGCTTCACCTATCCGGCAAAACGATCAAGCACTCGATGTTTTTCAAATACCTTGGAGTATATTTTGACTCTAAATGTACCTGGGGAATACACATTGCGTATTTGAAACAGAAATGCCAGCAAAGAATCAATTTTCTCCAAACAATAACCGGAACATGGTGGGGTGCCCATCCAGAAGACCTCATTCAGTTATACAAAACAACGATATTATTAGTGTTAGAATATGGCAGTTTTTGCTTCCGATCAGCTGCCAGGATTCATATTCTCAAGCTGGAGAGAATACAATATCGTTGCTTGCGTATAGCAATGGGGTGTTTGCATTCGACACATACGATGAGTCTCGAAGTTTTGGCAGGAGTACCCCCGCTTACTCTTCGGTTCACAGAATTATCCTACAGATTTCTCATCCGTTGCAAGATCATGAATCCATTGGTAATTGATAACTTCGAAAATCTACTCGAACTGACTCCTCAGTCAAGTTTTATGTCTTTATACCATGAGTACCTTGCCCACGACGTGCACCCTTCACCAGGCATCTCCAACCAAGTTTGCTTCCCATACTTTTGCAATTCCTCTGTCATTTTTGATCTGTCCATGCGACAAAAAATCCATGGAATCCCAGATCACCTACGCTCCGATTCTATTCCGCCGATATTTTCGGCAGAATATGGGAAAGTTAGATCTGATTAAATGTTCTTTACTGACGGTTCATTCATAAACGGGTCCACTGGCTTTGGCATCTTCAATGAAAATTCCGGTGCCTCTTTCAAACTCAAAGATCCTTGTTCCGTGTATGTTGCTGAACTGGTTGCGACATACTACGCACTGGGGATCATTGAAACATTGCCCACTATTTTATTTTTTCAGGCAGTCTCAGCTCATTAGAGGCAATCCGCTCAATGAAGGTTGATAAACGCTCATCTTATTTCCTAACAAGAATAAGACAACTATTGAGTGTTTTGGTCGAAAAATTATTCAAGATTACCTTAGCATGGGTTCCCTCTCATTGCTCGATTCCGGGGAATGAGAAAGCGGATTCGCTAGCTAAGGTGGGCGCTTTAGAAGGCACTCTTTTTGAAAGGCAAATTGCTTATAATGAATTTCTCCACATTCCTCGTCAGTATACGCTCGTAAGTTGGCAGCGCATGTGGAGTGGAGATGAGTTCGGTCGTTGGTTACACACGATTATCCCTAAGGTCTCGACGAGGGCATGGTTCAAGGGATTGAATGTAGGTCGTGAATTCATTCGCGTGATATCTCGGCTTATGTCCAATCACTACAACCTAAACGCGCATCTCTATCGCATTGGACTCGCAGCAAACAATCTTTGTGATTGTGGCGATGGCTACCACGACATCGAGCATGTTGTCTGGTCGTGTATCCGGTTCCATGCTGCTCGCTCTCAGCTCTCTAGAGCACTGAGAGCACAAGGCAGACAATCGGATATCCCCGTCCGGGATATCTTAGGTAGCCGTGATCCTGATCTTCTGCTTCATCTATACCTGTTCCTCAGAAACGCCGATGTCAACGATTAATGATGTTTCCTTCGTTGTGTCCCCGTTTCATATCCCTCCTATCCGATCGATAAACTTTTACTTAGTCGCGGCAATACATACACACACTCTTTACAGACACACGGGCCAAAGGTTGTGCAGTCCACTGATCATTCAACAAGAGCCAAAGGTTGTACCGCTCATGACAACTCTACACGAGCTGATGTTTGCGCCGGCTAGTGACCATTCTATCCTGGATTCCTCGAGTCGAGAAGACGCACCACGCTAGATATGGGGTACATACTAGGGGGGCGTTGCTGATTAATGGTCAGCTGTATCCCAATAGTACGTGTGTCGGGCACACGTACAGAGCATTGGAGACAGCAACATCCCAATTACGAAAACACTTGTAATACTAACCTCGAGCCAACCGCGAGTAATCGGTTACATATTACTAATATAGATAATAAGAAAAATTGTATTGAACTCCCGGCCCCGTGAGGCTAACGCCATATGAGCCTTTATAAAAATATATATTTTGGAAAAAAAAAAAACAAGAAATGAGCCAGTGTGTGGGGCACAATGGGCATCCCCCTGAGGCATCATGGGCACCCCACGGGGCATAAAGATCACCCTAATTAACAAATGCTTCAAAGATGTGTTTAAGTACAACAAACACATACACACATGCGCATTTCTTCTTGCGTTAATAAATAAAAAATGTGTTGCATTGCTCCGAAATGTTTGTTTTATTTTGGTATTTCAACAATGATATGTTTATGACATGCTCAACTTACTTCATCAACACAAAAAAAAAAATCAATTCAACGTCAACAACGGCTTCAAATTAGCTTCAACAAAAAATTTATTCAATAAAAGAAGAAATAACTACAAAACGGACAAGGTGTAGTGATAAAGGGGTTTTTTGAAAAAAAAAAAAGAAAAGTTCAGCACGGCAACTGCATCAATCCGTTTTTCGCTGTTGCCGCATTAGCAGCTTGCATGTATGCCATTCTAAATAGCTCGCTGATTTCATTAAGGGTAACGCCTTTACCTGTATTAGCCTTCAGGTCGATGACGATTCAGGTGTGGTGCAAGAAATGCTCGAACCAGGCATTAAATTCGTAGAATCGAAGCTCCATATACCAAATATGGTCCACCAGCTCTTGTTCTTCGACAGGGGTGAAAACAGTTTTAAAAGAACCAATACGGCTCACCTCCTGCCCCGACACTGCCGCTTCGTATTTTCTCACATACCGAGCTAGCGTCTGCCGCGGAATACCATGGTAATTGGCGGCTCGTTTCGTTGATGTTCCGTCTCTCCTTATAGAGGTCAAAGCATCCTGCAGGGCCGTTTTTGACCAATTCTGTCTTCCGGATTTCCTTTTGTATGTTCACGCACCATCACTATGAACAAGCACTGACGAGGTAAACAAAAATACTGACAAGATCAACAGAGTGAAATTTAAGGTTAGTTTCGGCGATAGAAGGTGCTCTTTTCACCCCACCTAGAGGTGCTCATTTCGCCCTTAGTCAACTAGTTGGAGTTAAAGTGTGTTTTTACTCTAATTATAGTATAAAATCAAAAATGAAATGAAGGTGAAACTTGAGGTACGATGTATACATTATGTTGCAGTGCTAGCATAATAGATTTAGATCTTTAAACGGTCGTAAAACCTTATTTGGTAGTACTCCAAATTTGTAAATTTTTCATCTTATGAGAACCAGGTTCAATTTTTAAATATTTTTCCGTGTTTTACAAGGACCAATAACTTTTTTCAATGAAAAATAAATTCTTTAGTTCCTTAGTAAGAGTTTCGCATAACACGTATTATCACTATTACCGTAGTTTTGTAAAAACGAGGGGTGCTCATTTCGCCCCGTGTGCTCATTATGCCCCTAATCCCCCTAAATGACAGATGTGCGAACCTACAAAATAAAATAAAAACGGGTGACTGTTAGCACCACACGGAGGTGATTCCGGGAAGTTTTCGATCAAGGTAGTATAAGCGGTTGCATCCAAGACATAACCGCATTGTTGACGTAGGACTACGCAATAATTTTATTTAATTTGCTTCTCTATCTCCTCGATGATAATGATTATGATGATAATGATGGCTCACCTCATAGCCCTATGAAGGTTTGAGCAGGACGATTTATCTTATAGATAATATTTATGTTTAAATACATCAAGAAACCAGCATTATTAAAAAAATCAAAGTGAAGTGAGCTTGTTACAGGCATAAATTTATATTAATAGAACATTATAGGTATGCATAAATTGTGAAATAAACAAAACAATGTTCCTATTCGTATTGACATTGACATAATAATAATCTAAGCTTCAGGCCTAAAGTTTTTTTCCCAAGGCATGTCATGAAAATTTCCTACTCGGGAAGAGCCTTGACTAATTGGTAAATTGAACCCAATATCTCAAAGATTCTACTTAGAATATAAAAGAGATCTGCTTCAATTCAGAAATAATCAACATAACGATCTGATTAAAGATATTATACGACGAATCTGAATGAGCTATTTCACACTCAGTTTCCACTTCAGACCTCCCATAAAAAAATTTCATTGGGAGTCAGTTTTTTACCAGTGTTGATTATTAACATTAGTACAGGCCCATCAAATGTGCGCTAGGCTCAAACTTTCGTTGCCAACACTAGTGTTTTTTTAAATCTAAAATTCAATAAAATAAAACATCATCATTATCATCTGACGGCGCCAGTGGTTGTATGGTTAGCGTAACAGCCTCACAATCCGATCGGCCTGGGTTCAATCCCAGCTGGCGTCGTTGGGATTTTCTGAGGCGAAAAATCTCTGGTTACGTCTTCCTTCGGAGCGGAAGTAAAAGAAGTTGGCCCGGCTCATGAGTTGTTGAGTCTGATAGGTAGGAACAGGTGGAGTCGCCTCCCTGATGTCGGTGATTGGCACTAAAGTGGCGGAAATAGGCCGACGAAAAATAAGCGAAGATAAAAAAAAAAAAAAATCATTATCATCATTAGGAACATGGCAGTTTGAGATACCTTTGAGTAATTTTTCCAATTTCAAATAATTTTGAACATAAATAAATTATTTGACAAAAAAATACGAAAACCTGTTCTAAAAACATATTTTACGTGGGAAATACACATTTTCTTAAGCTCTGCAATTGTTGCCGCTTACTTTTTTTTCTCTGGGTATCGAATTGAAAAAAATGTATTCATTTGTATAAGGTCTGCGACCCACTATATAAACTTCGTCCCGTCCAAAATTATTGTTTTGGTATGAATTCTTTAGAACAAATTTCTAAACATTTCCTCATCATAACATTGTTCTAAACATTTCCTCATCATAACATTGTTCTATTGGTTACATATTACTAACATAGATAATAAGAAAAATTGTCAAAGTATTGAACTCCCGGCCCCGTGAGGCTAACGCCATATGAGCCTTTATAAAAATATATATTTTGGAAAAAAAAAATAACATTGTTCTATGAGCAGAATACAACATATACAACAAAATGAAGACGGTTCAAAAGGGACCTTTTATTCTTCGAATTTTGCGATTAGCAACACATTTGGCTTTCTTAATTTGGCCATTTTAAGGTGTTCACAATCCATGAATAGGATAAACAAATATTCTTCTAGAGGGAAAAACCGTGTACTGTCGGCAGTAAATCGATAGCTAACTGTATTGGGACTCACGCATACCAGTTCGTGATATCTTATCACGAAGAACTAATGGTTTTATTTAGCCAGCCACACTGCTCCAAATCCACATTTGTCTATATCCCTTCCCCGTCTTTATAAATAAGCAACACCCGTTGGGATCAGTTCACTACAGGGGAGGCGATCTGGCGTAGTGGTAACATCCATGCCTCTCACGCTGAAGGTCACGAGTTCAATTCTCACTCCCGACATTCTTCCAAAAATGGAAGTACAAGTGATGAACCAACCAAATGAGTTGAAAATTACTATAATACAGATAAAAAAAAAAAAAAGTTCACTACAGAATCCACATGAACTTCACAAGGGAGCACTCACGGTCATCAGATATCTTATCTTTATCACCCGGCGATATAATTATTACGAAACATCACAGGCAGTGTTTCAGACGAGGATAAAATCGCCGAGACAAGCTAACTATTTAAACTAAAGTTTAAGCATGCACTGTAAACTATCATCTTATCGTATTCAGTCTAATTCAATAAATTAAATAAAAATGTCACAGGAGGGTTGTGTCTGAGACACGACAGCATAGTTGACGTAAGATTCCATTAGGCTTTCTGTTGATTTTGGATATGTTTGATGAATATCATCGTTAAAGTTATTTATAATGATTTAGTGACCTCCTGAAATGGCCGTTTTGTTTGGTTGTTGGGAATTGTTTGTTCACTTCACCAGTGTTTACCGAGTGATGATGACCAAAAGATGGTGAACAATCGTTGAATGATGCGAATCGGATAAAAGATACCGAAGTGGAACGAGATATGATGAAAACCGCCCTCTGTGATCCTAGACGAGATGCATCCTATGTAATGTGTGGATGAAATAAAGAAAAAAACTCACCAATGTAATATAAGGCAATTACCAATACCGAACACAATCATCATTTTTTCTCATCACTAAAAACATGTTACTTAAATATAGAGAAAACATATTTGAAATGGAAAAGGTATTTTCCTTTAAAATTTTCACTTTCTGAGTGTGTATTCAACCCAATGTGAATTTTAATTAGACTGACAACACCTAATACTATATGTAGAGCAATCACTTTTTCTAATATTTCTTAACTTTTCCAATTTTTCTCGCCGTATGAACTTTCCTTGGATGAAGATGAACACAACAAAACAGACAGCTTAAACCAAACGACCCAGACCCAGTTTAAAACTTTTGTTCTCGCTTGTCGTTATGCAGACCGGAATATGTTTCCCTAAAACGTACTTTTAAACTGAGAAGCCTAGGAAAATCGTCATTTCAGATACTAGAGGTGAATGAACTCGAGAACGGATCGAGAACTATGTAAACATGAGATGTGCAATAATTTCAGAGGAAAATGTAAAATACAATGATCATTTGACAGTCCTATGCATCATCTCATCATAAAAGGACGTTCATCAAATTTATTTGTAACGAAGAACATAATCGATTACAAAAAATTCGATGCATTCTAAAATAATATTCGGAGTGGTAAACAAGTGGATTGCATAATATAATTGCATAGTTCTACGTCTAAGATATGTGGTCGTGTCCTAGGTACAACCCCTTACATTTTTTTTTCAATATAAAAAATTGTTATGGAGTGCCGAAATCGATTGACGCAAAAATGTCATCAATCCATCTTGGCTGAGCAATAAGCGTTTGAAATTGGACAATTTTCACGATGTGCTCGATTTTCGATTTTTAATTTGTACCCCAATATGTTCTCGAAAGACGTAATCCTACGTCAAAAGGCGACTATTCGATTAGTATTTTATGAGTACGGTTTTTTCCCCATTTATTTATTAATTATTTCAATGTATTGAGTATTATTGGAAGAATTAGATTCACGGGTTGTCTCCAAAGTCGAATAGTTATTGTCACACATATCGTGATGGAAGAATTTGGTTCGATTCTAGTTCGGGTCGAAGATTTTTAGCCAGCAGAAATTGCTGCAATTTTGTGTCTGATTTACACGTATCTTTGTGGTTGTCATCCAAAAATGCCTGGAATGTGGTTTTCCAGGTAAAACACACTACTGTTCGGATTGTGACTTTGGCGCTTACATTCACTAACCCGTACGAAAGTCATCGTGTACATAATTCTGTTGAGTGCACCGGAGTGTATAATATACAGGGTCTTTCAGATTAAACGTGACGATAATATTCGGCCACTCGTTCAGTCTGATCGGATGGTTTTTAGTGACAGAACGTGTATTTTTAGTGAAATCGTATAACTCGAGCAATCGAAGCCTTAATGAAACGTTGTCCTCTTATGGTAACAATTCCAACATTTCTCGTCGTCGATTACTTCTTCTGGGGGTACGTGAAGGACCGTTGCTATGTTAATAAGCCACAAAAATTGGAGGAATTTAAAAAAGAAATAACTCGAATTTTCAACAACATCGAAGTCGTAATGTTAGAGTTGTGCATGGAGAATTTTGTTCACCCTTTCAAACGCGTTATCGAAAAAAGGGGTGGTCACATCGAAAATGTCCTAAAATAAGCCTAATTTTTGTTTTTTAAAAATAAAAATCGGTTCACTTTTACAAAAGTTACTAACATTTGTTGCGTGAGCGTATAATCTGAAAGACTCTGTACCAGTCTTCCATGTTTCACAAAAAACACTGCGTCCGGAATAAACATGTCCACGCTGCTGTTCATAGTTTTGTGTTTGAGTACAAACATGATTTTTTCGTACCTATGTTAGAAAATGTGACATGTTTGTATTCGTGGTATGTTTGGACATATGATGTTTAATCCCAATGTTTCACATGATGTTCGAACATGGTGTACAGTTTCTCTTGCATTTTCACCCCAAGCACCGGCAGTGCGTAGAGTAGAAGAAGCGAATCGGACACCACACCACCACCACTCAACGCGTGGTGTGTTGGTATGTTGACATGGAAAAAATGCTTTCCTTTCATGACAATGGGTGCTTCGTCTAAAATATTGGGCAAATAAAATAAAACTCCTTTTCTGTTCTGAACAAAATAAACATCGATTGATATGAGAGTTTTTCACATTTGATATCATTATTTAGTCTATCAATTTATATATTGGATTCATGTAACATTCGCTATTATTAGCTATTTGAACAAGTACTAAAATTGAATTATTCAGCAGTGACATGTTAGGCGTGATGCTAACCACTCGACCACGGGAGCAACAATTTTGGCTGGATCTTTGAATACAAATGGCCAATACTGCTTGTTCGCGACGATCGCGACCCGAGCTATAAAACGAGCGAAGAGGAGAAGAAAGGATGATGCAATCGCATGCACACATAGCATATGTAGTGCAGTGTGAGTGAAGCTTTTAGTTTTTTTCCTTCATTCAGTTTGTGATAACATCGAGAAATTAATGGTGTGTTTTAGCCGCTGAAATTTCTCTGCTGGCTCTGCTGTGTGCCGCTGAAGGTTGCATCTAAAACTAATTTTTGGGCATTTATTTTTTTGGTCAGGATTTGTACGACGTCGCCCGCTATGCAGTCGGCTCCCCAGACTTTAATTGCCAACATGCACGCAAAAAAATAGAAAGCTTCTTTCTATTCAGAGAATGTTTTCTTTGAACGAAACCAAGGATTATTTAATCAGACTTGCAAAATGTGCAATGAACGATCTATAAACGTTTACTTAGTCGCGGCAATACATACACACACTCTTTACAGATACACGGGCCGAAGGTTGTGCAGTCCACTGATGATTCCACAAGAGCCAAAGGTTGTACCGCTCATGACAACTCTACACGAGCTGATGATTGCGCCGGCTAGTGACCATTCTATCCTGGATTCCTCGAGTCGAAAAAGACGCACCACGCTAGATATGGGGTGCAGACTAGGGGGTCGTTGCTGATTAACGGTCAGCTGCATCCCAATAGGAAGTATCCCATGTCGGGCACACGTACAGAGCACTGAAGACTGCAACATCCCAATTATGAGAACACTTGTAATACTAACCTCGAGCCAACCGCGAGTAATCGGTTACATATTACTAACATAGTTGTAAGCAAACAATGTCAAAATATTGAACTCCCGGCCCCGTTAGGCTGACGCCATATGAGCCTTAATAAAAATATATATTTTGGTGCATGAACTTATAGCCTCTTAGTTCGTGCAATTTTTGAAATGCGAACTAAATTTCAAGTTCGTTTCTGTGAAAAAGTATTCTAAGAAGAAATGTTTTGGGGGATGAATAATTTCTTTCCGTGTATGAAAAGAAACGAAACGAAAGCAATGAATACTGCGACATCGGGTGATATGTTTGTACATGATGTTCTTGAATTATAAACATCGTGTTTGTTTTCACATGTTTATGTTTGTGTATCATTGTTCGTGTTTGGGATAGACATTCAACACTAGCGAAAATCATGTTCGAATTCAAACAAAAACATGGAATTTTCACATCGCGTGGACATGTGTAAGTGTTTTTCGGAAGGCTGCTCTGTACTTTCACCAAACTATCCATTATTTGAAATAACATAATCTTATGAAAGGATTTGTCACAACATGCCTGTTGAAGTTTCACATCAGTGTTTCATTTTCTCGGGATGATAACGGCAAAATCAATGTAATTGATCTTGTTGATTCATCCTTGATTACCCTCTATTATGTGACCACTTTATTGATATTGTTTATTTTCGTGCAAAACAAAAAAGAATGAAAAATGTTCCAACGCTTCTAAACGACTAAAGCCAAATAAAACTAGGGCTTGATGTTGTCCAAAGCTTTTTGTTTTCCATGAAGTACTCTGCCGCCAACTGATACACATGGCACAAAAAACCAGCGACTTGAATACAGATTGAAAGAAAAACAAAAGCGCCACTCGAGCGCTAACTTTCAACTGCCACAAGAAAAACAAACACCACTTTTATCCGGTTTGTCACAAGTGATTAGCATGATGCTCGTTGTCGTTCGCCGTCGTTTGACTTTGGTTCGAGATTGGTGGTTAAGCTTGCGATCACTTCAAAATAATTGAAATGTTTACTAGAAATATCTGTTGGGAATAAACTGGAGTTGCTGCAGAATATAGTTGAACAGAAGGTACAAATGCAATTATGTTCATGTGTTGTAGATTATTCCACTCTATCGAAACGCGAGAATTGTACTGTCTATCTTGTGCATTTCAGCGTTGAGTTCTATTTCGACTTACGTAAAAAAATTAGAAAATGTTTGAAACTGTGGCGCAGGTTATGTGCATTTTGTTTTTATTACTCCAATGGTACTAACGCTCCTAAAGGAATTCCGCCGCCTCAAAGTAGTATTACTTGTATCATTGGGAGAAGGGAGTTCTATATCAAATAGCACGGCATAGAAGTGATCTGAGTGGCAAGCTCGAGAATACGCGGATACCACAGTGTACCAAAATCTCCCGGCATGATATACGTGACGCTAATCACACGGCCACGGGAGCCGTGTAATACATCAGTGATGGAACGTTAAACGCCAGAAATTGAAAAAAAAACGCATAAATTTCAAAACCATCCCAATTATTGCGAATGTCCGCTCCATAAATCACCCTATCAAACTAATCCATCGATAAAATGCTTCTCGAGAAGCGCTCGCTGTGCCCGTAATAATCCCACGAAGGTCGTTAAATTGATTGTGATTAGAACCAATAAATCCTAATATTTTCATCATATGTCTCTTTTTTTTTGCGGGAGGGAAAAGAACCCACAAAATGAGCCCCTACTCACGGCAGTGACAGTGGAAAGGTCCGTGCAACAGAAAAAGACAGCCCCCGTAACAAACGGAACCTACATCACGAAAATGCTGTGTGATGATAATTTATTTCCATAACCCGTGAACTCCGGGGCAGGCCTAACCCCGAGACCAGCCCATAACGTGTTTCGGGTTTTTTTTTATTTGTGCGAACACAGCTCCGGCTGTCAACTGTTCCAAATGGAAAAAGACGGAAAATCGATCTAGATAATTGGAACTTCTTTCGCCTGAGGTTAATTTGTTGCTTTTCAGGACGGTGAATTCCTTTTTCCTTGGGTTCCTTGTTAGTAAAGAGAAAAGAAAAAAATACACAGAGAAGCAAGATAAACAAACTGATCACAAACATTTCCGCTTCGGGTTTTTCTTTTCTAACATAAATACATCGCATTGACTACCTACCGCTTTCTTGCTTTTTTTTTTGCAGAATCAACGATAAATTATTCGAAACGCACAAGCTCAAGTCGGTGCAGGGTGAGAATAATTTGTACAACGTGTCCATCAGTGGCAGCATACCAAAGACGGATCTGGACAGTCCCACCACGATTGAATGCTTCCTAATGGTGCCGGAGACCAACTACACCAAGAAACGTTCGACGATTTATTACGGTAAGCGCCAGACATCACGGAAAGCTTGTTATTGTAAACGGTTTTTTCTGCGTTATTTTGCTTCGTGTTTACTTTTTTTCACTCTCTCTTGTCCAGTGCCACCGTTTTTAGCGTTGATTTGTTGTTGTTTTCGGCATGTCTGTTTATTTCCGCCCGATGCACTGTGTGTGTGTGGGAAGATTAGTGTTGGGCGCGAACAAATGAAAAGGATGGGTTCGCAATGGAAAGCTGGGCTTTGGGTTTCCACTGTGTATATGTGTGTTTTCAAATGGACTCATCAAATAACTCACAGACCCACTTGGGCTTTTTTTAAAATAATTCTGGAACCGTCAGCAAACACAATCTCGAAATTGTTCATCGTTTACACATTCGCGAATCACTCCACTGGCCAGGGATGCCAGGTGCCTTTTTTCGAACAAGGTTCTTCAAGTTGGAGAAGCGACTGCGAGCTTGTCATAAATATTTTTTTTAATCAATCATAAAACATAAAAAACATTAATCATAAAACATGAAAAGTCAAAAAGTTTTTATGTTTGAAATTTTATTATATGTGTTTTTGACTGATACTAGTTCTACCTGGTTCAATGAGTCATATTAATCTATTTTGAATCTTACCTTTCCTAATATCATTCTCTCTTCGCACTCTCTCCCCTTTCCACTTCGGATGGAGTTAAATTGATAGCACAAAATCCAATTATGTCTGTGATGATTATAGTATCATAAAAATTCTCATCAATCGGGAAAGAACAACGGATGGAACCTATCAAACTGCAATTTTGCAGGAAATACAAAGGCGAAAATTTTGAGCAATGTTTGTAAAGTGACAGTAGATTTTCCCAAACATTAAAAAAACTGTTTTTGGTACTTTTTTTTAAATCTATTGGATAAATTTAAATACTTTTTTTTTATCAAAACAACAATTGAACTTTGTGTATAACTTTGACCAGTTTTCAAAACTGCCTCTTGACTTTCAAAGAGAATATCCTCCCAAGAAATATTCATAACCACGAAAGGGCGATTTCGGTGCAATCAAAATATTATATTTCTTCAGTAGAATATTCCACTGGAACGTTTCAAGAATCTAATCAAAGCTAGTTAATTAGGTTTATTTTTTATTGAATGTGATGGGAACATTTCGCAAGTCTAGTATAAATTTGAAACAAATATTGTTCCAATATTTTTTTTTATAAAACTTCCAATATTTCCAATTTATTTTCCAATATTTCCATTTATTTTCGTATCATTTATGGCGTTGTTTTGATGGAAGATATTTTCTCCTTCCTTAAACCCGTTTTATATCACGCTTGATATTTCTTCCACTAATCGTATATAGATAAGGTTTAAAATCTGTACAAATAATATTTTAAACCTATCTCTAAAATTCTGTATGTTTTCTCATCGTGCATTAATTTATATCGGAAATACAATTATAAAAAGTATGTGGTTTTCGCGGTTTTTTTCAACGAGAAAATAAATTAATATGATTAATCTGATATCACAGCTTTATTAGGTATATATTACTTGACAAACAAAAAAATATATTGGTGTCAATTGGACTGTGACCTGAATAGTCGCAACAGGTTTGTTGAACCCTTGCAGCCAAAACCATGTAAACTGGTGGAAGTTCTACAAATTTTTCTAGTGGACCAATTTCAACCAATGATTATTACGTAATCTTGGATATATTTTCTGTCATCGTAAGTAGGATTTTTTCAAAATATTGATTTTTTACGAAATGGCGACATTTTTTGTAAAAAAAAATGCTTTTTTGCCTCTGAAATCGAGACGAAAACACTCACCAAAATTTTATTTTTCAAAAAATCTAAAAAATCCTGCATACGATAACATACGATAAAAACTATTTCATCAAAAACGGATGAACCGTTCCGGAGATAGAACTCCCACCAGGTTGCAAAACTTGATTTCGAGAAAAACGCGTTTTAAATTCTGGATCCGCGCTCCTTACGCAAAGGCATGGGTCCACTAATTGGCTTGTAACTTTGGAACGGAGCATCGGGAATACCTGGAATAAAAACTACAGTAAAGTAGACATCCCAGAGAACATTTTAGGCCAGATATATATTATTATATTTTCATGTGCCATGCGCCATTCTGCCATTTCCTGGTTGACCTCGGTGCTGAAAACATGCACTATAACCATATTCAGTTTCATAGTGATAGAATAATAGAAATCGTTCATCAAAAAGATTGGAGGAATCAGGTATGATTTTTTTAAACAAGAACCAGCGAAAATTTTGGCCAGTTTATTCAGACCGAATTGAATCAGCATCCTAGCATCGCCAGTAGCCTGAAATCTATTTGAAGGATCCGTTAACTTTCCGGCTAAAGAAAGCCTTTAACGTTGAAACAGTGTTCAGTTTATGGCACAGCATCAAATTAAGACCAGTGAACTTAATCCTCTTCAACAGTTACGAAAATCGTTACATTATGCAATTTAATATCCCTGTAATGGTGCACATTAGTTTACTTGTTCGACAAGTGTGACAAGCGACCTTGTATATCGTGGTTCACGTCATGTGGCTATTGATGATGATCTTCTTTTATTGAATGCGTTCTTCAACTGATGCAAAAAGGTGAAAAGGTTCTATCGTAGTTAAATTATAACCATAACTTGTTAAACATAGTTCTACGTTAGAAAACCCATCTAGTTTGATAGATTATAATGTTTAACCAAATCTAGTACACGATCAAATTGTGTAGTTATTTACATATATAGTCGAAACATTAAATTTTGCAAACAAATGAAATAATTGTTTCAACCATAATTGAGTTTTGATGAACACTATAACACTATCTCCATTATACTATTATTCAATAAATTTATATAAGAACTATATACCTTGCAAGCTATACTTAGGTGTTCTTGTAGAAAGATTAAGTTTATATAGTAAAATTTTTCTAAAGTTGTTTTTTACTGAAATTTTTTGAAACAGAATATATCGCCGACTCAATTAATTTTATAAGATTTCTTCAAGTCGTCTTCACCAAGTCGCCCTAACATAAATCTCCGTCTTCGCAGATCATTTAATTCATTGTTCTTGTGACGAAAATATAACCGGACCAACTGATTTCAGAAAAGGAACAAGTCCATGCCAAATCAGCCGAAAAAAGCAAATTTTGACGCGACCCTCTTCGATGTTATTGAAACTTGGTACATGTGATGGGAGCTACCTAAAATCACTATTCCAATTATCATATGACTAATTTATATTACAACTCATTTTTATGAAATAGCGTGTTCAAAATCATTGATCTTCCTTTCAAAAAATCGAAACTCAAAATTCAGATGACTGATTGAGATATGATATTTGACAAAGTTGTTGGAAAATTAATGAGCTATTTAGGAAGAATTACATTTCAAATACACTGTTGATTAATCTTACTCAAAAATTGAATCAAATATTAAAAACATTTATATTTGAAAACTGTGAACACTTTAAAATGACCCAATAATAAAAAGTATTATCTGCTACTAAACTACCATGTGTCCCCACATAACAATTAAATCACTTCAAACCAATGGAGACGCCGTTTTTTACACGCTAATGACAACCTCAAAGGCGGAATCGGATGACTATTTGCATCGAATTGTGACTGGATTCGAAAATGCACTACAACATTATAAAGCAAAACAAAATTGAGGTGTAAGTCCGGCTATGTCTTAACTTCAATGAATAATAGTAAAATAGTAAAAATATTACTTTACTGAAGGTTTGTTCTGATATATTTCCATCAGAGTAATCATATATTTTTTGTTTTATTTAAAAACATCATATCTTTTCAATGTTATCTGATGAAAGTCTACTACATCTTTCACTGCAAACTTATCCTGCTTTCGGAAAAACTTGCTCACATGGTACCGAAGTCGCCAGAATACATAATATTTTCAAAAAAAAAAATGGTAGTGCCGCGGAGAGATAGATTTCCTTTCATTCCCCCAAAGCAAAGGGTCGCTTATTCTCAGCAAATGTGGTTGCGCTAAATATTTATCTACAATAGATATGGCAGAAGCTTTTGGCTCTTGTGAGGAACGAAGATTGCCAACCAATGCATCAAACTCCTCCCATACAGATGACCGCGCTTCATCACCAACGATTTGTGGTAGTTTAGTAGGCGTGTATTCTATGGATGTCATTTTTGGCGTCCTTATCAACGAATGGTGTGCATAATTGTAGCTTCTGTTATCCCCAAAACCTTGCTGCTTGATGCGAGGATCTAGCAGTATTGGTTAGGCTTGTTAGGTTTGGTTAGATTTAGTGGTTTGATTTGTAAATCGCTCAATTCATTACAGAGCTTTTTTTATGATCACTAGGACTGATTTCTCTTAATCCATATAATGTTGATCATGTCGAACTAGCAGTCGGAAGAGTATAGCAGTTTTTGATAACGACACAGTTTTCCCCCCGTTTTATATTCCAAACATTTTTAACATGTTTCGAATGGCATGTTTTCATGATTACCTGTATTATAATAGTCAAATAATTTCATGCGATATCCATATGTGGGAGTTGCATGAAAAAGGTAATTGGCCATCTTGGAGTTGGATTTATCATAAATAACTGTGCTCTACTAGTCAAACCGTTTCATCTGATACCCATAGGTCCTATCATCTGATAGGGTCTTGACGAAATTTGTTGTCTACCATTTTGTAACGGTCATCGCCATCTTGGATTTCCATTTTACATGAGTAACTGTGTCCTACTAGTCAAGTCATTTCAATAGATACCCATATTGATGAGGTTTTGAAAAAAATACATATTCTGCCATTTTGGAGTGGAGGCCATGTTGGATTTGCATTTTTCATAAATATCTGTGTTCTACTAGTCAAGCCCTTTCATTTGGTACCCATATTGATGAGGTTTTGGCAAAATATGTAGTCTGTTATTTTATAACGGTAGCCATCTTGGATTTCCATTTTACACTTAGCTATAAGCTAAATCTACATTTGAATCACATTCTTTGTAGAGTCCAAACATGCCTGTCACGACAGAGTCTTATCACTTAGTGTTTCCTAATAGATGAATACACCCAGGATTTTTTTACGCGGGAGATACGTACCTCGTAAAAAAAACCGCGTAAAAAAACGACGTTAATTGGAAAATTCGCGTAAAAAACCCGCGTTAATTGGAAAATCCGCGTTAATTGGCGGCTCAAATGAGCGGCTCGTGAGCGCTCGCCCATCTCTAAGCCGAACCCATGATGCATGGATGCATGGATGATGTTTTTCATGGATGCTGTTTTGAAAAAAAAACACATTGTTAAAATTTCCCTGTGTTGAAAAAAAAAATGTATCGCATTAGCGTCTGTGATGAATCATAAATTCAGCAGAACTGGCATTTCTGTTGCTCTTGAATGTTGTCATTAAATTCCTGAGTGAATTGGAGTAATTCAGCAGAAATTGCCGTATGGAATAATGTGATTTAACCTATTGCTCATAATGGCAGTGTGTAATTGTTCAGTTCTTTGTTCACTGTTTTGAGCGGCAAAATATTTACACGCTAATCTAGTATAAAATACACCGTACGACCATTTACCTAGCGTCTAAAAAGAAAACACATTATTATGTTTGCAGTAATTGCTTGTTGAAACACTGTTTTGACCGTAATACTTTGAAACGAAGGGTGTTCTTGCCATATGATATCAGAATGAAAAAAAGCCAGCCAAAAATGGTTGAATCATCCACCAATGTTTCGTTTCTTCTTCTAAACAGTACTTTATCTTATGAAATGTAAACATGACTTGGTATTTATCTTCCCAACAAAAAGATCTATATTTGACACCGAAGGAACGTCAAAGCACAAGTGGGTGGCGCCGTGTTTGTCCTGTGCCTTGGTCTGTTTTTGGATAATGCATAGCACAGTAGCTTAATAAATAAACTTGCTTCGCCGGAAGACTGCCGCGGATTTTTGGCCCTCCGGTTGTGTTCCCGGCTGGAAGTGAAGACAAGATTGATGCGTTATTTCAATTTGCTGTGCATGATATCTGTTTCTGGTGTAGCGAAACTGTTGTTATTCTTGTTGCTGAGATTTTGTCAGTTGGAAATTTTATTAATTGCTTTTGTGCGCCCCATCTCCAGCGCTCCATCAATTAACCAATCAATCTTCTGGAGCTCTCCCTATCCGGTAATATTCGCCTCCCGTCGTTTTTGCATGCCTGCTTGCGCGAAGTAGACTTTATGTAACAACCAGCCAGGGGGCCATTCATTGGTTGAATTTATTTCCGAGAATTTTTACAGCGCTACAATTTAATAGCGAAAATACATCATAACCATTTTTGTTGAATCACTTGCCCTGTGATCAATGACCTGCAGCCTATTTTCCGGGAATTCGAGAGCCCTCTTTTATGACTGACAGGAAAATATGGAATAATGGAAAAATCCTTCGGAAGTATGTCTATTCATTTCTGGAACCATACTTCAAGAGCGTCCCTGTCTTTTGATATCAAATTGCTATCTCCTTGTTTCCATTGTTTCCCACCATTCAATGGAGGCTCCTTTCTACTTCTTTTTCATTCTCCAACCGAGCTTAGTGGGTGATTAATTCCACAGAAGCAGAATTTCAGAGTCGAATAATGTAAAGTAGGAATACATTACACAAGGCAAGCGAATAGCGAGCTTGTTTTTAATTAGCATGTTTTTTGCCGATTCTCCACTCATTTTCTTTTCTATTTTTCCACTGTTACCGCGAGCGAATTCCCCGCCGCGATTACAATGGTGGGGGCATCATATTTCTTGTCCAACGGAACGTTGTTTGCGCGTGTAAGCAACATAGAGTGGGTGCAACCATGTTGAACAGAACGTCCGAATTAACACTAGACGCGAGAGTCATTCCGGAGAGCCTTCCGAAAACAAAGAATGTGGCAGAGATAGAATTGGGCGAGTGGGAGGGTAGCGCCCATTTGACCCAGCCTTGGCACCGCCATTAATTTTCGGTTTCCTTTTGTTGATAATAGGGCGAAATGGATTTCTGTGGGTCTCAGTTCGTGTCGAGTATAACCATTAACGACTGGTTCACATCGGCACTGGGTCGCATTAAAATAGATAAACATTGATTTTTTTTATTTGTATCACTTTGTTTGATCGCATGGAAGAGGTGTGTACCATCAACGTTTGCTACCTAAACATTACTCAATTAAAAACTGGCCATTTCGGTGAAGGCAAACTAGAATTCAACAAAACATAGGAGGGAATTAAGACGTGGCTGTCGTGGTTGTCTCGTTCTATTCTGATCGGATAATGTGACATTTTTGCTAAACATCATTTTGCTAGTCATCAGTTTTTTCTCATTTTTTTTTTTATTATGATGTTTAGTTGTATTCATAATATGAATGTTATATAGTTGTAACGTGATTTAGAAATAACAAAATTAATCTCTGTCGAGGCAGTTTCCGACAAAATGGTCTGATTTATTTCTGCAACATTTTCAATGACGAAAACCGATTCGTAGACGATAGCTGTTGGTTGGATGCATTGAATGGAGTGCTGGAGGCGAGTGTCTCAGATAAGGAAAATGGGATGAAAGCAATCCATTATTTTCGCATCAAAATCAAAACTTTAAAATATGCCTCGGATTGCCCAATGTGGGTAAAATATGCATCGTTCTTCGAAGATGAAAAATAAGAGATCGACTCTCCTCTCTTCAACATTGTTTCGACTAGGACTACTTTCGCATTCGCCGTCAACATAATGCGTTGAAAGCGAGGATGACTGATGAACTATTCTAGTCAGAGATTATTCTAATTGACGTGACTAATGAATATAAATCGGCCTCTTCATTCAACCTGACTTCAATCCACACTTTTACTCCCCATAACATAAATCTTTTTACCCGCTTTACTTTTTTTATCTTATTTTTACGTGAAACGAAAAATTAATTTCTGATGCAAAAAAGTAGTTACACCATTCATGGCCGGTTTATTGTCTACCAACCGTGAACTCAAACCAACGGACTTAGACAGTTACCAGGTACGCTATAAAAGTCCTCGCGTTAGTATTAGAAAATAGTGTGCAGTTTGGGAGGAATTTCAAACAAAATATCAGTTCACATTGTCCCGAGTTCAATTTTGTGGAAAAAACATACACAAAAAGATTTTTTTTTTATAAATTCGTTTATTTTTACAGGCTCAATTACATAAGTTTAAAGGAGCCGAAATCTTAAATATATTTTTAAAACTATATATATGAACAATTTTCTTAAATCTATGGTTAGTAATGTGGGAAACCGATTACTCGCGGCGGACTCGAGATTAAAAGGGTGACATATTTTTCTCAGGAAAAGGATGGGGTATAGGGAAATTATTACAATGTTGATAATCACACACACTCAATTCTTAAATCTATTCGTACTTCTGTTGTGAATTTACATTTCATTCTCCTGTTTATAGCAAGCGGACCAATTACTCACAAAGGAAGAAATGGAGGGTATAAGGATATAAGGATAAACACACACGAACATCGATAGATTTAAGGAAAACATATATTTGGGACATGTAATCAAGGTCTAACCGAGCCAACACATCTCTCACCGGCACATTGGGCTGCCTTCCTCTAGCCCGGAGGGAGTTCTCTAAATTCGATCTGGCAACAAGATACACCTCACACGACCAAACAACGTGTCGTGGTAACCTCGGCCACAAACGCAGATATTGCTGCCGGCCAGATTGAAACGAAAGAGTAGCGCGTCTAACGAACAGTGATTGGACATGAGTCGGGAGAAGGTGCGAATAAAGTCCCGACTCAAGTCCAGACTTTTGAACCATGGTTTGAGGCTAACCTTAGGGATAATCGAGTGAAGCCACCGGCCCAATTCATCTTCGTTCCATTTGCGTTGCCAGTTAGCGATGGTATTTTTACGGACTAAAGAGTAAAATTCATTGAAGGCGATTTGACGCTGATAAATATCGCCTTCAATCGCACCTACCTTTGCTAATGAGTCAGCCCTCTCATTACCCGGAATTGAGCAATGAGAAGGGACCCACACAAAGGTAATGACATAACAGCGTCTGAATAAAGCACTCAAAATTTTTCGTATTCTCTCAAGGAAGTACGGCGAGTGCTTTTCCGGCCTCACTGAGCGGATAGCTTCGACTAAGACTATCCGTTACAATGTAATAGTGTTCAACAGGTCGTGAGGCGACGCTGTCCAGCGCCCAATGAATTGCTGCCAATTCAGCAATATACACTGAGCAAGGATTCTGAAGACTGTGTGAGGTGCTAAAAAATTCGTTGAACACTCCAAATCCTGTGGACTCGTTTATAGTGGACCCATCAGTAAAGTACAAATTATCACAATTGATACCCCCATACTTTTCATCGAAGATCGTTGGAGCGATCCTCGATCGTTGGTAATCTGAATATCCATGGATATCTTGCTTCATGGACAGATCAAAATGCACAGAGGAATTGATGTAGTCAGGGAAACAAACACGGTTGGGAATATACGAAGAAGGATCAACCTGCATGGAGATGAATTCATGATATGAACTCATGAATCCGGAGTGAAAATTTAGCTCGATCAGCTGCTCAAAATTTGTGATCACCAATGGGTTCATGACCTTACACCGGATGAAGAACCGAAGAGATAATAAATTGTAGCGTTCTTTTAGTGGGAGTAGGCCTGCCAAAACCTCGAGACTCATGGTATGCGTTGAGGGCATACATCCCAACGCAATACGGAGACAAAGATACTGAATTCGCTCGAGTTTAATTAAGTGTGTTTTGGCAGCTGATTGAAAACAGAAACTGCCATACTCCATCACTGAGAGAATAGTTGTTCTATACAACATTATAAGATCTTCGGGATGGGCTCCCCACCAGGTGCCGGTAATTGTACGGAGAAAATTTATTCTTTGTTGGCATTTTTTACTCAGATACCTAATATGGGCCCCCAAGTACATTTGGAGTCGAACCAGACCCCAAGATACTTGAATGACATAGCATGAGTGATCGGTTTACCCAAAAGTTGAAGCTTTGGTTTTGCTGGTCTATGCTTCCTAGAAAAAACCACCATCTCTGTTTTCTCCGTGGAGAATTCGATCCCTAGCCCAATGGCCCAGGTTGAAAAATTGTTCAAAGTATCTTGTAAGGGTTCTTGTAGGTCGGATTCTGTTGATCCTACGACAGAGACCACTCCATCATCTGCAAGTTGTCGTAGGCTGCAATTTTGTGTAAGGCAATTGTCGATGTCGCTTACATAGAAGTTGTACAATAGGGGGCTTAAACATGAGCCCTGGGGGAGGCCCATGTAAGAGACCCGACTTACTGCCGAATCTCCGTGAGAAAAGTTCAAATGCTTCTCACAAAGCAAGTTATATAACATATTATTCAATAGAGGCGGCAGACCCCGAGAGTGTAATTTGTCTGACAAAACCTCTATTGAAACAGAATCAAAGGCCCCCTTTATGTCCAAGAATACTGAAGCCATTTGTTTTTTTCCGGCGTAAGCCATTTGAATTTCTGAAGAAAGCAACGCAAGACAATCATTCGTCCCCTTGCCCCTGCGGAACCCATATTGTGTATCTGAGAGTAGGCCATTCGTTTCAACCCATCGATCAAGGCGAAACAAGATCATTTTCTCCAACAATTTCCGTATACAAGGCAGCATTGCTATTGGGCGGTACGAATTGAAGTCGGACGCGGGTTTTCCGGGTTTTTGAATAGCTATAACTCGTACTTGTCTCCAATCATCTGAAACAATATTATACTCCAGAAACCGATTGAATAAATTCAACAAGCGATGTTTCGCCACATCAGGTAGGTTTTTCAGCAAGTTGAACTTAATTCTATCCGATCCCGGAGCAGAATTGTTACATGAAAGCAGAGCAAGAGAGAATTCTACCATCGAAAACTCGGAATCAAGATCGCACCTACCTTGTGGTATATCTCGAACAATTTTTTGCACAGGAGCGAAATCAGGACAAACCTTCCGTGCAAAATTAAAAATCCATCGATGTGAATATTCTTCGCTTTCATTTGTTGAAGAGCGATTTCTCATGTTTCGAACCACTTTCCATAATTTTTTCATTGACGTTTCTCGTGACAAACCTCCCACGAAGTTTTTAAATTGATTTTCAAGGTCCAAATACGATTGAAAATTTTCAATGGTTCCACGTTTCCGAAAAGCTTTAAATGCGTTCGATTTATCCTGATAATGCTTGGAACATTGGCTATCCCACCATGGATTGGGAGGCCTTCGACGAATAGTGGAGCCTGGGATGGGTTTCGTTTGAGCGTGAACCGCGCTGTCATAGATCAAACGAGAAAGGAAGTTATACTCCTCCAATGGAGGTAAACCATTTCTGGAATTGATGGCTAGAGCAATCGCGTCCGCATATTTTTTCCAGTCAATGTGTCTTGTGAGGTCATATGCCATGTTTATAGATTCAGAAGAATTCGACCCAATGGTGATGGAAATTTTGATTGGCAGGTGATCACTACCGTTGGGGTTCTGGATCACATTCCACTTGCAATCTAACGATAGTGAATTCGAGCAAAGCGAGAGGTCAAGAGCACTTGGGTTAGCAGGAGGTTTAGGTACACGTGTTGTTTCCCCAGTGTTCAAAACGGTCATATTGAAGCTGTTACAAAGGTCATATATCAACAGTGAACGATTGTCGTCGTACTGTTCCCCCCAGGCAGTTCCGTGAGAGTTGAAGTCTCCCAAGATCAATCGTGGCTCAGGAAGGAGTGAGCACATGGTAACAAGTTGCTTGCGACTAACCGCAGCTCTCGGAGGCCAATACAAGCTGACAATACAGAGGTCTTTTCCTCTGATGTTTGCATGACAAGCAACAGCTTCAATCCCTCCATTAGATGGAAGGTCAATTCGAAAAAATGAGTGGCACTTATTGATCCCCAATAGTACCCCTCCGTATCTGTCATCACGGTCCAAGCGTATAATATTAAAATCGTGGAAAGAGAGATCATCTCGCGAAGAAAGCCAAGTTTCGGACAGAGCAAAAACATCACAATTGAACTTATGAATTAAAAATTTGAATGTATCCAATTTAGGGATAAGACTACGACAATTCCACTGTAAAACAGTGATATCTCCGACCTCTCTATTTGAATTAGACATCAAGAGAGATAATCATTGCAAGGAGGGGCCATGTTTGCATCAATTGTTGCAAAATTGTCTTTAATACTGGAAGCATTGATATGACAATGGTTCTGATGGAGTCGGAAACATTAAAGCATGTGAAGATTTGAGCCACAAGGTCAGTCAACTTTATAAATCCCGATTGGGAAGTTGAACTTGACGGTAAAATAGGGACAGTTGGGGTTTTTGATGTCCCTTCGAGTGCTGGGTCGTTCGAAGGTGAATTATTCCCACGGAAGCTAGGAGGAACCTGATTTTGCTTGTCCGCTGCACTCGATTTTTTAGGCATGCTAACAGAGGGTATAACCGGAGGGGCTTGTCCTTGAACTTTGGGAGTGGTCACATTTTTGCGCCGGGGATTCCCTTGGAAGATGTACGGTGTGCCCTCGTTAGCTGTATCCGCTTCCATTTCGTCAACTGGCAGCGAAGCGAAGACATTGTTTGCGGTTAAAGGTTGTTGCTGTTGGGCCAATGGAGAAGCGCGCTTCAAAATTTCCGCAAAAGTGCGCTTCGAGCGTTCCTTTAAAGAGCGCTTCTGCTTCTCCCAGCGACTCTTGTAAGTTTCACAAGCCGAGAGCTCATGTGGGGATCCCCCGCAATATGGACACTTTTGCTCAATCGCACTGCAGGATTTGTCCACATGTTGCTCTCCGCAAGTGGCACAGCGCTCCTTGTTGGCGCAGTAAGCTGCTGTGTGACCAACTGACTTGCATTTCAGGCAAGTCATGGGCTTTGGCACGAAGAGTCGCAGCGGTAGCCTCAATTTGTCCACCATAACGTAGTCAGGGAGGGCGGAGCCAGCAAACTCTACAAAACTCTACAAAAAGAAATTCATATCAACAATATTCACGGGGGGTCTTCGTAGCCACTTGGTTACGCGTTCGCTTACCAAGCGATCGATCGTGAGTTCAAACTCAGGGCCCTCAATTGACCATCTTTGTGTTGTTATAGAATAACTACGTCCACGCAAACATCATCAGCGATGGAGATCGATCCACGGTCGAAATTAGATCGATTCATCCATACAAAATGCTCTGCTCTGCAAGAAACATCGGGCTGCTGTTCTATAAATAACCCAACAATGATCAATATCAACTATCTCCGCTGTCCGGTCTGCTGAACAATGGAAGAACAGAAAGAATACCCTTACGCCGAAATGGCTACTACTGTGTAATTTACCATAATGTAATGGAACAGAAAACTTAACGCCTAAATGGCTACTACTAACTACTGTGTAATTCACAATTTATGTAAACATAAACATATGTACATGTACACGAATAAACCCGGCTCTGTTACCGCTAAATGCTAATGAGCCTAATAAATAAATAAATGGGATAAAAAAAACAATATTCACGAATTTGTCGATGTGTGAGTAATTTTCGTATACGATACCAAAATAAATATAGCTAGTAAATGTCAAACCATGTTGAATTCAAACATTACATGCATACGTGATACATAAGAGAGAAATACGAATCCATACTGGGGGGAATCACATCAATTTGCAATCAAGTCCACTTGATGGAGAAGAAATCAATGAGATAGTCGAGTCGTAGAGTGAGATAGCAACTAAACGGAAGAAGCCAAAACTCATTTCTAAAGGGTGTGTCACATCAAATTGCATCACGGAAAAAACGCTGTAGAAATCCGCCCAGTTGACCGATCCTTTTGAAAATTTTAGACAGTAAAATAAAAACTATTAAACAACTTTTGGCATTTTCTTTTTATTCATACTTCGAGCCCAAGCCCGTATGCTCGCACCTTCCTCTTTACCCCGTCCATAAGGTTCTGTACAACGTCAGGTTGTAGTTTTTTTTTAACAGAAATCCATTTTCTCTTGAAGTCCGCCTCCGATTTGACAACTTTTGGGTTCTTCCGGTGGGCCTGCTTCATAATCGCCCAATATTTCTCTATTGGGCGAAGCTCCGGCGCGTTGGGCGGGTCCATTTCCTTTGGCACGAAGGTGACCCCGTTGGCTTCGTACCACTCCAACACGTCCTTTGAATAGTGGCACGAAGGGAGATCCGGCCAGAAGATGGTCGGGCCCTCGTGCTGCTTCATTAGTGGTAGTAAGCGCTTCTGTAGGCACTCCTTAAGGTAAACCTGCCCGTTTACCGTGCCGGTCATCACGAAGGGGGGGCTCCACTTTCCGCAAGAGCAGATCGCTTGCCACACCATGTTCTTTTTGGCAAACTTGGATAGTTTCTGCTTGCGAATCTCCTCTGGAACACTGAATTTGTCCTCTGCGGAGAAGAACAACAGGCCCGGCAGCTGACGAAAGTCCGCTTTGACGTAGGTTTCGTCGTCCATTACCAGGCAATGGATCACGTCGGATCACGTCTAAACTGCTTAACTACGCGCTTGTGATCTTTTTCACTGACGGAGCATCCATTTTTGCCGTTCTTCACCTTCCGGTCGAGGGTTAGGTTCTCGAAGTATCGTTTTAGTACTCTGCTGACCGTGGATTGGACGATTCCCAACATCTTACCGATGTCCCGATGTGACAACTCCGGATTTTCGAAATGAGTGCACAGGATTAATTCACGACGCTCTTTTTCGTTCGACGACATTTTTCCAAATTTACGAAAAATTGACAGTGAAGCATGGCCAACGTGATCTATACACTCTTATCTGATTATAAGCGAAAGCTGAAGATATAAATCCTAAAAATTAAATTTCTACAGCGTTTTTCGTGATGCAATTTGATGTGACACACCCTTTAATTCTATATGAAGTCGGTTTCTTTCATAGTCCGCTGGCTATCCTCAGTTGAATATGACTTTTCCGAGCCCTGGTAGAAATAAAGTAGAAAGACGAACAGCAGACGTGTCACTTAATCATACACAAACACTCTCCACCTAACGGTATGAAAGGGGTAATGGTAGGCATGCTTTGTAGGAGCAGTAGAAGATGGTTCATTTATGATACAGCCTTGCCCTCCCGAAAACAATACTGGCCATGTGTCGCAAATCATTTCCTCGTGTCAATGCTTTTATTCAACAACAATGTGTGCAAGTAATGCAAAAATACACAAGCATTCTTCACCAGGCACGATGAAAATAAACCGATGCAGTGCCTCTACCGTACAAAATTACATCACAGTTTTCGCTATATTCCATTCTTTCTTTGTATCAAGACAAAATCTTTATGTGCGATTTCAGCATTAGCAAAAATATTGTCTGAATTGAGACTGTGATTTGGGATTAAGAGGGAGAGAGAGAAAAAAACGATAAAGAGTCTTTAGGCATCAGCGCTCATTCCGATTAGTCACAAATAATAATCAACCAGTTTCATACAAGAAGACATTGGCAGTCGACTCAGTTTATTGAAGCACCTTAAAGAAATCAAAGAAAATTTCAAATCACATATACCCTCATAAAACCTCATCACAGCAACAGCAGAAATATTCATTCCATTACGACTCTCCAAAGCCACCGCAGAATCCAAACATCGGTATTCAAACGTATAGAAAAATCCGAGCTTATAGATAAAGATCAATCCTTATCTTACACTGTGTACTGTTTTTGGATTTTGCTGAAACCGAATTATGCTGAAGAAGGGGTGAATCGAACAGCTGCAAGTGCAGATTAGACAATTAGAAAAGAGCTAATGATAATGTGTGTTCATTTCATTCTCATTTGGAAATGATGTAACGTTATGAATCTTATGTAAATTGGTTCATACACGCAAACCAGCGTTGGCAGAAAAGATATTATTCTTGCCAGAAAAGATACGTTTTCTTGTGTCAAAGCGTCAAGTGCACAAAAAAACATCTTTTTAAGGAGTGTTAAAATGTTCGTATGTGTGAGCTGACCTATTATGCTTTCATACTGAATGTCACCTTGGAATTGTACCCAAAAAAAATCCAAACGATGCTGAGTTGTTAGGCTGTTCCGCACAATCACGCTATCCACATAAACACTTATACTGTTTCATCAATGCTTGTTTGAAATTTTGTGCTGTGACTATGTTTACAAGAATGTCTTATACCGAAATATTGAAAATGTTGCAGAATACAATTGGTGACTCAACTATGTCGAAAACACGGGTGTATGAAAGGTATAAGGCATTCAAAAACGGCCGAGGAGAGATGAACGATTTGTCACATCAAGAACGATCATCCGATCTCTTCAATCGATGAAAACATCGAAAAAATAAAAGGAATGGTGTTCGGAAATCGTCATTTGAGTTTGAAAGAGCTAGCCCGTGAATCTCTCAGGAGACCGTTCGCCATTTTTTGGGTTGATGTTTTAAGCATGAGCAAAGTCAAAGCACGACTAAAGTCTGCTTCATTTAATATTGGAACACAAACAATTGCGTGTAGTTCAGTCATTTATTAACGAATTCATAATTTGTTTTTCATACAAATGTAGCATTTTCTTTACTCTTTCATAAAAAAAAATTAAAAAAATTATTCATTGCTGTTTCGAAGAAATTCTCGTACTTTTCCCGTAATACGGCACATTAGGCGGCGCACACCCTTTTCGTCCACCGTTTTGGCGATTTGATTCCACCAGTTCTTCATTTGAGTCATGTTCCTAACAAGTTTTCGCTTTGCCTTAAGCCTCCGCTTCGTGATTGCCCAGTATTTCTCTATCGGCCGGAACTGGGGGCAGTTTGGGGGGTTGAGGTCCTTCGGCATTACGCTGACCCCGTTCGTTGCGTACCATTCCATAACCGTTTTGCTGTAATGGCAGCTTGCGAGGTCCGGCCAAAACATTACTGGACGGTCGTGGGCACGAATAAACGGCAGAATCCGTTTCTGTAGGCACTCTTTTTTGTAGACTTCTGATGTCATTGTCTTGTCAGTGAGAAAGACTTTGGTTTTCTGTCCACAACTGCATATCCCCTGCCAAGTCATGTACTTGCGGGCGAATTTATCCGCAAACACGAATTTAAATTTTGCAGGTACATCCCCCCGAGCCGTCGCCAAATAAAATTTTTGACCTGGGATTTGCCCAAAGTCCGCCTTCACGTAGGTCTCATCGTCCATCAGAATACATCCGTCGAACTTGGTCAGCACTTGGTCGTACAGCTTTCGAGCACGGATTCTGGCCACATTGTTCTGCTTCAGCGTCCGATTTGGCTGTTTGCTGGCTCGGAATGACCTTATTCCTTCCCGGAGACGAATTCGTCGCACTGTACTGTGAGCGGCCTGGAACTTATTGGCCAAATCGCGGTCTGAAAGATTGGGATTCCTCTTGACGGCCTTGATGACTTTCCCACGCAGTTTCCGGTCGACAGTTCCACTCCGACGCTTCGAATGCGGCTTCCGAGCCGTCGTCAATGTTTCCTTGTACTGCTTGATAACACGCCATACGATATTTCTGGGCATTTTAAGCTGTTTAGCTAGCTTAGATGCCGACAACAATGGATTTTCAAGAAAACTGTGCACAATTTTATCTCTCCATCCGGCTTCCATGGCGGTTGTTTACAAAATGCTATCGTTTGGTGTTATGACATAAATACATGGTGAAAGGTAATGAATTTCCCGACACGTGGGTGAAAAAAGTTTCCAAATCCGTCCTCTAGGAGCGCCACAATGAGCAAAAGAATTTGTTCCAATATTAAATGAAGCAGACTTTAGTGCCAAAAAAAGCTCAATTATCTTTAAACATTTCATCGCAATCAAGTGACTGAAGACAAACTTGAACGATCAAGCTCTGATCCAACGTTCATCCAACGCAAATAGTCCCTCCAGATATGGCCCAGTGTGGCTTTTCCTATTTCCGAAACTCAAATTACCGCTTCGTGGGACCCGTTTTGATAGCAACGAAGAATTCGCTGCGTCAAGTGAAGGCAATTCCTGAATAAAGCTATGAAAAGTGTTTCGATGACTGGATTGTTCGTTATAAAAAGGGTATTGCTTCAAAAGGGACCTATTTCAAAGGCAATAATTATAATTTACTAGCTGACCCGGCAAACTTCGTTCCGCCCAAAATTTGTTTTTTTGTTATCAATACCTTCAAACATTCACGTTTTCTTCCCCCCCTTAGAGTGTGGGGGGAGTATCAAACTACCGTAGAAACATTTATTGCACCCTTAAACTTCCATATGCCAAATTTGGTTTCATTTGCTTGATTAATTCTCGAGTAATGCAGAATTTTTTGTTTCATTTGTATGGCAGCCCCCCCTTCTATATGGTGGTGGAGTGTCTAACCACCATATAATCATTCATTGCACCCAAAAACCTCTATATGGAAAATTTCGTTTCATTTGCTTCTTGATTAATTCCCGAGTAATGTAGAAATTTGTGTTTGATTTGTATGGCAGCCCCCCTTAGAGAGGGAAGAGATGTCTCAAACTATCACGAAAACCTTCCCCGGCCCCAAAAACCCCTACATACAAATTTTCGTGTTGATCGGTTCAGTAGTTTCCGAGTCCATAAAAATCAGACAGACAGGCAGAAATCCATTATTATACAGGGTTTTCAACTTTAAATTCCGAAAGTAAATTGAAATAAAACACACTTAGAATTCGAATTTTTTTTTTTTCGATGAAACTTTTATTTTAAATTAATGTTTGGTTTATGCCATTATGTGTGAAATACAACATTATTCAAATGTCCACCTAGGGCTTCCTCGCACACCTTGATCCGGAACAGGTAATTTTCGATGACTTTTCGGCACATATGGGACGGTATCTCGGTCATAACTTCACGAATGTTGTCTTCCAAATGTTCAAGAGTTTGCGGAGAGTTGGCATAGACACGGTCTTTCGCATAACCCAAAAAAAAAGTCTAGTGGGTTCAAATCGCTTGATCTGGACGGCCAATTGACATCACCAAAACGCGAAATTATGCGTCCCTAAAATTTCGTTCGCAATATGGCCATGTTCGGTCGTGTTGTGTGGCGCCGTCTTGCTGAAACCACATGTCATCCGTATCCATATCTTCAATTTGTGGCAAAAAAAAATCGGTTAACATGCGGCCATAGCGCTCACCATTCACAGTTACCGTCTCGCCGTCCTCATTTTCAAAGAAATACGGCCCGATGACTCCACCAGACCATAATGCGCACCAAACAGTGACTTTTGGCGGATGCAATGGCCTCTCAACAATCACGTGTGGATTTTCTGAGCCCCATATACGGAAATTTTGGGTGTTCACATAGCCACCGAGCTCGAAATGTGCCTCATCGCTGAAGAAAATTTGATGCGAAAATTCAGCATTTTTCTGCTGTTGTTCGTTCACCCAATCGACGTATGCCCGACGCATTCCATGGTCACCACGCTCTAATTTTTGTACCAGTTGGACTTTATATGGATGTATATGGATGTTCAAATGCAAAATTCGCCACAATGATGTGTTTGACAAGCCCAATTGCTGAGCACGCCGTGGTATCGAAACATTCGGGTCATCCTCCACACTGGCAGCAACAGCAGCAATATTTTCGGCCGAACGCACATTACGATGATGCACAGGTTTCACAATATCCGCTACGGATCCAGTTTGTTCGAATTTACGCACTACATTAGCGATTGTGTGCTCTGTAGGCAGTCCATGACGACCAAAATCCGTCCGTAATGCTCGAAAAACATTTGCCGGGTTTTCATCATTTTTATAGTATAATTTAACAAAATTAACACGTTGTGCGATGCTAAAACGATCCATATTGTAAAATGGCAGACATTCAACTAACGATATGACGCTTTGGTTGACAGCTATGTCAAACGGTTGTCAGCGCAGGGCTGTATACTTTCGGAAGCCCGAAATGGAAAACCCTGTATATATAGACATGATAAATAAAGCATTTCCTTTGAAGACAAAAATCCCCAGTGTATATTTGACAAAATGTATTATACACAATTTCGCTTCTTGCTTGAGTAAATGTTGTACCTGTATGGGTGGATAGTAGCGATTTTTTGTTATTTTTAATCTCATTTAATTCAATTCATTTCATTTAATGCAATGTATGAGAATTTTTTGACACAGAACTCCGTCTTTCAGGAAGGGTGCCAAATCAGAAAACAGGTCACGTTTTTATGAAATAAAGTTAACGTTAAAAACTATTTTCTCTGTGAACGAATTCTCATGATTTGCATTCCACTCGAATCGGAAATTCTCTAAGATTTGTTTGATATACTATAGATTACAATTCGCTAATCTCTAAACGGTTTAAATTCATGAAAACTGGAACAACTTCCTTTTTTCCCATACATTTGTTCTGCCGATTTGTTTGCTAACCCTACCCGTATTTTGAATGCTTATAACTCGAACATTTCATAACAGATCGGAAAGATGTTTGCATCAATTGATTGAAAATATTTCTACGCGTCTACCACAATTAACCCTTTCATTACGGCTGTGTGCTCCGCCGAAGTGCTACCCCTGTACAGAGCACTGCGCCGAAAAGTATGTAGATCGCGCTGGTGTGATCGAAGAGCAGTATGAAGTTCATGTCGTCTAAAGACGACGCTCGTATACACAGCTCGTCGCGCGGATGTCGTCTATAGACGACGCTCGTAACGAAAGGGTTAATACAATGTTATTTTTCATGAGATGAACAATTGAATAACTGTAAAATGTCAAGGGTTATCTAAACGTCCTAACTGCCAATTTTTGATAGACCCGATTTACGGTTTCCCCAACGCAGACTTCAAAATCGATGTACCTGTCCGCTTTGCAAATATACATGCATGTCGGGGTATTTTTTTCCCACTTAGCTGTGTTTCCCAAACACGGACTTTAAAATTAATGTGCCAGGTGGAATCCGCATTGCAAATACATGCGAGTCGGGGGTATTTTTTGGTGTTGAGTACTTTTGTACTTTTGCACAATTGCGTAGTTCTACGTCGAAAATATGCGGTCGTATCCTAGATACAACCCCTTACAATTTTTTGTGCTCAAAATTTATTTTGAGTGTTGGCTTATATCTTCAATTGTTTGAACGGTGGATTGATGCATTCTTCTTCAAATGTTCCAGCAGAGTACATAACAACCGTAATTAAACAATGTTCAACTCAGTTTAAACCAATTAGTTCGTTAATTTTATTGGACTTCTGTTACTGTTATCAAACCATACAGTATTATTCAATACGTATCGCATAGCATTGTCTATAAATTCAATTAGTTTTTCAAAAAAAAATGCTTCACACATCACGGAGAAAGGTACAATCGAGAAACGTTAATACATGGTTTCAGATACCATAATCACACGTTAATGCCGCGTTTTGCCACGCCAAAATATCACTCAACAATGTTTAGCTTACCTCATTGTAATGATGAAGTTCATTAGCGAATTGCTGAATCCATGGGGGCTACAAACCAGTTTTTGTCCATGATCAATTAAATCACGCTTTGTATCCATCCGGTGGGGTCGGGACTGCGTTTCCCATTTGGGATTACAGAAGCTGCCCAGCGGCTCCCTTTAACCGCGATTTGTCGATAGGTATCAGTCGTAATAAACGAGACTGATGGAAATCTGTAATTCAAATTTCCATTAGCTCAATCTAATATGTTATCGCCCGGCCGAGCCATTGTCGTAACTCACATTCCCCTCCACTTCGGGGTGCCCACGGCCTCCACATTGATTGCGGTGGCTTCCACAACAGCTTCATTTATTCAGTGGAAATTATTTTAATAAATTAATTTATTGCTTCTCGCGATGGCTATCGATCCCAGCTCCAGCACACCTTGCTCTGAGTTAGCCGCTAGCTATGATGCTGCCGCCCACAAAAGCGCGCTGTGCGCTTCAAGTTCCGGCAGGTTCCACTTTGTTTTAACGGCTATAATTTTCTCCCCACGAGTTAAGTCCTGAGGAATATGGCAACTCAATTAAAGCAATAATGGCAACGATTATCATCATTTTGCTCTGTACGATGTGATCCTCCTGATTATGGCGTACTTTACCGAGTTTTCTCCTGAGCTGTATACATACATATAAACGAGAAACAAAACTTTGCGTAGTTGACGTCCTTGAGATGAACGATAACGAGAAAATTCCGCTAATTATGAACCTCTGCTGTGCGGGATAAGTGGCTTTGCGTCCTGATCTGGTGCCAGGACGGCAGTCAGTGGTTTTATAATTAATGAAACTTCGCATTGTCAAAAGCATCTGCAAACACACTGTGAACGTACGGGTAAACATACGTGACACCTTCGTGTCGGCCTTTGCCAGACTCTGGTGACTGAATGTCCTGTCCGGATAAGCAAACAAGTTTGTTTTGTTATACCGTAGGTCAGCCAGCTGGACGCCACGGCGGAAGTAGCTTCGTGTGCGTGTGTGTATGGTACAGTTGACTGTGAGCTGGCCAAAGCTCGAAACGACGTGCAACACACCAACAAGCTGAGTGACATATTAGATCGCATTAACTTCCCCGTGCCGGAGCGTCGGCTCAATCTGACCACCCACTTCGACGCATCACATTTCCGACACATCATGCGAATTATTCATTGTCTCGAAAAGTCATTTATCACGACAGCAACGGCTTAATGATTATCCCCGCTCACAAGACCCTGACAAATGCCTGTTGCCTTTGATCACATAACTCGCAAAGCCAACTCCATTTGGCCGAGATGATTAATTGACACATCGAAGTCAACTCGCTCCGTCTGGCGGGATATCGCCACGGCCACGGCGTGAACGACAGGAAGCTCCATCCGGCCACTAACTGGCGGTGGGGGGACAGTGTTGCTGGGCCAAGCAGATTGGACACAGAAATGTGCCAGACAGCAATAAATTTGAGTTTCGCAAAGTTCAAGGACGAATGCTAATCGGAAATCTTAAATTGCGACTTTATCAAGTAGAGAAGTTTTCGCTGCCGTAGGGAAAGTTAAAAGTTTAAAAATGATTTTGAACGGAACACAACAACCTTAATTGAGAGATTTAATGCTATGGCTGTGTGAGTTTAGAGCACGGCGTTCCCGTGTCTAATGTCTTGAAATCTCTATAACATGATAAGAAAAATATAAATCATACTCAAAGCATTAGCGTTCAGTACGGAAACGAAATCTGTTTGTTTGTTTGGAGTGATCTTTCCGATAAATTTGGTTACTGTTTTATGAAGCTAATATTTTACTTCTGAGATTTGTGAGACAGCAACGAGAAATAAAGAAATACAAATATTTGTATCGATGAAAGAAGAACTTGTTTCGTGTTATTTCGTGTGTCATTTGTAGGTAGAAGAACTTCTACATTCAGTTCTATTTGAGAAATCTGAACAATGATGGAATAATATGAGGCTTGGAAATAAAAGCGGAACTTACATTCAATGATCATGTTGCTCACGTCTCTACTTTGCTTCATATTTCGACATTCTAATTTCCGTTGACCCGCTCTATATTGCGGTATTGCTAAGTTCTACCTTGGAGGGATCGTCTCAATATGTCTCAGTTATGTATGTAGATGCAACTTGATGAGTCTAGAATTAATCAGTATTCATGATGACGTTTGAAAAAAACAATTTTTTCAAACGTCATCATGAATACTAACTTCTGGTGATTGGATATCGATTGGGGTGCACTGTTGCAGCAATTGAGTATAAATATACGACATGCGAATTTACGTGCATTTTTTTCAACATCTCAGGATTTCGTACAAATTACTGTACTGATGAGCCGTGAATTACAGTATGTGTCATAACATTAGAACCACTAATTTTTTTAGATTGGAGTAATATCAAAATTTAAAAAAAATCACAAAAATTTCGGTTCTGATTTTTTTTAAATTTATTTAGAGTTTCTGAGAGTCTTAAACTATGTTAATCATCGATCGTGTTTTCACTTGCTGCAATTACGACCTCCACATACTTCAGGTACGTACGGCAGGTCCTTGTAAGGTATCCTAGATTTAGCCTAGCTTGTCTGAAGTTTGCTGTACTCGGGTGGCATTTAGAACAACCTTGGCCTTCAAGACGCACCATCCTTGGTAATCCAGTGGATTACGATCGTGGCTGGATGGCGGCCACATATCCTTCACCCAGAACGGCAGATGTTACTGCAACCACTTCTGAGTGCGGTTCGAGGTGTGGCACGGAGCCCCATCTTGTTGGAATACAACATTTGATTTCGGGTAGTACCGGTCTTTGATCCACGGAAGAGCATATCTACTTAAAATCCCGATGCAGACCTCCGTGTTTGCTTTGCCGCCTTCTGGAATGAACACCGGTATAATTTTTTGCCATCGGAAATCACATGGAGATATAAATACACGTTTTTATGCTCGACGGCCACCGGAGAGAACTAATATGAATTAGATATTCATGGATGCAAAAATTTGATACGGGATCGACGGTAAACATGTCCTCGTCGGTGAACAGGATTACCGAATTTCCGCTTGATTTCCGTTTAAGATTTTCTTGCATCGCTCGACTCGTAGCTCCCGGATGCAGTTGGTAATTATGTAGTTTTTCTTCGTGCCCTCGACATTGCCCCGCAATCTTCCTTCCGTGCCGTAAGGTAAAAAAAAAATGTTCTCAACACTAGGGTAGGAGCCTGTTGCCTGTTGGTCTCAAATGTTCCTATCTCACACCTCCACGAAGATCATATGACGACATTTTTAGATCGGGCGTGAACTGGAAACACACACCTGGTGTTGGCTCCGAAAGTGGCTAAGTGAGGGGGTGTGTGTGCCAATCAGAGCGCTATATCTCTCTCGGGGAAGGCCTCCCGGGTCACTGGAGGCTTAGGGGTGCGTCTGTCTCCATGTTAGGGGCGGCGCCACGAAAAGGTTCCTCTGGCAAGGTGGGATTCTAATATACCTTGCCGCCCCGCTGTCTCCCGGGCAAAGGAGATACACCCAGGAAATGGAGCTATGATCACGAAGAGTAATAAGAATGCGATCACCCGAGGAGGGTCCCCGAACTGGAGCTGGTCCTGGAACGGGCGTAAGAGCGAGCGGCCAACGGCTGGAGGGCTACCGTCACACGGATACAGCAGCCATCGACATCACCCAAGAAACGCTGCACCTGCGGGACGTGTTGCGACTGCCAGACGACAGTCGTCCTCACTTGTTGGCGACGGATCATGTGGACACACGAAATGAACGAATTCGTGATCCGCGCCTGTTACAACTGCACTGCTTTGGAGACGGACATGAGCGGTAGCCCTCGAATACTAATAATGTTCGAGGAAGCGTATCCAGAGTTCGTCGGGAGGCTTGATCAGAACGCGAAGAACGCGAGGCGTAGAACGATATTACACTACAACATGCTCTCCCAAACGCAAATCGATGAGATCAAGCAGCAGGTGTAGAGATAACTAAGCTCCAGAACAAACGGAGCAAGCGATGTGTCGAGACGAAGTTTAGTACGGTTGAGCAATTCAATCGCGAGTGGGGCATGCGAATCAGCACCAGTGGAGGCCACAGTACAACAACCCCCTGACCCGGAAGACCCACAGCCAGATCAACAACTACTACGCTATCTGGTTTTCCATTATGACGAGACGATCTCACAGTTTCGCGACACAAACCCATTACCGCGCCCCAGGATCCCGAAGTTGCAGCATTCCCGCAGGCTGACAAGTGCAGTAAAGCTCATGAACGAGCACGTTCTTCCGCTGCACTTGGTTGATGCTGAGAAATGGAGGAGCTGCAACTGAAAGTTTATTGTGCTGCTGTGGCCAAAAGCCAAAAGTTTAGGATACCGTATAAGGCCAAGAGGCGGACTGCTCCAACATCTCCGTGAAAGGCGTGAGCCTCCATGACGAAGGAGATTGGAGCAACGGATCCTAAACAAGCGCGCCACAATTGGAAGGCTGATGGCGTATAAAAGTGGCAGCAGATCGGCGAAATTATGTCGCAGAATTGCTGTGATTGTGGGGCCTACTGAATTACGCCAGCTGGGAGCTCACCAAACTCGACACACTGGTACAGAAATTGAGCGTCCTTACAAAACGGCTGAAACATTACTCTGACTCTGCAAAGCGCCAGGAACAAAATCGGATGTTCAGAGATAACGAAAAAGCGTTCTACGACCACATTACCGACGAGAAGCTTGACCACCGCGAAGGTTTACCAGATATTAGCGATATGATGAACTTCTGGGCTGGTGTTTGGGAGACCTCAGTACAACATCGCGATGGGCAAATGTGGTTAAGACAGGAGGAGGAGAGTTGTGGTGAAATTGGAGAGATGCCAGCTATCATCGTCGGGGAGAACGATGTCCGCGAAGCCTCGCGGTACCTTAGGAACTGGGCAGAAGTTCTGGACCCGATGGTGTCCAGAACTTCTGGCACAAGAAACTGAACGTCGCACATTAAAAAATAGTTGGGTGCTTCAACAAAGTGCTACGTGACCCACACAACCTGGTCTTTGGAGATTATGTCACGGTCAATTTGAAAGCTCGTTATTTCGTCGTTGTGATTTAATCGAGGAGTATTCCCATTGGTATTCCGAATTCTAAACACATCCATATTGTTTCCTTTTTTCAAGGACTTGCAAATGTATTTATTACTCTCACCGAACAGTAGAACTCAACATTAATATGAGCATTGAATGTAAATTTTAAATTGCCAAAAATGATATGAAAAAAAATGATGAAAATCATCACTCGATGTTGTCTAAATACTTAAAAGACATGGTCATAAATTGATTATTTTGCTATAAATCTCATGGAATTTTCGCTAAATCTTTATCCATATTGTAAAATAATTATTAAGAACAATTTTCGTTCAATATTTTTCTCCACTTGCGAAGAATGT
The DNA here is from genome assembly GCF_029784135.1 of Toxorhynchites rutilus septentrionalis. NCBI lineage: Eukaryota > Metazoa > Arthropoda > Insecta > Diptera > Culicidae > Toxorhynchites > Toxorhynchites rutilus. The sequence goes on from NC_073745.1 coordinate 128,830,399, forward strand.
GTTATTCTATCACACAGAACACATATTACTTTCATTTTATTTCGGTAGAGTTTTTCGTTTATAATTCTTGTTTTAAAAATGTGTTCATTTCACCTGAAAATTCATTACTAATTTCGCTTCACTGAAATGGTACCTGAAGGTCAATGTCGAATTGCGTGGCAGGGCTGCTACATTTGCACAACTCGATTGAACTTGTGTTGCGATCTGTTCGGGTAATTCTGATTCGATCGGATTTTAGAATACAGGAGAATAGCGATTAGTGAATGGATCGGAATTTCCTTTTGCCCAGGGCGTATTTTGTCCACTAACCAAACTAAAAATGTTCGTATAAGATGATCCTCGTTTTTGTCATTCAACCGAATACACTCAGCAACATGTTGGATGGAATACGTGTAATGTTTCAATGGAGCTCATTGAAGACTTCATTTCTCTTGTTTGAACACACGTGCTGTCATGGCAATGCAAACGTTTTGAACTGGCAACAACAAAGGCTGTGTCGGTTTTGCACATGATAGCGTATCGCAAGTGAATGTATTCTTCCTCAAACCGCTTCTGATGATTGTGTCATAGGAATCGAAGTCTTTTGCTCTCTACTCTTGCAATATGTATGCAAATCTACTACTCAATATGTTGACCATGGATTGTTGACAAAGCCCAAGTCATCATAGAATGACATTATCCTGATCGCGTCGAATCATCAAACGACACACATGCGAATCCACTAAGCGCCTTCTCTTGTTTGATTCGTCTCTTTCAACCACATGTTGAAAAAAAAAATAATTCAAGATGAGTAATAATCTTCCAGCGCGCCAAAAATGCACCTAACTTTAGTCGAATCTATGTTATCTGCGTATGTGCGGGGTGGAAATTCGATGAAAGCGGACAAAGTGGCATTTGTCATGGGACAACGTAAATGAATTCGTTCTGTTTGAAAACAGAACGTTGGATCGATTATTCGGTATTGTTTGTAAAAACATACAAATATCGCGATCAAAAATAGGAGATATGGGTGAAAATTGGATATATATATATATATATATATAAGGTTATATGTATTTTTTCAAACAGATTTCATGCAAAAATGCTAATAAAAATATTCATAATTTTATTTGCATAGGACCACCATAATCGGTATCAAATATACAGTAATCGGTATCCTAGCGGTATCAAAAGAAGTTTAGGACCTATTCTCATACCTACCAAGTTTTTGGGGTATAATTTCATTGAAATTGGTCGAGCCGTTTCGGAGGAGTTCGACCACAAACATCGTGGTAGGAGATTTTTTTTAAAATTTTTCAATATAAGGATAATTTCCTATTACATCTACCAAAACTCGTCGTTATAATTATTTTTCATTATTTTTTCATTATTTTCAGACAAAATTTTGGCTCAAGATTTTTGATCCACTTGCGAATAACATGTTTCTCCGTTACATGGAATAAATGTTTGATACAGAGAATTTTCATTCATAATTTTTACTTTCAAAGCGTGTTAATCCACTTGAGAATCTATTGTAATTTACGCTTCACATCAACGGAAAACGAAGCCTAATCCCACAAACGTGAAATCTAGCTTTTCCAACAACGATGTCTTTGTAGAACACATACAAATAGATTTTCAGGACCTTTTTCTCAAAGCTTTTAAAAAAATTTAATCATAACATGAAATTGATCTACGGACAGAAAAGAATACAACAAAATAAAGTCAGCTCAAACAGGATCATTCCCTCCTCGGGTTTTCTGCTAACCAACACATTTGGCCTGCCATTTTTATTTATATAGATAGAAGCCAATTTCATTGGCGCAAACATCGAATTGAATAGCAACGCTTATCATGATGTAATTGTGGAACATGTGGGGTTTCAATTTTCTGAAATGTCCGACTTTTCTTCAGAGTTTTCCGAAAACTTTTCCGATTTTTCTCCATGCTATTATATTGATCTACGGGAAGAGACGAATACAGTAAAACGGCGAAAGAGCCAAAATGCGGCGAAAGAGCCATTTTTCTGCGGTCCATTATACCAAGAGGTCATCGGAGGGGATGAACCAGCTAAAGAAAAACGTTAAATCGAAGACCGCCAACGTCCTAGCTGCGACCTATAAGATATCTTCGGGCAAACCTTAAACGGAGGATTTACTCCAATAATTTCTTGACCAAAATGGAAAAACTGCTGATCCCCAAGGTCTCGAGAGAGCTCTTTTTCGATTTTTTTTATCGGCCATTCCGGATATGACCGGATATTCCGGCCATCTACAATAAGGCATTTTTCAGAAGGCATAATACAGGCATTCCATGCCAAACCGATATAGTGGTTCTCAGATTCCTATGAAAAGTGGTAGTTTTGTTCTTTCGCAAAATATTACACCCGTATTATTTTAATTTTTCGTTAGGTTGACCATTTCCATTTTAGGGTGGTCCGAAAAATCAACTTTTTCCACCTTTTCCCAAAAATGACTTTCTTTAAAAATTCATAACTTTTGAACCATTGACCCGATTTAGATGATCGACATATCAAATAAAAGCCAATGAGCTAGCCTTTTAAAAAATATAAAAATATTAGACTTGCAAAAAAGTTGGATTTATGTTCGTAATTATTGATTGTAACCGTTTTTTATTGTTTTCATAGCTTTGTACTAGAGGGCGCAATATCTTTTCATATTTTTTCTTGAAAGCTGAGGATTTTTACATAACATATTTCGATATTAGAGACGCTATGTTTATCGTTTTTGAGATATAATTTTTCAAAGTTAACCGTTGGTCCGAAAAATCATTTTTCACCTTTTATTCAAAAATGACGGTTTAAGAAAATTCATAACTTTTGATCAAATTGAAGCCAATGAGCTAAGCTTCTTTGAAAAAATATCACACTTGCGGGAAAATTGGATTTTAATCGCTAAGTTCTTGTCTAGTCACATAGGAATATTGAACGAAGACTTAAAACATGGTAGCTTTGAAAAATCATATCTCAAAAACGAAAAAAAAGGATTTGTGATATCAACATACGTTATGTAAAAAAATCTCAGCTTTCCAGAAAAAAAAATATATCGCCTTCTGTTTTTAACCGAGAAAACTATGAAAAATTAACTCAACCAATAATTATAAAAGCGAAAATCTAAAAAACCGAAAAAGTTGTATTTTTTAAATAAAATTTATGCATATGCTTCAATTTGATATGTCGGTCATCTGAATCGGTTCAGTAGTTTAAACGTTATGAATTTTTATAGTGGGAAAAAAGGAGAAAAATTTGGTTTTTGAACCATTGGTTAACTTTGAAAAATTATTTCTCAAAAACGAAAGAAAAAATAGAATCTCTGATTTCGAGATATGTTAGAAAAACGTCAGCTTTCAAAAGAAAAAAATATATTAAAAAATATAGTGCCTTTAGTCCAAAGCCATGGAAGCACTTTTTTTAATGTATACGTTGTGATGGTCAGGGCTTGGCAAAGTCATATTCAACTGGGGATCGTCAGGGGACTGTGAAGCCATCGGCCTTCACATTCAATTGGAAATGTTTATACCTATGTGATATTGTTATCAGTTTTTCAGTTAACACTTTATGAACCGGCCGTCGATTATTCGACTTTTGCTCCACAGCGCTTACCGACCTGTTGTCGATTAATCGACTTTCGATCTTTCTGTTAGATTTGGTTAGGTTAGGCTGACAAGTAGCAAGCAGCAAGCATTTCGTATTCTTTATTCAGATAATCGGTGCTTTTCTCAAAACTTTAGCTTTAGCAAACACTTAGTAGTGTTTCGAACGATCTGCGACTGAATGGGCGGTGAAAAGGGCATAGTATGTTCGAACCGCTACCGGTCGGTAAAGTGTTAACATAAATCAAAAGTCATACGGGCGCTTCCGTTGCTATCTGCTCTACAATGACCCGTGTTCATTTCATTCTTCATCTTCAAACGAACTTCACGACGTTTTGAAATGATTCCCCTTCTCAGACTGAATTCGTTTCTCTCTCTCATTTGCAAATTGTGGATGAGGTCATGGTGGGTAAACAATGAAGCAACCACTTTTTTTGTATCAGAAATCAAGTTTTCGTCTCGCTTCATATGGATGCTAAAATAAGATTGTGTGCGCGGACAACGAGGTACATGTCGAGATGGAGTAGTAGTGGTGTCAGGTCGCCTGGAGAGGTAGATTTGTGTTCATTCGCCACGCCAATTAGAACAATCATTTGCTTCAACTAGAAATGAATTGACGAGCGTTAAGAGCGAGGATAACTGATGAACGAGGCATGCGTTCGATGTGACTCAGTAGCAAGAGAGAGAAGGAGGTTTATAGAAGTAGTCCTGCTCGAAGGGATGCGACTGAGAGGAGACTCTTCTTCGAAAATGTTGGACCCTGATGTTGATTACCGAAATTAGTTTTCCCTGTTCAATTTATCGAAATTTTTTTTTATTATTTTTGGAGGTAAAAGCAACTTTACCATTCCATATTTGAAAAAAATGTATACAACTATAGTAAAGTTGACTGATATTCAAATTTAGATTGCTTCTATTGTGTCCACACACTATTTCTAGCTATCTCTGGGTCCTAGCTTTGTGATTCTGGCATCCTTTCCGTGAACTATCCGATCGAATTTCATCCCGCGGCCAGGATTGATCAGCGTATCACCGAACGCCATGCCAAGGAAATTGAAACACGTGTCAGTTAAATTTGTCATCATTGCCACCGTTGGTTACTAACTGGCTTGATTGTGCTTCACAGTCCTTCACAGATGGGCTTCGATTCGGATGCCGGCTGTGGACAAAAACCAGACACACACATACATCCATACAAACTGAGCGATTCCTGAGCGGAAAGATCTCGAAATTAGATGATGTGATGAGTGGAATTATCATTTCGGAAATATTTGCTCCTAATCCGCGCTGCCGAGAAATGGCTTAATGGGAATCGACGCCCGCTCGTTACGTGCAGAATTGACATCCACAAAGGGCGCGCTCCGGAACAGCCTATCGTTCGTGGCTTCTCAATTACCAGCCGTTTGCCACATCGAACCGCCAAGTAATTAATTTCTGCGGGTGGGGAAAACCTAGGCTCAGTTTTTGGCACTTCCGTGTTGATTGTTTTTCGTGGGTGGAATTGTGCTTGGAAAAGGTACACGATATATAATGGTTATTTACATGCTTTACTCAGTCCAATTCAATTATGATGCTTAGCTTGCGTTTTCGGCCCATTTAGCGCGTAACGTTTGAGCGAATGTTGGTATTCAATTGTCGGGAACCAATTTCATCCTGCCATTTCTCTTGGAAATGGATGAAGTCTGTGTGTATATTCCAACATCGTCATGATGACGAATCGTTATTTCACCATATTGAGTGCTCGAGGTAAGGTCATTAAATTTACGAGCAGTAGATAATCCAAAATAATACCACAGCCAACACGGGTTTAGTGAAAGAAATTCGATGAATCTTGAGATCATATGATAGATTTGAAAGGAAACATTCGATGGGATATATTCTCTGACAAACGACTCATGTCGATCCCTCTCCGATTCGAATGAAGGTTATAATGTTTTTTCTACAGCTCAATCGACTTACGACTAATATTATAAATTGATTAACGGAATTGTCGTATTGGTCAATTTCCTTCTCCTTCGTCGAAAACATGTTGGAAGTTTGGAGGGTTATGCAGGTTTTCGGTTTTTCTGACAGAAAGAAGCAGTGTGACTCACTTTGTGCTGAAATAGTATTTCGACATAACATTGATAAACGCGCTAACCGATCGCTTCATTACTGTACTGTAAGTCTATCCGTAACCTGCCACAGGGTTCAGGCAATCGATTCATTGGCTGTATACTCCCCCTTTTTCTTGTTTCAGATCCCGTCGACTATTACAGGGACCACGTATGGCTTACTAACATCATTCCCAGTGAGGATTTGTTTCGCCTCTCCCGGCTTTGGAAGGTGGTCCAAGTAGTGCAAGGTTGTTCCAAACATTTGTATTCCAGCGCCTGCCAATTTTACGGCACTTAAATTCTGCTTCTTCTTTTAAACTTGCCTGTTTTTCGTCCCGGATAAACTAACGAATCCACCCCCAATGTTTCTGATTGATGTGTTTGCGGAGCTCTATACTAATGATCAATCAATTGCTTTGATTTGCTTCAATCAGCTCTCTCGATACTGTATCCGTTATAACGATGACAGCACAGAGACATCCACCCACACACAATGAAATCCACCTCACCTCGATATTATTGAGACGAGCAGACCCAAAACAATCGTGAAGCAATCATTTGTTGGACCTTCGCAGTGCCGAGCTCAATGAAAAACCACATTGTGTGACGGAAGCACACAAACCTCGATATACACTGCGAAACATCAAGTGACTTCCGTTCGGTTCATCAACCATGCATGATTTTTTACACTAGACTTTTCTTTCCCCAGCGATATTTTGCCAACATCCACCCGCCCACTTTCTCTCCGTCAGCAATGATCCGTATCTTGGAGCAGTGCGGAAGGATAAAATTGATAGCATGAAAATCAAACAAAGCACAAGATGAAAGCAATTTATGATTTACTCCCGTTCCAGCCGTGTTCCGAATCCGGTCCCACTCACCTCCGCCTCCCGTCCGGACGGCATGATTCACCGATTTTCTGAAATTGCTGTTTGATTTTTATTGCTTTCCTCCGTGTACATTGTTTCGAATCATTTCAATTCCCGCTATTTGCAGAAACAGCGCAGTGGCGCATGCCGAGTGGTTTGTACTTTCTCAATTTGGAGCCCTTGATCTGGTGGCCCCTGAACGAACGTGAACCAGAACGGGGTGTTGGAGGTGGAAGAAATACAGAGCGGGTTGTTTTTCTTTTGTCTTTCGCAATTAGGGGGTGATTTTTCACGATGTTTTTTCAACCAGAGAGTATGATTTCTCCAACATTAGTTAAAATTTCGCAGAAGCTCGCAAGTAAATACACCCACCGATTTTAGCCCACCGAACGTTTTGTGTCTAATATAACCAACGCAAATTTGATGATATTAAGTAAACGCTCGTTGCTCAAATTTCTATTGTGCATGTAATTAAGACTTTAAATTCATTCCTCATGTTAACTTCATGTTAACTTGAAGTAGCCGGATGTAAATTGTTCACGTCTCCGAAATCGTCATTTACTGCAATGTGTGCCTCAACCGTTCGAGGTAACAAGAACATTGTTCGAATATTCCAATGACAATAATTATTAAGACAAAACTGTTTTTGTGCGATTCTGCTGTTTCGGAAGCATACAGCTCATACAACAACAGCATACTCCAAAGTAAATCGAATGAACGAACAATACAGGACCTTTAGAAACGATATACGAGAACTCTTCAGCGACACGTTGATTGAATCCAAAACATTTTTATACTTGAAGTGATGAAGTGATGTATCCTATATGGTCTTCAAAAGTTAAACTTGAATCTAAGAGCACGCACAAATTCTTAACAAATTCTTTGGTTCATGTTGAATGATCAGTGGCCTGCACAACCTTCGGCCCGTGTATCTGTAAAGAGCAGGGCCCGAAACCTTAATATATAGAAGGGCTAGTTGGTCACACAAATTGCTCGTTTGATAGCAACGCATATAACATTTTCAGGTATGCCGCGTTTTATTACGCCAGATGTAAACAAATATAGAAAGCATCTGTTTACTGCTAAACCCTGTGTATTTGAAACGAGACAACCTAATACCAACTACCACACAACCAACTTGCAATATAATTGTCATATTTATTTTATTTTGCTGTAAAATTTTCATTGAATATAATAAACGCTCACATTGAATATCAGAACTTACAATAATGCATCGAGTAATGTAGCATTCCTGGAGGTTATTTCTATATACTTTGGGGTGGACGGTACAAATGTCATTAAAACAAATGCAAGCAAGAAACTGGTTTTGTGCCGCAGGCATGCCAGGTGATTTTTTTCTCAAGTGTCTTCACATGGTGCAAAAATGTCACTCAAAAACGTAACTGTCATAACTCTATTTGTTTATTTGTTTATTTTAGCATTGAAGTTTTGGTTGTAACTTAAACCATATCCATGAAACTTATTATTGAAAAGGTATGTAACCAGAAAACCTTCGATTTGTGAAGTGGTCGTTTCAAAGATCTAGGTTAATCTATTGTATAATATAGGCCCAAAATAATAGAAATGCAATATCACAATCATTCGAATTTTCGAGCGCAAATGAACTAATGTCTTCTAGAGACAATATATATTCAAGCCGTTTGCTGAGACTAAAGCCCTACTTTTATTGTCCGATATTCTCGGCCAATAGTTAGAATTTCATGGAAATAATATCTTTCAAAAATCCACGTACGCTATCATACTGAAATGTCTTCACATATTTTCAATGTCTTCAAAATATATTCGCAAAATCAAATGTCTTCAAAATGAAGACCTGTCTTCTAACCTGACATCTCTGGTGCGCCACCAAGTGAAAGAGAGACGAAATTGCTAGAAAATATTGCTTGACTAATTTCCAACAACGTTGATAAGTTGAAAATTTTATTAATTTGTTTTTTCACTTGCTACATGATATTTGTTAACTGTTTTTGTTTTGTTTTAATTAATTAATTTATAATGAAAGAATTTCTAATAGAAAAATGCGTATTTTTTCTCAAAAAGAACATGTCTATTTATTCTGAAATATGAAGACGTTAAATAAATGAAAAATGTCAAATAAATGATCTTTGGTTATTTTTCATTGAAAGGGTAAAAAGTAAGCTTCATTTTGGTACATAACATTCTAACGCAAAACTTCGTACTACAAAGTTATAGCCAAATTTATTCAAAAATGACCAACTAGCCCCGTCCTACCCTACTTACCCCATTAATGGACGGTTTATTGTTTACTCGTCGTGATCTCAAACCAACGAGCTTAGACAGTTATCAGGTATGCTATAAAGGTACTCTTGTAAGTATTAGTAAATAGCGTGCAAAATAGTGCGCACACACTGCACGCTATTTTATACGTATGAGTAATTTTCGTGTACGATACAAAAAAATCTAGCTCACCTGTAGCGTATGTGAACTCAAACATCGACGCATGCATACGTGATACATGGGAGAAAGAGAGAAACTTATTCGTTTTGGGGGAAGTCACGTCAAAATGCAATGAGGACAATTTGACTGCGAAGAATGAAATGATATGGTCGAGTCGGTAGAGGGAGATAGCGACTAAACGCCCGACTGACTGTTTAATCGTTTTGGCGGAGAAACTGCGTGAAGAAGCCAAAAGTCATTTCCAATTGAATACGGATATAGCCAGTCAGATAGTCAGCTGTATATCCTTGGTTGACTATGGCTATGCCGAGCCCTGGTAAAGAGTGTGTGTATGTATTGCCGCGACTAATTAAAAGTTTATAGATCGGATAGGAGTGATATGAAACAGAGACACAACGAAGGAAACATCATTAAACGTTGACATCGGCGTTTCTGAGGAACAGGTATAGATGAAGCAGAAGATCAAGATCACGGTTACCTAAGATATCCCGGACGGGGATATCCGGTTTTCTGCCTAGAGTTAGCACAGTTAGCACAAATCGAGACCGCATAGCCGATAAGCGGAATATAAACATCCGAAGCACCATCCAGCTGCATCATCATCAACAATCACAACTTATCGGACCACCCGGAGACCAAGAATAAACAATCAACCGTTCACAAGAATCGATATCAGCATCGCGCTGATGCCATGAATAAACATTCCCACATTCAAGATGTTGTAAACACAAATCATTGATATATATAAGCAGGGACAATGAATGTAAGGTTAGAGAGTTAAATTTGAATAGTGAATAGATGCACATCGTGTGCTCGAAAAGAAGAAATTGTTTTTTTTAAGTAAAGTTTAGTGTTTAAGATTAACTGGCGCCCGAATAGGGACCTTGCCAAGTGAAAGTAGTGCCAAGGAAGTGAGACAAGTGAAGTGATAGGGTGAACGATAGAGTTACCACCCACACTATCCGAAAAAAATATCCGAACGCACGAAGCCTCTCTGGACCGCAGGACCTCTGCAGCCGTGTGGAAGAGCCCCTCAGTAGCCACAACAGTTAGGAGCTCGCTTGTGGACCGAACAGGAATTTGCCGCCACACTGGGAAGGAAGGAAGACACTTCAAGGATCCCGACCAACCAGTCTCGCTGAACCCGCCAGCGGTTGGATAAATCAAAAGGTGATAATAGGACATCGAGACAAAAGTACTGGACACGCGCACCGAAGCTTTTCGAGACGTCACTGAAAGAGGATTGACATCCGAAAGTACGTTGTTCCGCAGTCTTGTGGTGTTCCCACAAGATGTTCAGGATTTACATGTAAGTACTAAAAACAAAAACAGAAATATCACAAAGTGAAATAAAGTGAATAATTTAACAAAGATTCAAATACAAGTAGTGCAAATAATTGTATAATTCCAAAATATAGTGTGACAATTAATTAATTAAATAAAATAACAAAACAATTAATTTCAGAAAAAAATAAAGGTAATTTCCAAAATATTCATTGAAAATAATCATATTATTTAAAAAAATATATATATATACTAATTCTTTTTCAGGTAAGGTTAAAATTTTTTGATAATTTTCCAACAATATTTTTAGGATAAAACTTTTTGTGAAACAAATATTTTTAAAACAAACATTTATTTTTATATTAAACAATTTTTTCAGGTTAAAATAAACATTTATTTTATCAACATTTTTTAACATTCAATAATTTTTTTAAACTGGATAACCTGCTAGAAGCATTTAATCAATTAAGAATAAATAATATGGAACAATTCGACGTTAACCAACTACTGAGCAGGATTGCCGCTCTGGAAGCCGCTTCCGCTCCACAAAATATTCCTGATTACAGTGATCCACCCCTATTTTTCACAAAACAAGACGGTTCTCCCGTAAACCCAGATACTTTTGAGAAAATTCCCGATTTAGTCAAAGACTTGCCAATATTCACAGGCGATCCAAGTGAATTAAATAACTGGATCAGTGATGTTGACAGTCTAATCCAATTATATAATACTACTGCAAACCATAGTGTTGAATTGCAAAATAAATTCCACATGGTATGCAAAACTATCAGACGGAAAATTAGAGGAGAAGCAAATGACGCTTTAGTCGCTTCTAACATTGGTATCAACTGGACGATGATCAAGAAAACACTTGTCACTTATTATGGTGAAAAGCGTGATCTTGAAACACTCGATTATCAATTAATGACCGTACAACAAAGAGGAAACTCTTTAGAAATTTATTACGACGAAGTAAACAGATTGCTATCACTAATAGCAAATCAAATCAAAACAGATCACAGATTTAGTCACCCAGAAGCTTCAAAAGCTTTAATAGAATCTTACAATAAAAAGGCAATAGATGCATTCATAAGAGGGCTTGATGGAGACATTTATAAATTCATCCGAAATTATGAACCAACTTCTTTAGCAAGTGCATACAGTTATTGTATCGCATTCCAAAACGTAGAATGCAGAAAAATGCTAACTAAACCAAAACATTTTGAACATACAGCAGCACCCAGAAATTTAATTCCAATTAATCCTCTAAAATTACCACCACGTATGTTAAAACCAAATCCCATTCAAAATTTCAGAAATCACAATTTCAAACCCCAGCCCTTTATTAATAACAACAATAATTTTAGGCCCCCATTTCAATGGAATGCTCCAAAACCAAATTTCCAACAATTTCCGCAACATTCCTTTCAACCAAAACCACAATTACCTCCCAGAAATCCTTTCCGACAACCTCCACCAGAACCTATGGAAGTAGATCCATCCATTAGGACTAGACAAATAAATTACGGCAATAGACCTCAAAATACAACTCAGGTAAACCCAATGAAGAGACCAAGACTCTTCAACATTAAAACCGGCCAATATGAAGATCCCCAAAATTTCGTTGAAATTAATCCCAATGATCACGATTATCCATGCATAGATAACGAATATAATGAAGAGGAACAAACCGAAGAATCATCTCAATATGAACGATATATGAAAACAATTGACACACAAGAACGGGAAACACCTGAAGAAGAAGACATAGAAAAAGCAGAACTAAATTTTTTAGATTAAAATCTGCCCTACCATACTTTCTTTATTTTGGTAAGGCAAAAGAACCACTAAAAATTCTAATTGACACAGGATCAAACAAAAATTTCATTCACCCTCGATACGCAAGTATCAGCCACAAAATAAAAAAACCTTTTTATGTATCTTCAGTAGGCGGAGATATAAAAATTAATAAATATTCCAGCGGAAAATTATTCAAACCATATTCTAATGTTTTGATTAAATTCTTTCATTTAAATGAATTAAAATCTTTTGATGCAATCATAGGACACGACACATTAAAAGAATTGAAAGCAGTAATAGATACTTCAAATGAAAAATTAATTTTAGAAAACAAATTCATTATTCCTCTACTCCAATACAAACTACAGGAAATCAACAAAATAAATATTCGAGATGATCACCTAGACAAGCAACAAAAAGACAGACTCGGAAAAGTTTTAAAAGATTTTCAAGATTTATTTCAACCTCCGGATGAAAAATTACCATTTACTACAAAGGTCAAAGCCGATATCAGAACTACTGACGAAAATGCAGTCTATAGCAAAACTTATCCTTATCCTCAAGCTTTAAAATCTGAAGTTAATAAACAATTAGAAAAACTTTTACATGATGGAATTATTAGACCATCACGATCCCCTTACAACTCACCAGTTTGGATAGTACCAAAGAAACAGGATGCTTCTAAAGAAAAGAAATACAGAATGGTTATAGATTACCGAAAATTAAATTCAAAAACAATTAGTGACAGATATCCAATTCCGGATACATCCACAGTCCTATCTAACTTAGGAGAAAACAAATTTTTTACCACATTGGATTTGGCATCAGGATTTCATCAAATCCCAATGTCTGAAAAAGATATAGAAAAAACAGCTTTTTCAGTTAATAATGGAAAATATGAATTCATTCGTTTACCCTTTGGCTTAAAGAATGCACCAGCAATCTTCCAAAGAGTAATGGATGACGTTTTAAGAGAACACTTAGGAAAAATATGTCATGTCTATATAGATGACATCATAATATTCGGTAAAACACTTGATGAACATTTGAAAAATTTAAGAACAATTTTGGAAACATTAAGAGAAGCTAATTTCAAAATTCAACCTGACAAATCAGAATTTTTAAGGACCGAAGTCGAATTTCTTGGCTTTATTGTTTCAAAAGAAGGTCTAAAACCAAACGATAAGAAGGTTGAATGTATTCGTAAATACCCTGAACCAAAAACTCTGAAAGATTTACGCGCATTTCTAGGACTGTCTGGATATTATAGACGTTTTGTAAGAGATTATGCTAAAATCGCAAAACCCCTTACAAAACTTTTAAGAGGGGAGGATGGCCATCGCCAAATTCTGAAAAATCAGTCAAAAAACACAATCATCAATCTAGATGATGATGCACGAAATTCATTTAATACTCTTAAAGAAATTTTATCTTCTAAAGACGTTTTAACATTTCCAGATTTTGAAAAAACCTTCATTCTCACCACAGACGCATCAGATGAAGCAATAGGAGCAGTGTTATCACAGCAATTCCAGGACGGCGAACGACCAATAACATTTATTTCTCGAACTCTTTCCAGGACCGAAGAAAACTACGCAACAAACGAAAAAGAGATGCTTGGAGTCGTATGGGCTCTTCACAACTTAAGGAATTTTATCTACGGAGCAAAACTAAAAATTTACACAGATCATCTCCCACTCACATTCACATTATCACCCAAAAACAATAATGCAAAGCTAAAACGATGGAAAGCTTTCCTTGAGGAACATGATTATGAAATGTTCTATAAACCAGGGAAATCCAACGTAGTAGCTGACGCACTTTCACGCATCCAAATAAATTCATTAACCCCTACTCAACATTCGGCAGAAGAAGATGACAGTTCCTATATACCCTCAACTGAGGCTCCCATTAACGTTTTTCGGAACCAATTAATTTTTCAGATTGGGCCTAATTCATCCTATGAATTTAATGTTCTTTTTGAAAAATACAACAGACACACTTTTGTTGAACCAAATTTTGATATAAACTTTCTAAAGGACAAACTACAACAATTTCTCAACCCAGGAATATTGAACGGAATTATGACAAATGAACGAACCATGGGAATTATACAAGAAATTTATAAAACAAACTATAATTCAAAAATTTTGAAAGTGAGATTTTCGCAAACAAAAGTAGAAGATATTCAAGATGAAGAACAACAGTTAGAAACAATCAAGGATGTGCATAATTTCGCTCATCGGAATGCAAAGGAAAACTCACTTCAACTCATAAAGAAATACTTTTTCCCAGGAATACATAAACTTTTCCAGAAATATATAAGAACTTGTGAAATTTGCAAAATGGAAAAATATGAACGACAACCTCAGAAATTTATCCCCGTAAGAACTCCAATCCCTAATTATCCTGGCGAGATCATACATCTCGATATATTTTGTTACAATGCCAATTTCCTTTTTATATCCTCACTTGACAAATTTTCAAAATATCTCAAAATGAAACCAATTAAGTCAAAGGCCATTTCTGATGTAAAGAATGTTCTTTTGGAATTATTATATGATTGGGACTTGCCCGCATTAATTGTAATAGATAATGAAAGTTCTTTTATATCAAATGTCGTAGAACAAAACATTATAAATTTAGGTGTCAAAATCTTCAAAACTCCTGTTAATCATTCTGAAACCAATGGCCAAGTAGAAAGATGTCACTCTACAATACGAGAAATAGCTAGATGTGTTAAAGCATTAAATCCAGATATGCCAATTACTACTCTCATTCAAGAAGCAACTCATAAATACAATAACACAATACATTCATTTATTAACAAAACACCAAAAAATATTTATATAGGAGAAAGTAGAGATAATGCGTCCTATGAAGAAATAGCAAGAAGTCGAGACAAAAATAATGAAAAAATATTAAAATTATACAAAAACAAAGAAGAAAAAATTATTCCAAAAGCTTATCAAACATACGAACCCAATAGCTATGCATATGAAAAAACAAATACTCACAATAAACGTAAGAGTCGATACAACATTATAAAAATAAAAGAAGATCACAATACATACATTATAGATTCCAATAATCGAAAAATCCATAAATGTAATTTACGAAAGAATACAAGCGAATAAAAACATTTTTCAGACTCGCCCTCTGCGCGTCTCAAGTACTGGCAGGAATTCAAATACACGACCTTACAAATAACCCACTCGCAATTGTACCACTAGGAAAAGCAAAAATAAAAATAGGACACATACGCATTGTACATCCTATTGATTTAATTCAAATTGGCAATACAATTTTCAATGTTAATAGTGACATACAGAATAATCCTTCAAATAATCCATTGTATGAATTAATCCAAATCAAAAATTATAAGTTATATGAAACATTTATGAAAATCAAACCATTTGTAAACAGAAGAAAAAGGTGGGATACAATCGGAACAGTTTGGAAATGGATCGCCGGCAGCCCAGATGCAGAAGATCTCCGAATCATCAATCACTCCATGAACGCCCTGATAACCATGAACAACAAGCAGTTATTCATCAACGAAGCTATCGACAAACGAATCCAAGAAATAACAGACATAACCAATCAAGTACTAAAGATCGAGAATGAAAGAACAAAAAACCATTCCCTCGAAATTAATCAATTGATAATTCTCTCCAACATAGACTCATTACAAAATCAGGTAGAAACATTAGAAGAAGCAATTCTAATGGCCAAACACGGAATCCCTAGTAGCAAACTACTATCGATAAAAGATTTTACAAAAATTGCAACCTTTCTACAAAACCACGATATTCACATAACTTCCTTCGAAGAATTATTAACACAAGCCAAAGCACAAGTAATGCTGAATAATACGCACATTATCTATATGCTAAAGATTCCACAAGTATCAACTGAAACATTTGAATACGACTACATTGACTCAATAATCAAGTCAATGAAACGCATTTTATTGAACAAAAATTACATTATCAGAAATCAAACAAATGTTTACGAATTGAATCAACCTTGTGAAGAGCAAGATGACTATTTCTTATGCGATAATTCTCAAATAGAACATGCAAATGAATGCATATATAAACTTACTACAGGGAAACATTCAAATTGCACCTTTGAAAAGGTATATTCAAAGGGACTCGTAAAACGAATCAACGATGCAACAATTTTGATCAATGACGCTGGTGCAGAAGTCTCATCAAATTGTACCAATTCCAGTCAACCCCTATATGGATCGTTTTTAATACAATTCAGCCAATGCAATCTTCATATCAACGGCGAACAATATTCCAATTATGAAACAACTATTCCTGCAAAAACATATGATCCTACCACTGGACTTCGTGTTAACGAAATTCATATCATAGACGCACCACCTGTGGAATACCTTCAGAATTTAACCCTTGAACATCGCGAAAAATTGGAACTATTAAACCTGCAAAATCATTCCTTGAGTTGGAAACTCAATATCTTTGGATCATTTGGACTATCAACAATAATTCTAATCGCAAGCACATTTGCAATTCTTCGATTCCTTTCCAGACGTAAACAAAAGGCCAACATAACAGTCCACTTCGACAAAAACGCTGAGACCATCCTAATAAATGAGCCACCAAAAACAACGGAAATTAAACCTGACACCAACAACACAGAGGAATTATCAGACGAAAGAAAAAAACAACTTCAAGCATTCTTTGATGCACCAACACCATTACGCACCATCCAAAAGTAAACTTTGAGGACAAAGCAATCAAGAGGGGAGGAGTTAGCACAGTTAGCACAAATCGAGACCGCATAGCCGATAAGCGGAATATAAACATCCGAAGCACCATCCAGCTGCATCATCATCAACAATCACAACTTATCGGACCACCCGGAGACCAAGAATAAACAATCAACCGTTCACAAGAATCGATATCAGCATCGCGCTGATGCCATGAATAAACATTCCCACATTCAAGATGTTGTAAACACAAATCATTGATATATATAAGCAGGGACAATGAATGTAAGGTTAGAGAGTTAAATTTGAATAGTGAATAGATGCACATCGTGTGCTCGAAAAGAAGAAATTGTTTTTTTTAAGTAAAGTTTAGTGTTTAAGATTAACTCTAGTGCCCTCAATGCTCTGAAAAGCTTAGAGCTGGAAAGATGCGCGTTTGGTTGTAGTGGTTGGACATAAGCCCAGATATCACGTGAATACATTCAATTGAATGAATGGTTCAAACTCATTGATACTTTAAAGATAATCGTGTGTAACCAACACCCGAACCTAAAGTACTGATTGGTACTGGTTTTTTTTAATGTTTATGACAAGTGGGGTCGGTCAAGCAAATGAGAAAATATTCGATTTCAATAATTCGACACTCAAAGCTGCTGCGAAACTTTTACAATCCAGCAAGCATCAAAGTAGTATTAGAAGCGTTTCTAGGTTTCTACGATGAGAATTTGCAAGAGTTGGAAAACAAATACTGTGCCCTAAGGGGTGTAAGTACATATTCCGTAATCCGATCCGAACTAATATTTCGGTTCGTTCGCATTTTGAACGCTTCGACACCTCGTTTTAATATTCTTATATTCTCAGCAACGACAGATTTTTAAAGGAAAAAATACAGGAAATGAACACACTTTTAAAATTAAAATTATGAATAAGAATTAACCTTTCCGCATCAGATATGTGTTCTATGTGAAATTCTAACAAGTTTATTCGCGAATTGTGAACGAATATTGAACGAAAAATGCGTTTTATAATGTGGCAGTCTCAAATAAATCTAAAATACAAATGTCGTGTGTTAGGCGAAAGTCGAGAATGACGAACAGGGTAGGAAAGAAGGACACCCCTGTATAATTGAGAAATTACATTTTAATTTTTAATTTTAATGATGTATAAACTTGCAACACAGTGTATTAATATCTTTGACACTTACTGTGTACACCTGTTAAAAATGTAAATAAAAACAAAAAATTAATCTACAAAGAGCAGCTCGTAGTAAATTTTCGTCTGCCATAAATAAGGTTCTTATTGTTATCGAGTAATTTTTTGGGGTATTTTTTGTACTTGAATGTTTTGCCATCACTTCTCTTCCAGCTTATCGAATCAGCGGTGAATTTTCCTCATTTTTACTCCAGAAATTTTGATAAAAATATAATACTTATCAAGTCGGGTAAGACGGACACTCCACCGATTAAAGACAAACATTTAGATTTTAAAACAATTTGATTATCTACTCCTTCTCTTATTAACAGATACGTTTGCAAGTGCAACCACATATCATAGACGAATCAGCAGGACGGTTTTTGAAACGTAATCCGAATTTGTCATTCCGAATGCCGAAAGCTATTTTGGACATGAGAAAATGAAAAAAACTACAAGCCCTTCTAGGTGATTTCAGTCTAGCCTTTTTGTTAGATCATTTTTGAGGCATATTCCAAAACTTATCGAGTACATAAACTTTTCAGAATTTTCTGTTAGTACCCATCTTTCCCACCCCAGGTGTCCATCTTTTCCGCCAAGTGTCCGTCTTTCCCAATTCAATCTTATTCTTTCAAAGATGCCGGACACATTCTTTTTTCAAAATTTCTGCCTCGAAGACTAATTTTATTATAAAATAAGACCTAGACTACTCATTTGTGGTGAGATAACCGTATATTTTTTGGGAAATTCACGAAAAAAATCAACTTTTACTTAGGGTGCCTGTCTTCACTACCCTTCCCCTATATGACTTTTTTTACAAGAATGTCGAACGAACTCGTATTTGATACGATGAGCTTTTGAGGAGGAATGTGCTGACTGACTGGGACTGACAGCTACTGAATAATAAAATAAAAATATATTCGGTTTGTTTTCAGATGTTTTACAAAATGTGACTACTTTCTAGTCGAATTGTTGACTACTTTCTATTCGTACAAGAAATATCTTTGGGAACTGGGACCGACACTGATATTGTGCAAAATTGGGGCTTAACGTGTTAAGAACGTAAGTGACAAAAGACGGCGAACGTTATGAGAATTGTGTCAATGACGGTTCCCGCATACAAGCCTGCTCCTGGATGAGTACCCTACCATGTTCCGGTTAATGTTTGGAGAAAATAGTTTATTCGCTGGCATTTGTTTCATATACGCAGTGTGTATTGTCCGCTCATAAAACAAAATGTTTGCTACATTGAATATCTAAAATCTATTTATTCTGTTATGCTCTTCCTAGACTAGCCTTTCATTTTATAATCTGCTTTACGCAGTATCGTAATTTTATTGCAGTTTCAAGAAGTTGGGACTCCTGTATTCTTCCTGAATCTTCTGACTTTCGAGAAAAAGTTCAGCAACTTCAACTTCAACTTCTCTGCGAATGTACCGTGAAACATTTAAATTAATATTCCAATCAGATGTTCTTTCGAAAGAAAATCTCGAATAAAATGACAAACAAATAATTTTTTTTGGTACTCGTATTTATGTCCAAAATACGGTACACATCGATAAGAAGACGAAACAATAAGAAATGGTCGAAAAACGATACCGATCCGTTCAAAACGGTATCTTTGGTCAGTCTAAACTGGTTATGAAACGGATAGTAGTTTGGCCGGATACCGGACCCCGGACAGCACCCCCCATTGGCAAGGTTTGCTAGAGTTTATCTTTCAACTCCTTGCAGTAGTGTTAACAGTGAAAAACTGTTTTCGTTCAGTTAAAAGAAATATAATTAAAGTAATAGTGTTAATGAATTAATGCTATTAGTTAATATCAATTTAATTTTCAAAAAAAAGGTATTATTGATTTATTTTTCTAATCTTTATATATAAAAGAGAGGTTCCCACGTACGTGTAATTCATCATCACGGGAGAACGGCTGATCAGATCTACTTCGTCCATATATTTTGAGAGTTTGTCTTTACCGAAATTAGAATGATAGAGTAATTTGAAAAATATTTGAGATGATGAGAAAAATTCGAAAAAAATTACTATGCACATCTTCTCTATATATAAAAGAGAGTTTTCCCCACGTACGTATAACTCATCATCACGGGAGAACGGCTGATCAGATCCACGTCGTCCATATATTTTGTGAGTTTGTCTTCACCCAAATTATATTGTAATATTTGCCATACGAATGAAACACAAATTTCTACATTACTCGAGAATTGATCAAACAAATGCAACCAAATCAGGCATCTGGATGTTTTAGGGTGCAATAAATGTTTCTATGGTGGTTAGACTCTCCACCCCGCTCTCTAAGGGGGAGCTGCCATAAAAATGAAAGAAAAATTTCTGCATAATTCGAAAACTAATCAAGCAAATGGAGCCAAATTTGCCATGCGAATGTTTTAGGGGACACGAATCGTTTCCATGGTGAATAGACACTCCTACCCCCTTTCTTAGGGGCGAAGAGGGGGGGGGGATCTGTCTTTATTCTATCATATTTTCTGTATCAGACATTTATTCCATGTATCGGAGAAACATGTTATTTGCAAGTGGTTGAAAAATCTTGAACGAGAATTGTGTCTGAAAATAATCTGATATTATAATGATGAGTTTTGGTAGAAGTACTAGCAATTTTTTAGTAAAAGGTAAATTCAACGGGGTCGATTAGAAGATCAATCAATGAATAGTTCTGCGATTGGACTCATGAACTCGCGCTTAGTAAGAAAACGTGAAGGTTTTGATTACAAAAAAAAACAAATTTTGGGCGGGACGAAGTTTGCCGGGTCAGCCAGTTTAATATATAAAACATTTATATCTGCTCCCGTGGCCGAGTTGTTAGCGTCACACATTATCATGTCGGAGGTTCGGGTTCGATTCCTGTTCTGGCCGGGGAATTTTTCATCAAAGAAATTTTGTTTCGACTTTTACTGAGATCACGCGTGTTCCAGAGATTGCCAATCTAGAATACATTCAAGGCATATTCGGCATAGAAATCTCAACTAAGTACTGCTAATAATAAAATAAGTAATAAAGTTAAGTTAAAGGGTTTTTTTTTTGGTTAAACATAATTATAATACAGATAATGTACCAAAAGCTAGAAAATAATTAGGCAAGTAGCAGTTAGCAGATATCATACCCCTTCCTTCATTAATCAAGGACAATGATGAGACGCAGTTTTATAGTGACTGCAGAGATAAAGGTGTGTCAAAGAGATAAAGTAAGGGGGTCAAATTTCTATTAATGTGGGACAGCGCTACAGACAAACAGGTTACAAACATACAAACATGTTTCAGGGCATGCTAAATGAAACCGTTAAATAAAAATACGCTTATTGCTCTAGGACTATCGAACAAATTTCCAAGCTGAAAAAAACGTTAGACAGTGGTGAGATTCGAACCTTTCCCTTCCTATTTTTGAATGCCGTTCCTAGCCAGGTGAAGAAGCACCTAGCCAAAAAACATTTTATGCGGAAGCGTAGAGCGAGTTCGGCATTTACCAGAAGGAGCGGCCGAAAGTTCTGGTGAAGAACATCTTTCCGACGAAGCGCGATGTCGTGATGATAACGCTTCAAATTCATCCGATTTGTTGTGCACCTTTTGATGAAAATATCAAGTTCTTGTTAAAGAAAACGTGAGTACTTTGTGCAGGTCATTACGTAGTAAAGTTTGAAGTCGTCGGCGTACCAATGCTTGCATTGAAAAGGGACTATTTTCGGATGACGATAAGGAAAAAAACTACAAAAGATAATTTAATGGAACAAATTTCCCATGAAACTTAATTTTATTCACCATGTTACAAAAAAAAACTTCAACACTCTGTCGGGCGGCCTTCCAGCAGTTGGCCAAAACTTTCGCCATTCCTATCGAAAACATACTTGTTGCCATGTTTTTCAGTTCTTTTTTTAGCTTCATTCATTAGTTCCTCCTCCATTCTCGCCACGAAATTGTTGGAGTAGACCCTCCGCTTCAGATTTTCCCAAAAATCTGGATGGGACGCAGCTGGGGGAAGTTTGGAGGGTTGGCGGACTTCGGAACTTCTATCTTCAAGAGGTTCATCTTCTCCGGCGACTTCTTCGCGTAATGAGCGGAGACCAGGTTTTGCCAAATCACCACATCATCGTCCGGATGATATTTTTTGATGAAAGAGGCAACTTCCGGCAGGCAGGTTATGCTGTAAAACTCCCCGTTCACCGCAAGTTCCGAACGGAAGACGAGTGGATTTGACATTCCGTTTAGCTGATGGTTAGCCACAGAAGTACATTCTTTGGGAACTTGGTCTGGGAGATGTCGGAACTCACGTCGGAACTTATCTCCTTGATGGGAACGGAAACGGAAAAATGGACGGAAAGTAGCTGGTTGCCTGTCAGTCGTCGCTATCAAGCGTTAAATACGTCTTGTTCATGACGACCGCAAATACATTCTCCATTACTTTCAGCCTTTGGTCACAGGCTGTGTTGCAACACGTACAGATTTATCTGGAATGGTACAGATTTTTTCGTTATTTTTTGAACAGATTCTCTCAGCACAGGGTACATATTTTCGTCTAAAAGTACATATTGGTACAGATTTTTTTTACTTGTGAAATTTCTTACATTTGAACAAAGCAACATTAAGGCACATGACGACTTTTACGCCGCAGTATCGCTTGGTGCTGCTGATAATTAAATCATTCACAATAATTGATCAGTTTCATAAGAACGGAATTACTTACAAGGATCGTCCGAATGGATTCGCGTCGTCAAATATCATCAACTACACGAATTACTTGCAAATGTAGACGTAGCTCTATCGAAGTTATCTGTTCAGTGTAGCCAGAGAAGGTCTCTCCGTATTTCCTTAAAAATATACGGGAGAATTTGCGGGATTTATCCTTTATTTTGATCGCTGTTATGGACCCTCATGTGGGTTCCTTCCCATTTCCCAATTCCGGCATCGTATATTAAATAAAGAAGAATGACGGTGAGTGCCCTTAATTAACCCCAGGATTGTTCTATTATTAGATTATTAAACTTGTGTTACTGTTCATTAGACAGGCTGCTCTATCATATAAATCTTGTCGGAACTATTGTATCCAAGGTTATCACGACATCGAACATAATAGTAATAACATATTACTAACATAGTTGTAAGCAAACATTGTAGAAAAATTGAACTCCCGGCCCCGTTAGGCTGACGCCATATGAGCCTTAATAAAAATATATATTTTGGATAAAAAAAAAAAAAAAAAATCGAACATAATTGTTTGGTTGTCCGAGGTATATATTGTCACCAAATCGAGTTTAGAAAACTTCCTTCAGGCACGCAGTAAACAATCAAATGTGCCGGTAAGAGATGTGTTGGCTAGGTTAGACCATGGTCACATGTCCCATATCTATAATTTTTTCCAATGGTATTGATCTCTGTGTGTGTGTGTGATTATCAATATGTTCTCAATCTGCGCATATCCTCTCCCCTTCCCGAAAGAAAATATGCCACCATCGAACCGCCCGCAATTAATTGGACCCCCATCCTATTAACCATTGAATTCAACTAAAATGTAAATTTCATTGAATTTGATTCCTCAAAACATATATGAATGAGCCTGTAAAATTAAATGAATTTGAAAAAAAAGACTTTAAATTGAAATTCGCCAGCAGCTTTTTCGCCACAACCTGGTTGTGGCTATTGTGAGCATTTTTGATCAACAAATCTCATTAAGTTTCGCGATTCAATTAAGCGACATTTTTAGAGGGGAAATCAGAGTATCTATAAAATTGAGCTCTACATTGCGAGCGTTTTGGGCTTTTGACTGTAACACAATTGAGAAAAATGTCGATCGCAAATCCGCCTATAAAGTTGGTTCACAGGAAAATACGTACCATTTACGAGGAGAAATAATCACACAAAGCCGCTCACTTCCGCTATGAGCCTCCAGCGAGTCATGTTAAGTACAAAAGAAGCGCGGTTTATATACATCGGTAGATTATTAAGGATCGTGAAGCAAGTATACCCGTAATGCATATAAGAGTGTCAACAAATGTATCATATTCTCTCTCCCTACGATAATCATTGTTTCTTTCATGAAAATATCAATTAATTCAAGTAATGAAACTAGCATCATCACCACAAAACCCAACCAATTCTCTGAACAAACACCAACAGTGTTGTGAAATCATTATAAATGTACACATTCAATTTGAACACAATTTTATAACACAGTGGTTATCAGCAGAGCAAGCTGAAAATGGTTTGTGAAATCTCGGGCCGTGGATGGAAATTGGGATGTTACCGGATGAAGTGATAGTGTAAAGCATGATGTACTGATATTAGATTAAATTATATTAACGTATTTGTCTTTCATTTATGTGACTGTTTTTTTGCATGCCAAATTAAGCAAAAACTTTTTGTTCGCAGCAGATGAAGATTTATGATTTCGCGCTTTTCAAACTTTTCTTTCCCTTTTGAATCATAACCACAATGCGCTCGAAATTAACTTAAAACTAACACTAACCCGCTTCCAGAGTCTCATCTGAAAACCACCACCAGCACTGTAGCAACCACCACGATTATTGGCATGCTGCAGGCGGCACCGGAGAACTTGCAGAAAAAGGGTAAGGAACACGATTGAAGCGAAACAAGAATTAATCGGATGGAGTGCTGGTCAGCTCGCTGCTAGGCTTGCTGGCGAATGTCCCACACTCCCCCGCCAAAGAGGCACGGTGAATCGCGGGCGAACAATCCCCAGTAAACAGAAAGTGCGCTTTTCATTTGTTGGTTTTAATTTCGTTTCGCGTTTCTTTCCCAGTTTTTTTTTTCTGTGGTAAGTTTTTTCTTGTCTACCTCGATGTATATACATTTGCGCTCTGGTTTCATTTGCATTCCTTGCGTTCTTACAATGATGCCTTTCGTTAGGCTTATGTTGCCTTGCGTTGTGTTCTTTTTGGTTTGTTATTTTTCTCCCCATTTTCTTCCCTTTTTTCTATCTTCAATTACGGTGGGATGCTAATTTCGTTTGGTTTGAATCTGTGGAATTTGCCAGTGTGCGGTACCAGAAAAAAATGCATCAATTCCTGCGGCTCGTCATTATGAGAGTAAGGATAAAACGGAATACCTTTTATTTTTGTTCAGCTGGAGTTGATAGCTGGTGGAATGCCTGCGGTAACGCTGCGCCTTTACAGTATCCAATTGCTTTATTTCGAACTGTGTGGCAGGTCAATTACAATCCATTTCGACCACATATTTTGATGTATGCGTTTGTAATTGATTTTTTTTTTCAATTGTGAATAATTTATTTATCTTCAATATGGTTTGTTGTATGGTTGTTTAAATACATTGATACGAGGATTTATTTTCGTATTCTGAAGTCAAAATATGTATATCAGTGGATTATTATTAATATGATGCCTTTTTTGCGCATAAACGTTCATCTATCAAATTCAGTTACTTATCATATCGTTTACAGAGTTGAATTTCATCTTAAAAAAACTTATTTTCTATATAAGGCCAAAAATTTAATAATAATAACTAGATCTAATAGATTGATTGGACAGGACTAGGATGGAACGAGTGAGACAGCTTGATTTGAAGAGAAGGTGAGAAATCAAACAGAGATATCATTTCTTTTGAGAAATTGGTAAAGAGAGAGCATAAGGCTGTGGTCCCGACTAGATGTCTCTAACCGGAAAGCCAGATTGCCTTCCTAGTGCCCTGAGTAATTCCGATAGATGAATCCTTATAGATTTAAAGTTTTTACAGGACCAGACCACATGCTCGATGTCGTGATAACCATCACCACAAACGCAAAAATTACTATCAAAAGTTCAAATGCGATACATATGAGCATCTACTAAATAGTGATTAGACATAAGCCAGGACATAACGCGGATGAAGCTCCGACCTACATTCAATTCCTTCAACCATGCATTTTGTCGATACCTTAGGAATAATTGAACTCAACCAGCGACCCATGTTATCTTCACACCTATTATGCTGCCAATTGGAGAGTGCGTACCGACGGAGAGTACAAAAAATCGTGATAGGTTATTTGTCGCTCAGATTGCCCAAGCAAGTCATTTTGACTGCTTTTCAATTTCTATTAGGAAAGTTGTTATGTATACAATTGAAAAGTTTCTCAGAATATTGTGATTTTTTACACAACATATAACTGTATTTATGATTAATGTAGTTGCTTCCCCCCTCCTTCATTTCCGGAAATATAGATGTGTTATATCTATATAGCCCAAAACCAGTCATTTTGACTGCTTGAGGAATTTTAAATAATAAAATGACTTTTATTACTAAATTCCCTAAATTTCGTATATGACCAGTTTCGGAATTCTATTGGAAGGTAGTTTTCATTTTTTTTCGATTACCGTCACATGATTGTCACTTTGGGCGTATACTTGATAAGTTGCAGTTTCTCAAAAATCTAAAGTAGTAATTGTTATTCGAATTTGTATGCAGTAATACTTGTTCTAACAAGTTGTTTATTTTATTTCTTTTGATGCCTGAATTCAGGAAATAAGTCTATATATATGAAACATATGAATATGTGAAATGAAACACAAATTTCTACATCACTCGAGAATTAATCAAGCAAATGCAACTAAATTAAGCATCTGTAGGTTTTAGGGTGCAATAAATATTTCTATGGTGGTTAGATACTCCACCCCCCTTTCTAAGGGGGAGCTGCCATACAAATGAAACACAAATTTCTGCATTACTCGAGAATTAATAAAGCAAACGAAACCAAATTTGGCATATGGAGGTTTTAGGGTGCAATAAATGATTCTATGGTGGTCAAGCCATTTACAAGACGTTCAAGTGATATCACGACCAATTTTCTCTAGCATGTCACTCGCGACAAAATTATTGACAAAAAAAAACAATTCTAGTTCCAACCATTAGAGGAAACAAAAGGGAACCATCCAAATCAGCTTATTAAACGGAAGATAACATGCCTCGTTTTTAAACTCTATTATGTGAATCAGAGAATTGTGTCCTTACAGCATATAAAAGCGGTCTAAATGAAAGAATAGCTGTTCTAGATTCTAAGCATGAATATGTGAAAATTTATAAAAGTAATAAAAAAAACTCATGAAAAGATTTCCATCTCATTTTCAAAAAAATACATAAATAGTCCAAAAATGATTTTTTCGAGTAAAATAATTTATTTATTGTTAATATTCACTAATAACTTGTTATGTAACTGTAAATGATATAAACAACAATTTCAAATAAATTTCTTCACACATCAGATATTCTTTCACAAAGCAGTCATTTTGACTGCTTTTGGGCAATATAGGTATATTCTAAGTTTCGGTCTTTCTAGTGTTAACGTACTCGTTACCTGGAATAGAGCGATAGGCTGAGTCCCAGGCTAATGTAGTCTTGTAAGATTTTTCGACTAAACTACCCGAGAGCGGTCTTATTCTCATAGGAAGTTAACATGAGGTTTTGCCGATCGGATAGCTTCTATTGAGCTGAGACTATCTGAATAGATAAAATAGTGATCAAGCGACAAGGATTCAATTTTCTCCAAATTGTGATTTCTCACGCTGGAGTTTTGATTAAATATGCCGAAACCAGTGGAGCCATACACGTAGGATCCATCAGTAAAAAACATTCTATCAGAACTTACTTCGCGAAATTTCGACGAAAGGATCCGTGGGATAACAAAAAAAATGTATATGTTCTGGAATATCACATATTTCTTGATGCATGATCAAATCAAAATTTACAGCGGAATCACAGAAGTACGATATACAGTCGTGTCGATATCATTAACATAAAAATTATGTAATTGGTGGCTCAAACATGAACCTTGGGGAAGGTCCACATAGCTCAGTCGAGAGACTGCCAAATTTCCATAAGCAAAAGTCATGTGTTTTTCAGACAGCAAATTATACGAAAAATTATTTAGAGATGGCGAGAGTCCACAATTATTAGGTTTATCTAATAATATGTCAGTAGAAATAGAATCATAAGTCCCCTTGATATCGAAGAAGATCGAAGCCATTTGTTCTTTACGAGTAAATGCTATTTGAATTTAAGACGAAAACAACGCTAGGCACGTCATTCGAGGAATATTTTTCTCCAATAAATTCCGAATATAGGGTAGCAGATTCTTCAATATATTGAACTTTATCTCAATCCACTCTAGGAACCGAGTTGTTAGAGGAAAAAAGGGAAGATGAGAATTCTACCATGGAAATCTTTGAGGCGGTATGTCACGAACGATATTTTTTAATGGAATGGAATCTTACTTGCAAAACAACTCCTCGTTAAGTCATACAGAGGACTTTGTCATTGATTTTTGTCTGGTACAAACATTTACAGATTTTTGGGATTTCAATAGTTTACTTAAAAGACCATTTCAGTCAAGATTACCGTTAGTTGAAGATTATTTGTGTATAATTGATTCGCACGTACGAATTGTTGATTATATGCATTATTAAATAGTACGAGATATGAACTGCGTCTAGCACGAGGAGAATGTTCGCGATGCATCTCAGTATGCAAATGCAATTTCAGGGCTTATAAAACTCCCGACTGAAGAATAATTTTTAAAATTTTGGCGTCATCTAAAAAATATCCCACGTAATAAAAAGCGGATTGGTGTTTATAAGATTGACGTAGAACTACGTCTTTCAGGAAGGGTTCCACCCAACAGAGTTTCGTGTGGTGATCTCGAAAGCGGACACGGTTTGCTGACGAGCGTCAAACGAGAATGAAATTTCTTTCTCAAGGCAGATTAAGAAGTAGTTTGAAGTAGAGTTTTCTTCACAAGAGCGCTTCTCAGGGCTAAAGACGAATGAACTTTAAAGTTTGAAGCCTCTTCAATTCAAGAAGAAGAAGATGGAATTACACCATTTCTCGTTTGGTGGTCATCGGAGCAACATCGTTGCCGGCGAGCGTCGAGCGGAGATGGATTGTCTTTCTCAAGATATGTGAAGGAGGAGTATGGAGTAGAGTTTCTTTCCACAAGGGTCCTTCTCAGGGTTACAGGCGAATGAACTGAAGTTTAAAACCAAATATGGAATGGAATGGAATGAAACCACAGTTTATAGTGTTTATGGTTTATGATCGATATCTGGGAGGAGAGAGGAACCACTGCAATTTAAGCTTCGCCATTTCTCGATAGTTTGAGATATTTGCACCAATCGATGGGAAATGTTTATACTCGCGCAGCTCAGTTCATTCTGTGTAAAAGTTGATAGTTTTTGAATGGAATGTATTGTCAGACAGTCAGTTCTCAGTATGGCCCTGCAGTACAGACGGAGCGAAGATATTTGTTTTTTGAGCGAGATGTTAGTTCACGTTGACGACATTGAACTTTCACTCACGAGTTTGAGGGGCGACAATGACTGTAATGGACTTTCAAATGGAATGAACAAACTTTCATGACGAAAATTATTAAAGAAACATTTCTTTCTATATTTAATATCCAATATGTTGTAGCATCATTAGTAAGAGGTGCTGCAACAATATTATGTCACACGCAAAAGCACGCAGATTATCTATATGCTCCTCTCATGCGACAACCGCACCACGCTTGCGAGAAAAGCTCGACAGGAAGGCAAACCGAAAATAGAGATATATGCGGCACAGCGAAGCAAAGCGAGAACAAAATTGATTGCTCGCACCAATACTAGGATCCAGCAAGAGTAGCAGCGGCACGAGGCGGTACTCGATCGGGGACTTGCTCTGCTACCTCCGGCGTGAGCAGACGGGTTGAGTCACCGGTCGTCTGTGTTTCTTTTTCTCCAAGACGGGAGATAGAAGCGTCCTTTTTGTTGAAGTATACAGCCTTTGGTGGTGATCCGACGCAGCCTGAAATGCTAGAGGAGCCACGGAATACCTGGCGGTAGAAGAATTGTGAGGTGGCGGAAATTAGCGCCTTCGATCAATTTGCTGAAGATTTGTGGTATTTTCGCAAAATGCGAGTGCAATATTGAGTGGAAGTGGCACGTGGCTAAAGGGTGGATTGGCCGATGAGTAGCTGGCTCAAGCGGCAAATTAAGCCGCGCATTTTTGGTGTTGACAAGAGTGCTGGTCGGCACTTGTGAAGAAATCACGGCACACGCGTGAATTACGATTACGGCACACGCGGTGCCCTGTGTAAAGAAGGTTCTCGCGGTGGGCTTGAAATGAGTTGGTGAGTGAGCCGGCGAGTGAATAGAAAAAAAGAAAAGTGAATAGAAATAAAAGCTGGAAAAGAAAGATAAACGCTGTGAGCAGTGAGAAGAATAAAAGAGAAAAAAAAATAGTGGGTTATATCTATGATATAACCGCAAGGTTCACGTGGAACTACCTTAGCTTAGCAATCATTCGTTTGTATTGATTAAATTCTTGATTGAATGAAACAGTTTCCAAATTCAATTGAGTTCAATATATTTGCTCTGTGAGTGAAAAAAATGAACAAATGCCGTGTAAAGTCAATTCATTTATTGTGATTGATTGTTCTTCGTTACAAGTAAATTTAATGACGGACCTTTTACGTTTGGTATGATGACTAGAACAAAATATATGTACGGAAGAATTATCAAACGTTTGATGAACCAGCCTAAGGCTGAAAATCTTTCCAATAAAGACAAAAAAAATTATCAAACGATTATTTTATTTTACATTTCCCTCTGAAGTTTACATCCGAAAAGTGTACATACTTCTCGAATCTCGAATTTGCTTGAAACTGGGAAGTTCATTCGCTTCTAGTGTCTGCACGATTTTCCCAGGTTCCTAAGTTTAGAAGATCAAGTTAGGACAGACATATTCCACTCTGCACAAAGGCAAGCGAGGACAAAAGTACTCGCAGTTTGCATTTATTTGCAGAGCCGATTTCCCCAGAAACCTCGGTTTTGAAGTCTGTGTTAGGGAAACACATTTCAATCGGAACAAAAATACCCCCGATTTGTATGAATTCGCAATGCCGATTTCCCCACGCTTCATGGATTTGAAGTCTGTGTTAGGGAAACACATTCCAGTCGGAACAAAAATACCCCCGACTTGCATGAATTTGAAATACCGATTTCTCCTGGCACCTTGGTTTAGAAATCTCTATTAGGGAACACATTTGGGTGGAAACAAAAGCTCCCCCTACTTTCGTGTGTTCTTTTTCTTCTTTTTGGCTTTAAGAGGGTTTAAACTTTTCTGTTCACTCGACTATAGGTTCTTTCGTGTGCTTGCAATGCCGATTTCGCTGCTTGGTTTTAAAGTCTGTGTTAGGGAACATTTTTCGATGAGAACAAAAGTCGCCCTACTTTCATGTATTTGCAATGCCGATTTCCCCAAGGCTGCTTGGTTTTGATGGCTGTGTTAGGAAAACCGTAAATCGGGCCAATCAAAACGATGCAGTTAGGGCGTTTAGATAACGCCTAATATTTTACAGTTATTCAATTGTTTATCTATTGAAAAACAATATTTTGTTAGTTGCGATAGATGCGTAGAAATATTCCCTATCAAGTGATGCAAACATCTCTCCTATCCAGTACGAAATGTTCGAGCTATAAGCATTCGAAATCTTTCATTTTTTCCTGCATGTTCTGTGTTCAGGTTTTCATTTTACCCTCCATATATTCCGGTTAGACGTAGTCCCACGTCAATAATAGAAAGTGAATTCGAAGAGAAGTGAAAAGGAATGAAGGGTGGGAAAGCAGTCGCTTCCGGTGAGAGAACAGAAGAGAAAGAGTGAATACAGGCAGAGAGGGTTCGAGTTCGAGTTCGAGAGAGAGAGAGAGAGAGAGAGAGAGAGATTACTACTGAAGTAGTAAAAATAATTAAATTTATAAAAAGTTATTTCAAAAATTTCTATGCATTCTGAAATAATAACCGAGGTGATGAACAACCGGCCCAGCGGTGCCAGATACAACCCCTTACAATTATTTTCGCTGGAAGAGAGCTTGTGTGAATTCAGGAGTATGTTCGGACTCATTGTTGATGATGATCAAGATGTTTTGAATTGTAGAGGCTTCAAATTTTCTCAGCTTCACCTCGAAAAAGGCCAATTCAGAAAACCGAGCTAAGCTCTCGTCTTTGTGGAAGCCCATTTGGAAAGCCTCATTGCCACTGTCTGGATAAATCGTGAATGACTCATTGATGATTTTTGTGCGATGAACAATTAAATTTTCGTCAATTCAAGCAAGGTTAAGGGTTGGGGTTAAAAGTGGCGTCAAGTTGTAGCGCATTCCAATCCGAATGTGAAGAAGGTATTTTCAGTGCTGAGAGCTGTGTTTTTTGGTGGAAAACGGAATGTGATTTTTTTTCCGCAGCGGTTAATGTCACCACTACCACAACAAACGGATTTTCTGTTTCCGTTCGGCGTGTTCTTTGGGGCGTTAGTTTTGGGAGCGTTGATGTTGTAATTTTGCTAGGAAATACTAAGAAACTACTTGGATATTCAATATTTTCAGTATTTCAATGTTGCTTTAGACAGCGAGCAATCAACAGTACATCTTAATGCTGAGGTTATGAGAGTAGTACTATATGCTTAAGTTGGCGGTTTATTGCTTCGCGAAGCGTGCACGACCCTCACTCAGTGAAGGCATCCATTCATCGGTCCTTATCAATGCTACCAAATGTTTGTAGTAAAGAATTTCGTTCTTATATTTGTATAATATTTGTTCTCGCCGGTAATAATTTCGTAGTCCTACGTTAACAATGCCATCGTGTCATCGATACCACTGATCATATATTTTTTTATTTATTTTTTTTGCGACTCGCGACATCTTGATTAACGTGTGTTTGTGACCCCTCTGAAAAAATGATTGACTACCGCTGATATAGTCGAATTGTGTTTGAGATCATAGAAGTTCAATTCGTTCTCTGGAGGAAGCCACGTCTCACAAAGGGCGATTGCATCACATCTAAAACAGTGAATTACAAATTTGAATGAGTCTAATTTAGGCAACATGCTTCTGCAGTTCTACTGAATAACAATGATTGAATTCTTGGTCTGTTGTGCTGAACTATCCATCAAAAGATATAAACGAAGTAAGGCAAGCTAATTTCTCTTTCAAGAAGGTCATCAATGCTGGGAGTAGGCATAAAATGATCGTCTTAAGAGGCTCACCAATATTTAGAGCATTCAACCCTCCTATACTTGCACATACGGTCTCACAGACCGAGAATCAATAATTTAGTTAGAGAAGGCTGAATCAAATGATTTTTAAAACTGCATTAAGAACACATATTTTAATTTTTTTTTTCATTCAATTACATCTTTTTCATCTAATAAATACCAATAAGGCCTAAAAATACACAATAGCAATATGTATTATAGAGCCTCGCACAGTCTGTGATACCAAAAACGAGGGTTAAAATGCTATCTACAAGATCAGAATACGCCAACATCTCAGGTTGAGGATGTTGTTCAGATTGAAAAAAAAGCTTTGTTGATGGAAGTAGTTCAGGAAGGTTGGTTCAATTCAGAACTTTGTGTGTAGGCTTCAGGTTGAAAGAGAAACCAGGAGGTATTGGTAGAAAAAACTGAAAAAAACTGTAGATCTGTATCAAAAAACTAACGGAAGAAATTAAAAGAAAGGTTCATTTTCATTTTGAATTTATTTTTGTTATTCATGGGTATATCAACATATCAACACAACAAAATAAATCATAAAAAATTATAGGAGTTTGTGTCCAAAACACGACCATTTTGTTGACGTAGAACTACGCTGTTATTTTGTTCAAGTCGCTTGTTAATAACTTCGGATATTATTTTACACACACACTTATCTCCGCTTTGCGCTCTTTTCAACAGAAGCCCTTTCTTTTGATATTTCTGATTTCGATTCGCTTGTCATCCTTGGTGGAGATAGTTTTGCTACTGTCATGCGAAACGAAATGACACACGAAATTCCTGATGAATTATTTTCTTGGTGAGCCGATGATAGGTTAGGTTGATGATTCCCCTCACAATTGAACCTTAATGAAATGGCGTCAGTTTGATGTAATGATTACAATGCCAGAGACATCAGCGAGTAAGTAATTTGGTCGCGTCCACAGCTCAAACGAAGACATGTGATGACGCAAAACAAGCGATGTTCATTGTTACGTATCTAGAACGAAACTGAAAGTTTACCTCAGCCAGATCCAATAATTATGCTCCAGACAAATATTCCCCTTCGTTCTTCTTCTTTTATTTGTTCACGATGACTTTCAATCATTTCCCTTCGTTGATCGCCGATAAGTTGCTCGTTATTGACAGCATGGGTAGGGAAGATCACAAATGAGCAGAACAAATGTGTGGGAAAATGGAAATGCTTCTAGTTATCATCAATTTAAACAATTTACATATTGGGGATTGTAATATATAGCATAAAAACAAATCTTAGGGAATTTTCGATTCGTTTGGTATTGTGAATCGTCTAAATCCGATCGCGGCAAAAATAGTTATTAACGTTAACTTTATTTCATAAAAACGTGACCTGTTTTCCGATTTGGCACCCTCAATGAAAGACGTAATTCTACGTTAAAAGGCTTCCTTATGATTCTCTAAACTGTATGATATTTCTAAATGATTTTGTTGAACTTTGTCTTCATGTTCTAACAAATGAAAAAATAGCATATGGTTCAACATTTTCATATAAATCAAGATATCTTCATGACTCAACGAAAAAATACTGGACTAATCATTTTCGACATGGAACAATCTTATCAAATTATGAGAAGTGAGTATATTATGGTGGTTCAATGGAAATATTGTCTTCTAGAGTGATACTAACCTTTGCTGAATTATTTTCTTCCTCATTCACCTAAACATAACTCAATGGGCCTGATTCTCGAATACACTTCACAGTGGAAACGAAATAAACGGCACGCCATTGAACTACGTTTTACGGGTTAGTGAAGTGTCGAAGATAATGATGAGTTTTCAGGCAGAATGAGCACTTTTCAAATAAAAAATCATTAATGAAAATTTACTTCTTCGTATCAAACTGGTATTCAATGTGAGTGGAAAACTTTGTTTTCTTCATATGATATAATAATCTCATACAAAAATTTAATCTGAAGATAATTTGATATTATAATGATAAATTTAGTGGGAAACTAATCTCGCATCCAGATGTCGACACCGTACCGTTGTCATCGCGAATGCGTTTCATACCGTTTCCACCGTGAAGTGTATTCGTAGTGTATTCGAGAATCAGGCCCAATATATATTTTTCCTGCAACTACCCCGACTATATGGTACTCTCCGTTTCTCTTCCGCAGAAATGAACTCCACCGATGGAAGCAGCGCAACGGCTCTGCCCGTTCAGATGCGCACCACTTCCGGCCTGATAGCGACTTTGGTGACGGTGCTGCTCATCTTCACGTCGACGCTTTTGTAGACGAACTTTCGGCAGTACACCGAATTCGAGATTCGTGATCGATATTTGCATATACATTTTGTCCATAATAAATATTAAAACAAGAAAAAAAAAATCGGCTTGAAGAGGAGAGACGAACGAAAACAAAAACTACTAACGTGTATGTGATGAACATGTATGTTCGCTAAAATGGTGTGTAGATATCGTAGAATTCGCGTCGTTGTGTTGCAGCAAAAGAGGGATGGGACTGTAACTCCTGAAACAGGGGGAATGCTTGTGATTCGGAAAAAATGTATCTATTAAAAAAACCAAACCAACAGCAGCGTACTCAGCAAACAAATGCTCTGTCTCCAGTAGTCGTACATAAGTGTTGAATTGTGCTAGTTTTATGGATTACCGTCTAGTGTTTAAGTTTGTCGCAGTCATTGTTTTACTAATAACAAGATTTCATTGTTTGTTTAACCCCTCGAAACCAAAGTTAATATAATATAACTACAACAACATCAACAAAAAAACATCTCGAAACCAAAAATTGAACAACCAAAAATTCGAACCGTACGCTAAATAGTCATTCGGGAGTAAGTAGTTAAATGTTTTTTATATAGATTTTTTTATATGTGTACAACGGAACTCATCTCATCAAGCTATCTTACCACCAAAGACGAGATCTGTTTCCTGCGATAACAGAAATGAAAACCGAACCGATTGCGTTCAAACGAGAGATTCGCGAAAATGACAACTGAAATTTACAGAGAACGAAAAAAAGAGAAACCAATTATTGACGTATTTTACAACACTAGGAGGATGGAAAAATATGATGCCTTAAGAAATATTATATTAAACACTTTTTTAAGCCACTCAAGAATTGAGAATGAGAGGAATAAAGAAAAAAATACACACATGAATGAAATTACCAGAAGAAAGAAATATTACTAAGTAAACAAACGCGCGGTGATAATTTTCAAAAAATTGTCTCGCTTAGTGTTCTAAATCGATGCGAAGTAAAGAGAGGAACTAAAATGAAGAACAAACATATGCAACTATATAGTCATAAATTTATATATTTAAAAAAACACTAATTTAAGCAACAACAGAAACCAAACAAGAAAAACTAAGAAACAATTAGCGAGTCGCCTGTTTCCATCGGATGAAATTTGCAGTCAGTTCTGTCAGCAGAACACTTATTTTTCGGTTTTTTCTAACGTGGCAGGACAAGCGAGAACGGTATCAGAAATAAACGATGGAGGATAATCGAACCGAGGAAAGTATGGGTTATTCATTTTCAATATCACACACCTCGACATATTCCTTGTTTTAGTTAGCTTTAGTTAGTGGAATTTGTTACACCAGTGACGCGTTACGCGAGTGACTGATAATCTCTGTTTTCAGACCGCAGTTTATCCTGATTCTAACTTTTCACACTATAAACTATCCAATCCACTATAATCGAAGGGGAACCACCTTCTAAAGGCGACCCATTTGGCCGCGAAAATCATGCTGCTCGGACATCTGTCGTACAGTGATCAGCACAAGGAAAATTTCACCCCCAATATAAATCAAATTAATTATTCTCCAAAACTATTATTTAATACTTTTTATGGTTCATAAAAATAAAACTCCAAAGCTCATTTTGCCATAAAAACATCGTTGACTCTAAATTAAAAATATGAAAGTAACAAACGGTTTCATTGATACTAAGTTCAATTAGCATGATATAAGAAGTTCATGTTTTCAACAAAAAATGAACGAAAACCAATCAGAACAAAAATTTCAGTAATTATTATTACCTCCTTTGGCCCCGAACAGGTTTCGGAGATACTGTGGGTCCGAATCGTACCAAGTCTTCTGCAGAGTTGCAGAATAGGTTTATTTGATTGTTAAACCTGTTTTGTGCACCTAGTTGTGGAGTGTAGCCCAAACATTTTCAATTGGTTTCAAATCAGTGCTATGCACGGTGGGAATCGCTGGTCATCAGGCAAAAAACTAAAATTGTGTCAGCTGTTTTGTATTTTTTTTTCCTTTCTTGGCATAATATTCATGTACATGAATGTACCAAATGTACCAAATTTGAGCGCAATATCATAGAATCCGATTTTTGATGACTTTTTTGAGCTTGGCATATTGACGTTTTTTGACAATTTTTGAAAAGAAAGTAAAAAAAAGTTGCTTTGAAAAGCTCT
The DNA here is from genome assembly GCF_029784135.1 of Toxorhynchites rutilus septentrionalis. Classification (NCBI taxonomy): domain Eukaryota; kingdom Metazoa; phylum Arthropoda; class Insecta; order Diptera; family Culicidae; genus Toxorhynchites; species Toxorhynchites rutilus. The sequence goes on from NC_073745.1 coordinate 128,867,875, forward strand.
GCAGCTTCAATGATAGCTTGGATGTTTTTTGCGTCAGAGGAAAAGCTGTTCGAAAAACTATACAAAAAAAAACTCTTTCATTAGATAATGTAAAATTTAATCATAGGAGACCTGGCAAAAAAGTAATATGAAAAAGTGATTTTTGGTAGAAAACCAGCTTCAAAGTTTTGTCGCCGCAGTCCGCCACGGTTGTGACTACATACAAAGTTTAGGTAAAACATAACCTTTCAAATGTACACTGTCCGCCGTAGCACAAAACTGCGCGAATTGTCGTTTTAGTGAAAAAACGATAGCAAATGTTTTTTTACATTCTTTTTTTTAATATTGAAAATTTATCTAGGGTTTAATTAAATCGAAATCATAATGATCCACCGATGAAAATATTCGTATCACTGTAATCTGTAGAGGATAAAATATAAATATAGGCTAAATAACACAAAATTTATCATTAAACGTTTTACAAAGGTGCGTGATTGAAGAAGGAATAAAAGTAAGGTAGTTTCAAATAAATAAGGTTTCAAATATTCACGGAATCTAAATCTTCAGTTTCATTTGCAACGTTGTGTGATTCAAGTGTCATTGTTTCCACGATTCGTTCAAAATAGATATCAGCTATATTTAGAAAATCAAATTCATCATTTCGTCGAGTTTTATTATGGAGCATTTAACTTCAACGGTACAACACAAATCAAAGTCCAGTAAGTTGTTTATTCGCGGTTTGATACATGTATTTTGATGTCCTCTTTTAAGATAACAAGCCTTTTCTTATTGAACAGCTCTATCTTTGATTCATCCGCTGATCATCGATCGCTTTCTAGCAAAATAACTTCTTAGATCACGTTCTGCGGGAAGTTGTGCGTGGATCTTTTTTGTTCTAGCGAATGATCGAATTGTCCGATCGTGTATCACTTTTGTGTTTTAATCTTCCCGGTCGATTACCAACTCTTCAAAACTGTTGATGTTGCAGAATAATTTTCTAAACTGCTCCACGAATTACTGCATACTATTCATCCATTTTCCGTTGAGATTCGTGACCTTTGAAGGCACGCACAATAAAATTTCGAACCTGCATACAAATTCGGTGTCCGGCCATTTTTTATAGCTTAAAAAAAATAACAAGGAGTTGGTTTTAGGGCTCTACAATTTATGTTTGTGATATATGCAAATAATGAAGTGCCAAATCCGAGAGGTGAACCAATGATTAATGCACAGTAAAATATGATTGAAGTAGTGAATTTCTTTATATCATACCATGAAAACTACGATTTTAGAACAAAATGTTCAAATGTATTTTATTTTTATTTTTTTGGAACTCAAATCAACGGAGTTTTAAAGAAAAATGAACTTTGGAGTTACCATTCATTCAAAACAAAAAAGTAATTCTAACTGATATGTTTTTTTTTATATTTTAACTTATTGGGGATCGATTTATTTTTGTGCTGGTCACGTAACCGAAGAGCAGGCGTATATCCAACCCTCCTTTGACCCGAGAGGAATACCTCGAAAATGATCAAGCGCCCAATGCGATTGGTTCAATCACTTAGCTACTACTGAGCACCTGTAGGCGCTATTTAAATCAACCACCAGACCAGTGGCTTCCATTGTGTTCAATATTTAACAATATTGCAAAGAATGAAACCAAACATATGCAACTAGGAGACTCCAACTTTTGGCTTTAAAGCTTTACCATGATGTACATTTTATTCACGGGTTTTCATTTACGACGAAGTTATAGCCTTTCAAATATCACTAAAAACGATATTGCACATCACTTCTCCTTTTTTCGGGACGAATTTAATACAAAGAATCCATATACGAGGTCTGTTCGAAGAGTATCGCGACTTTTGAATTTCACACCTACCCAGGTAACCATAAGCATTAACTTTTAGCTCTATTGTAGCACTAATTCAGCATCTCTAATGGCAAATGGCAGTATATCTGCTTTTTTGATGCTTATAGGCCTTATATCAACTCTATTAATGCATATGAACATTAATCAAAATAAGCATTAATGGAAGTCCTATATGCGCATTTAATGCTACCATATAATGCTTACAAGCATTAAGATAAAACATATGAAAATAAGCCTGAATGAAAGCCCTATATACGCATTTAGTGCTATCATATAATGCTTAAAAGAATTAGGATAAAACATTCATGCATTCAGCATTAGATATCTGGATGTAAGTGTTTGTCTCTAAATAAATATAACATGGATATTTTAGGCCAAAAATATGCTTCGAAGGCGGCCAGCAAAACCCGCTCATACATGATCCTTTTGAGCAGGTACCTGAGTGGTTGTTTTAATATGACTATTTTCAACTCATTCATGTATATCAACAGTGGTCCAGATAGCAAAGGCACAACAGAGAAACACACATGTTGCAGAAGTGTACCCCGGTTCGAATCTCATAAGGTAATTTTCATATAATAATTATTTCTCATTCCAAACAGTGTGCCGTATATCCAAATAAAGAAGAATACAATTATAACCTCAATAACAACTTGCAAATATGGTCATGGGTGGACCCATGAAATGTATATGATTTTTTTTTTGTTTTTACTGTCGATTAATTCAAATGGCTTTTTTCCTAGAAAAAAAAGGAAAATAACATCTTGACGTTTTTATAACATCATATTTAAGCATGAATGATGCTTATTTAAGCCTGCCATCACAATTGATGTTTTGAGATAGCCATAAGTAAGCTTTAGCAATGCTCATTTAAAGCTGTAACTTTAGCATTGAAAGAGCCCTATATTTCGCCTTTTCGGCATTATTTTTGGTTTATAGCGCTTGATTCAGCTTTATTCAGTATTCTATATGTGGATACAGTGCTGATTTAAGACCATTTCTAAGTGCTTACTGGTTACCTGGGTATCCCTCGATTTACACTGAAGATGAAAACAAAGCCGTGTAAAATAAAATCCCTGATTTTTCTATGTAAAACCGGGCAAAACGAGATAAACTCCCCAAATGTTTCTATTTAGTCATTCTTTTAAGTAAAACGAAGGTAAAACATCTTGAGAATCCACCCATTGAAAAGATTATTCAAGAACCCAGATATGGATTATTCACTTTCAGGAACTACCAGTCTTTTGTTTTTGATTGATATGATGACACTTTCTTCAAAAGAGCTTTCCTGATGCGATCCAGGTTCAACAGTCGACGAATTCGGAAAGAGCTTAGATCGAGGAATTTTCTATTGAAATCTGTAATTAATATTTGCGCCAAACCTTTATAGATCTCTTCGTATTGACTTGAACATCTGTTAATATCTCGCTGGAAATGAAGAGCTCGTTCAATATTACCAACTCAAACCCCACGTTGATGGTTCTTTGCTGTGAACGTAACTGGTTCAGATTGATCTTCATCATAATGATTATCTTCGCCTGGTTTGTGTGTTTCATGGATCATGTGAATTAAATCCTTTTCATTTAGTTCGTCATCAGTAAATATTTCCGAAATATCAGGTTGAGCAAATCTTCAAAGCCTTCTCCTCCTATAGAATGAGTTAACTTGGTGTTCTGGGAATACCGTTCTGAATCATATTTCGGACGCTTAAGGCATATGATGCAGAAAACATATCTAAACTGTATGCACAGGTATTATTTGGTTGATATTTTTAATAAATTAGTTCAATACGCTTTTAAGCTTTTTACTCTGGTACCTATTTGATTGAAAACATAAAAAAAATCATCGAATGAAATTCTTTTCAAATGAAGCGAATAAAAATCAAACTTCGGACACTAAATCAAATTTCGGACAAATTGAATTCAAATTTCGGACACTTTATTTCGTAATTTTTTGGACGAAAATAACATTTCACTTGAATATATTTTATAGTCAACTGCGAAACATTTACCAAGCAATCACAGTAAACTGTTAACGAAACACGGGAGAAATTTAAATATTTATGAACGGGTAAATTCTACGTGTTCACGCTAAGGAAACATCAAACACAAACGATAGTGAGTAGTGTTGATAGATTTTTGTCGATTATGTTATAATTCAAATGTAGTTCTCATGTGAAATGATAGTGAAACCAAGGGATTGTTCTAAAGAAGCAATTGAGCTTGAGCTTGAGCTTGGGTAGACTGTACACTTCGTAGTTGCTCTCCGTGATTGACCAGAACCAACCAAATTGCACAAAGAACACACAGAATGACGCTTGGGACTAGCAAATCATTCTCGTTGTGCAATTTTCGGTGATTCGAGCTTTAAATGGTCAATAACGACGCCGGCCACGTCCTTACAGTCACCGGGGGAAGGGAAGGAATGTTAGTATGATATTCGCCGCCCGAAGGCCAGAAGGGTCGCCTCTATAGCGTGGTTCCCTAGCGTTTATCATGGGAGGGATAGTTGTTAGTGGGGAGAGGTAAAAATCAGGATTCACTGAGGTAAGTGATGTGATTATGTAAACGCGAACTATCGACCACTCGACGAAACAAAAATCCGAAAACAGCATGTTTTACAATACGCGGCAAAGATTATGGTATCCTGAGAAGGAAAACCTGTCAGATAGATTGGTCCGGCTTTTATTCTAGTATTCATCGCACTTACTTTTTTTTCGAAATTCAATCACTCCGGCGGAGATTGACCTGTGGGGAACCTAAGAAGGTAGGTAACCGAGAGAATTCCTGTAGAGCCAATCGAGTCGGCAATATGTTCCATTAATAATCACGCCTATTCTGTATCGAACTTCAATCGCGACGACGGAGTGTTATTTTTGGGAAACCTGACAAGATCACCGAGAAAATACCTTCCGTTAAATTGAACCATATTGTGGGAGAGAGCATTAATCGTACATTTTTGGAAGAATATGAACGAAATTGGGAATCCTAGTGTTTCGAATTAATTGCAGCTTCGTTGAATCGGATTATCTGTTACATAGCTTTGACTCAACTGCTGAAAATCTTTGTATTCTCTTTTCACGATAAAAAGGAAAACCGGGGGAGACTGACGGAGAGAAATGTAAAATGTAATTGAAGGTTGTGGTAAAATGAGAGTCATGAACGAGGGCATATTTTTCATGTTTAATACGTGAGCCACAAACTCAATTCATTCTCTGGATTATTGTTGGTTCGAGTGGTCGATTTTCTAAAGGAAAAAAAACAACATGATTACTACACATATGATTTATGATTTTAAATAGTAATTTCGAATTTTATCATAAGTACTTATCTTGCTATGTATGACACACACTAACAAATGTTAGGCCAGCGATGTATTTAATTACTCATCGCGAATAACAAATGAATAAAAAATCACGGATAACAAACGAAATAAAAAAAATGTGCACAAAAACACCAAATATAATCACAGACAAATCTGCCCCTATTAAAATTATATTTAAGAATTCGGCTCCTTTAAACTTAAGTAACTGAGCCTGTAAAAATAAACGAATTAATAAAAAAAATCTGCCCCTGCGCGACTCTTCCCTGCCTGTAAAAAAGTCCCGTTAGTAACAGTGCATCCACGCCAAAGGAACGAGCAAACAAACACTTGCGTAAACACGCCAGAATGACACATCACTGCTTTTAATAGTATTAATGATGATTCACTCGTGCATACGATGAATATAAGCCTTCTGTTATTTACGAATTTACAACAAACTCGCAGTATAAACTCGGATTGTTCTAAAGAAGCAATTGTGATATTAATTTGATATTTATATCATCAGTGCATGAAGCATTTCAAGATATTAGAACAAAGTGTCCGGAATATGATGTTGTCCGAAATATGATTCAGAACGGTATTCATGTTCTAATGGAAATTGTTCGCTTCCCTTTTCAACCGATACTGGTCATATTGCTTTCCAGCAGGCATTGAGCGTTGATGGTGTGTATGACACCAGTGTATGACAATCAAACACGTTTAACGCAATCTAAGATTGCAAATTTCTTCCAAACACCCATAAGAGGCAATAATTCGTCATTCTCCATTTATTGCAAAGTGTACTTCCATGTTTGCTTGATATGAAGTGCTTTAAATGTTAGTTTTATCCCTTGGTCTAAGGGCTGTAATAACGAAGTCGTATTTTTTGATAAAAAAGAACTTTCTCATTTTCGTGTTGTAAATATGGAGGGTGGCCAGTGGATTATCAATTAATAGCGTTTGAAGGCAGCTCTTTTCTACTTAAATACGTCAAGAGATATCTGGGACAAAAAATTTATGAAACCATTCCTTGAATGTCACGGCTGTGACCTATGCTTTCTTATTAGTCATCCAATAAATAGGAAGATTTTTTATATCTACTCCTATGAATGAACGCGGATTTTTAGATTTGTTTATGACCAATAGCATTGCAACAGAAAAGAATTGTTATACAACTTTCTGCTACTTTATGTTCACTGACTGATTTGTGAGCTTTGGCAAAATATGTTCTTTCAGGCATTTTTTTCTTCAGAACAACCTGGACTCGTAAGCGTTAAAGACCTGACAAGAAGTATAAAAGTCGGTGGCAATTAGTTGGCCGACGTGAACTGATTTTGAAGGGTTTCATAAATCCTTAACCCTTTCTCTAAGGTAGTGTGCTCCGTCGGAGTGCTACCACTGAACGGAGCACTGCGCCGAAAAGTATGCATGATGTCGTCTATAGACGACGCTCGTAGCGAAAGGGTTTAAGCCTTATTTGTAATTGCATAGATAGCAACTGGGATCTAAAGATTCCAAAGAAGGCTATCAAATTGATAACTTACCAGTTCTAATACAAAAATTCGCACTCGTCGTCAAAAATATCAGTTGTTTTGCTTACTTTCACATGTACTACACTGTATTCCGTAAATATAAATACAGCTATACGGGAAGTCCCCCGTTATCACCATCAGTTATGCCAAATGAATGGAAGACACAATGTTTTCAATGAAATGTGTGTATCCGAATACTCAATTATAAATAAATTTTCATAAGTTTTTCAAACTTTGTTAATTTATAAATCGAGTAAAGCGAAAACGTGTAAGACAGGAAACGTGTAAATAGGGGGATATGTGTATTCGATTTTTTTTTGTGGCGTTACGTTGACATCTATGTCTCTCATTTATACTGATAAGTTCAACCATTTTGAATGTAATGTTTGATAGATTCTTCGTTTGCACGTGTTTTGGCTCTTTTTAGGAAGAATCTGTATCAAATTTTCGTGACAAAAACAAAACTAAGTGCGCGAATGCATTCTTGATGTTGACTGTGGAGAAGCTAGCTTGGACTGAAGCAATGTTCATCGGTGGTATAAAACGTTCTCAGAAAGCCGAAAAGGTGTGAACGACGAAAAGCGTGCCGAACGCCTGAGCAGGTCAACAACAGACGGAAGCATTGAAAAAGTGAACAAAATAATATTGGCTAATCGTCGAATTACCGTTAGAAAAGTTGCTGAGGATATAAATATATCGATCGGCTTGTGCCATTCGATTTTTACCAAAAAATTGGCATAAAACGGATCTTCGCGAAACTGGTAGCAAAATTACTCTATTTAAAAAAACAGGAACGCCAACAGAATATTGCCTTTTCTTGGGTATTTAAACACTCCTATACTCGCGCATTGGTCTGTCAGACCGAGAAATCAATAATTCGTTCATTTCTCAGAAAATATCAACACTACGACTTTGCGTTTCTCTCTAGCTTCGTGATTCGTCGTTCGTCATCGTTTAGCGTATCGCATATGTTGGTACAAAGGGGACGTGTGCCACTTTTTGAACACTTTCGGTCTGACACACCGACGCGAGTATAGGAGTAACTTTTTTGCATAATATATAATGCATAAGATCATTACCGGACTATTCTTATTTGTTTTCAGTCCCTTTTTGTAACTGCATTGAACGGATCCATATATTAACTATTCGTCGATATATTCGTCGTTAGATTCATACGCTCAAAAGCAAAATATAAATGTTTGACTTTCGTACAGTTATTCGCAAAATATAATGGTCATACATATACAGACTTTTGAAAGAATTTCATTTGTGGAAGAATTGTAAACAGTAAACTATAAACTAATCGGTGGCTTATGGTAATTTTTAACAGTTACAGTTTCGGGGATATTTTTTTATAATGAAAAATATCAACAAAAAAACAAGAGAAAGAAAGGGAAGTTCCTGGAAATCCTTTTATATAATCTTTTTATGCCCTATCTATAAAAAGGTATTAATTCTTAGTTTACCAAGAATACAGAGACAAAGAATATTAGAAATATGCGAACTTTATATTCCAGAACCTTTATCATCTGGAAGGTCAGTATACATTCTTCTCTCCGAAAAAAGACCCGAAAACACGCAACAACTGCATGAAATGAAAATAAATATGTTTGTTTCGAGCATGCAGTTATGCTAGGTTCTGATTCTTACTCCAATGAAACCACAATCAATTAATACGATTTTATATTATTTTATAGCTCTTTATACTTCTATGAATTATATTCAGTTGCTTACTTTCAATGAATAACAAATTGAAAATTCAAATTTCGTTATTTGTGTTGGAGTATCAAAAATTACTCTATTTTGAGGAAGCTGAATTAGATGACTATTAAAACATAATAAAGACGAAGAAAACATATTTTTGGGGTTTTTTCATTTAATCATACCCTCTTCTTAAAATAAATGCCAATAAAGCCTGAAGAATACACAATGGCAACATTACAGAGAAGTTCAATTTTCGGTCTGTGACACCGTGCGCGAGTATACGTGTTATGATTTTGCACGCGAGTACAGGAGGGTTAAAGAACAGCACTCAACACAGAAAAACTTCATTTCTGTTATGCGCGAAGAACATAAACAAACTAAAGCGCACAAGGGCTTTCTGCATAGTAATCATGTGGACAAACCAACATCAGTGCATCGGACAAACCATGATCAGAAATGGGGTCATCGAGATGCATCAATTACATGGATAAAATAAATAAATCTGATACAAATGGTGTGCAAGCATGATGTTTACAATATTTGCAAATGTTATAAACCAGAAAAAACCTGGATGCGTACCAAATAATCATCTGGCGATTGATTCAAAGCTAGCTCAAATAAGGACGCATTGCCACTAATAGAAGGTGGACTTTATATACCTTTAAAATATGTGAATCCGTAAAAATATTCTATAAACTGTGAATCAAGAAAAATACATTTTTTATATGTTTGGTAACATTTGCATACCTGATTTTACACAGGTACGCTGAACTAAAGTAAATATTCAAAAAAAGTGGACGAACCAAGTTCATGTTTTCGACTGGACAACCCGACATTATTTACCTTATTAAGAATTCATCCGTTGACGGTGCAACAATGAAACTTTGTTCGGTGAACCACCGGTTGTATTATCTCCGTGTACAAGATTCGACTTCTTCATTTTGCTAGTCGTTATGGTTTGTTGCATTCCTCATATTGGGTAAACGTGTTTCGAATTAGACATAATAAATGGAAGTGATATACCATTTTGGTCGCAAACTCAATATAACGAGAAGGTTGATCGCCGCTTGAATTACCCTTCTCTGAATCACTCAGACGGTATTTAATGCCGCTTTTAACACACGGGTTATAATTGATTTAAAGATACCTAGCTCTTTGGCGATGAAATACTTTTTTTTATTGGGCGTGTACACATTTTCATCATACCTTTTTACTAGTTGTTCGAAGCCTTCACCATAACCACTAGATTTGTTGTGCTTCAAATTTCACAGGCGGTAGACTCGTGGATCCAGTCTTATGAGTCTTAATGCTTGTATAGTTTTTGCGGCGAAAATTAACAGAGATTGAGTATAGGTTTAGGTTGACTGGACACATCGTAGTTGTTCTCCGTGGTTGAAATGAATGAACGAATTTGCGCAAAAAACACTCTAGAATGCGTTTGTGAGTAACAATCCCTTCTCATTGTACAAATTTCGATGATTTAAACCTTAAGGCGGCATTCCATCTATTCGGCTTGCTACATGCTACAAGCCAATAATAAACGACAATGGAAATGGTACTTGCGCAATTTTTTATTTTGTTTCCACCTGAACCACTACACAGTATGCGAACGGTCACTGCTTCAATATATCTGTTCTGATGTTATTGTTTTTATGATCAAATATTCTAGTGTTCCATTATTGTGGTGAGTTATGATAATCGTCAATAAAAGACGTAGATGCTCCAACATGTCGTGCATGTCGTGCTATACACGCCGCATCGATCCGCAAACCATTGAATAAAGTCAACATAGCTCGAAAAGATCAATTACGTCGTAAAAAAAGACACTCCAATAAGCAAAAACCGTTTACTTGTAGTATGTAGCAAGTTGAACAGATGGAATTCCGCCTTTCAACACTAGGGCAACATGTAGCATGCGACTTTTACGACTTTTACTTTACTTTTTTTTTTCTTTTTTTTTTGCAACACATTGTCTTTTCATCGAAACAACTTCAACCCTTCTACGTGTCTAAAAGTCTTTTAACCGACAGCCAACGGATCGGCGCGCCTTGCCGTTCAGTGGTGTCTAATTGAAATCCCGTTCTATGTATAGTCCAACTTTCCAATTTCGACTAGATGACTGTGTTTTTCTTATGACGTTAGTCTCTTGTTTTCAATCGTTACTAAAAATACAAAAAAATATCAGAAATCGTCTGATAAAATCATCTATCATATTAATCTACGAACTAATGGATTTTGCTATAGTCTGGAAGTGGTCGATATCGTATTGTATGATGTTTTTTTTGTTTTGTTGGACTTTGCTTTCCTCAAATTTTCCGTCAATTTCATCCTTGATACTCCTCCTTGAGCCGATACATACAGTGGTAGACATTCGTTTAGCCTCACCATATTTTTCCTCAATTCTTTGTACAGTTTTGTTCATAAAATACTATTATTGTTTATTTTCATCGAATTCGTTCTAAACAAAAAGTATGAAATCACTTTTTGTTTTCTAAGTAATTCAAATATGTGGAATCAGGGAGGACTTTCGTTTAGCCGCATCCTAAAATTTCAATAAAAGAAAATTTGTTTGGCACATTTCGAGTCCAATCGGTAGCTAATATTTAGTATGCCCACCTCCATTTCGGATCACTTTGAAAACTCGATTTGGCATCGAGTCAGACAGCTTTTAAAGTGTTGCCATATTGATTATAGCCCAACATTCCTGAATTACTGCCTTGAGACTGGAAATGCTGTCAAATTGTCATCCGTTTGCATAGACCATCTCGGCCAAGATTCTCCATAGGTTCTCTATGGGATTGCAATCGACTGTCAGCAGGTCATTCAAGGAGCGGAATGTCCTTCTCGGCAAACCATGCCTTCGATTGCTTGGAATCGTGGATGCATAATCCTGCTGAAAAAAACGACATCCTCGGTAGCGTTATTCTCAATATGGCCAATCAAAACGTCCTCCAGTAATTGAAGATACTTTTCGGAGTTCATTTGGGTGAAAATGAAACAAATGGGAAGCTTGCTATGATAGGAAACGGCTCCCCACACTGTCAAACTTCCGCCCCCAAAGTTTCGCGTCGATTTCACGACATGCCGTTGACTCAAATTGTACCAATAGCAACTGTAACAGTCCGGACCATCCAAATTGAACTTTTTTCGCCGGAAAATACAACATTTCTCCGTTCTAGTTTCCATTCTATGTATTGCCGGGAGAAAATGAGATGGTTCTGCTTATGGGTGGCGGTCAGTTTCGGCTTCCCTTGAGGTTTCTTCCACATGATGTTTGGTGACTCATTGAAGATGCGCGCAATATGCCTCTTCGTTACTGGAATAACCGATTCTTCCTTAATGTATGAGCAGGACATCGTTTCCTGGTTGCTTCGTGTCTTATTCGACCTTTAAGACGCAAAGTAACTTTGGTGTTTCCATTTGTTGGTCGTTATATCCCATATTTCTGGCACTATTCGAAGAAATTCCGTACCACTTTCTCAGATCGACCAATTTTTGTTACGATCGAGCGATTAGAAAACTTTTGTTCACTGAATATCTTTATTATTTTCCACCCCTCTTCCGTCAATAGAATACCTTTCGCAATTCCATTTCCATTCAATTGTGTAGCTTTGCAGAAAATCTGTAATTCTGTACACTCAATTTATATTCAAGTGTGCAAGTATTGGTGACTACTGTAGCCGTTTAGTATAAATTAAACACAAGAATACACAACACTTACATGCATTGAATTAAAACTTAAATCTAGAATTAAATAAGTAAAAATTATAACTGTTCTACATACAACGGTACACAAAATTGAGTATCTCTTGTCACTACACTACCACAAATAATAGTTATAACATAGATAACACAAACGAAAAGGAAACACTTAGAAAGGCATGCAGGAACAGACTGAAATGAAACATTGCTACTAATATACACCAATAAAATTGCCGGCCAAGCTAGTAGCCAACCGATCTTGGACAAATATAGAAGTGTTGAAACTTTGTACCACAGTCGTAAAATACATTAAAGGCAATATTTTTTATACGAGAAAGGAAGTTTTTTCGGTAATTTACGGAATCTGGATTTTGTGATTCCGTACGTGAAATTAAGTGCAAAAGTTCTACGTATCAGATTTGGAGTTAGAAAGAAAACGGAGGGTTGTGAACGCGATAATTGGAGCGTGTAATTGCTGGATTGTGGATTCCTGCTTTCTCCCAGCCAACGAATCAAGGAGAAGGTAAACATTTTGTGGTGCCGTGACCAGGATCAGCGGCTGGAGAAGGTCATTGAAATCGGTGGGACATTGTTCGGAGGAATAATAGAGGCTGTAGGCCAACGGAGCAACGGATTTGCTGTTGTAAGGCTCATCGACTGAGGACTTCACTCTCTCCTGCAACAACGGAAAGCTTATACCATCATCATATGCTATTCGCCCTTCTGTCACACGGGAATAGTCGCGCAACAACGGATAGTAATCGTGATAGCAGTTGGAAAAAATAATACAAGGCCTATATTTCTCAGGCCACAGGTGAGTGGCTTTCCAATTTGTTCGCGCAAACTTTCTGGTGCTTTTGAGTTTTTTTTTGTTGCATATAAACTTGAAACGATTGCCGCTTGTGACGTCACACGACTCCATATTGCAACACTCGATAAGTTGTTTACTTGGAGAGGTTCATGAAACATTAATCGACTGGTGGCATACATACATCGCATTAAAAGCTGTATTCTACAAATCGCTGGAAGGACTGCATATTTCGAAGCCGATATTTGGAGTTACATAAAGATTTCATTCCTGGATATTCAAGGCCTATTGTGGACTGGCCTCAGGTGAGTGTCTGTCCAATCAATCACAAACTTTGAGTGGTGCTATATGGTATCTTCATTGAACATTTTTTCGGTACATCGTTGGCTACTATCGGAGGATCTTCGCATCCAGAACTAATTCGGTCAGCAGCAATTCCTGCTGACACTACGTGGCGGTACGATTCGGACTGGGAGGACAATTGCATCTACTGCATTTACTGGAAACAACTTGGAGTTGGATTTGATCAACGGCGGGAAAAGCGTGACGACATTCATCTTGCGCTCTACAACAACGGAAGGATACGTAAATTTTTACATTGGAGGACACTGTGCTGCAACACAGTCTGCACTGCTGGTTGCACTTTTCGGAAACAATATATTTTCTTGGATTGCGACGACGATTATTTCACGTTTAACTACTGCTGCATTTATTTGAATTCAAGGCCTTGTTGAGACAGGGCTAAGGTGAGTACCTGTCCAACGATTTACGTGGTAACTTGCAGTGCTTCTTGGTTGGTTTTCTTTCTATTTTTCGATCGTCATCGTTCATATTTCGGTTTGCTGTTCTGGTAGTGGTTGTGGTAATGACTGAGAAAAAAATAAAAGAAAGGGTCAAAAAGCGGGAGCGGATTATCGCTTCTTTAAAACGACATGCTCAATTTCTAGAGGATTTTGATCCAAATACGCATACGGGGGAAGTCCAATCGAGGTTGGACAAAATCGAGGCAAAATTCGAAGAATTCGAGGAAGTGCAAGAGGATATCGCTGAGCTAGATGAAAGGGGTGCTTATGAGGAGGATTGCAATAAAGCTTATTCCGAATTCGAGAAGCTGTACTACGGGCTACGGGCTGCCTTGCAGGAAAAATTACCGAGGGAAACAGAGGTTCCAGATTTAAACAGTACTATCGGGAGGAATGGTCACACTGTAGGAGCACATACTGGAGTACGACTGCCGCAGATATCATTGCCGGAATTCAACGGCGACTACAAAGGGTGGTTGTCGTTCAAATCGACATACGTGTCGCTGATCCATGAGTCAGGGGAGCTCAGTGACGTTCAAAAGTTCCATTATCTCAAGTCAGCGTTGAAAGGAGAAGCAGCTAAACTCATCGAGTCACTCGCACTTACCAACGATAACTATCCCATCGCATGGGATACGATTACGAAGCGGTACTCTAATGAGTATCTGCTGAAGAAAAGGCATCTTCAAGCGCTAATGGAGTACCCAAAGGTAGAGAGGGGATCGTCATCGGCAATTCATACATTGGTCGATGAATTCGAACAGCGGCTAAAGATCCTGAAACAACTAGGAGAGAAGACGGAACATTGGGGTGCAATGATAGTGCACTGGATGTGTTCCAAATTGGACATGAAGACGCTCCAGTTATGGGAGGATCAAGCGGCTTCAACAAAGGATCCGTCATTCACGATACTGGTGAATTTCCTAGAGAAGCGAACAAGGGTATTGGAAGCGGTTTCATCGAACGTCGAATTGAAAGGTCATTCGCTGAAGAGGGTGGAAGTTAGACGTCAGAGAGTAGTAGCTCATTCCGCTACCGACAATGAGAAGAATGGTTCAGTCTGCTGTTGTTGTGGGGACTCGCACTACTTGGGTCGATGTGGCAAGTTCAGTAGAATGACACTGAATGAAAAATTGCAGTTCGTGAACGGCAAACGGTTGTGTAGCAACTGCTTAAAGTCTGGGCATTGGGTGCGTGATTGCAGTTCAAAATTCAGTTGTCGAGACTGTGGAAAGAAACACAACTCACTGATCCATCCAGGATTTCCTACGAGCAGTGGTAGTATCGGTAACAATGTTAACCCGCTTGGCAAATCGGAGAATAAACGAAACGACAATACGATAGCAACAAATTTAGCGACCAACGAGGATGAGTCTGAGAATGAGGAAGAGGGAATTGACGATCAAGGTACGGTTGGAGCATACAACGTAGGGACCAAAGGTGGTAATATCTCTAGCGTATTTTTGTCTACCGTTGTTCTGGTCATACGGGATCAACACGGAGGGAAACATTTAGCCCGAGCATTGCTTGACAGCGGCTCGCAAGCAAACATTTTGAGTGAAAGACTCTGTCAGACACTCGGCCTGAAACGACGCACGATAAACGTACCAATTAGTGGAATTGGTCATTCCGAAACACGAGCAAGATTCTTGGTGACCACAACTATCAGTTCTAGGGTACAGGATTTCTCAATGGGCATGGAATTTCTGGTTCTTCAGAAGGTTACGTCAGAACTGCCATCGGCACACATACCGGTGGCACATTGGAGGATTCCAAATGGAATACAATTGGCTGATCCGAACTTCAATGTCAGTAATCGGATCGATATTTTGATTGGAGCGGAGCACTTCTATCGGTTCCTTTTCGAGAGTGGGATGAAACAGATTACATTAGGGCCAGGTTTGCCGATGCTTATAAACTCCGTATTCGGTTGGATTGTAACGGGAAAGGTTTCAGAAGCGCAGAGTAAGGTGGTTAATTGCTGTTTAGCGACAGCATCGGATAATTTGGAGATCCAGCTACAGAAGTTTTGGGAAATCGAGAGCATTGAAGATCGAGTGACTTGGTCAAAAGAGGAGCAAGACAGCGAAGATCATTTTTCAAAAACATTCAGTCGCACAAGGAACGGTCGGTACGTCGTACATTTACCGAAGCAGGTCAATTTTGATCAACTTTTGGGTAACTCTCGCACTATGGCACTATCACGATTCAACAGGTTAGAAAAGCAATTGGAACGGAATCCGGAAATGCGTTTGCAGTACAATGCATTTATGCAAGATTATTTGGATCTCGGACACATGAGAGAGATAACTGAAAAGGAGATCCATGAGGAGACAGCGGCAACGAGTGCTAAAAGGGTATATTACCTACCGCACCATGCGGTATTTAAAGATTCCAGCACTACGACAAAGGTGCGCGTCGTATTTGATGGTTCGGCCAGCACGGATAGTGGTTATTCCCTGAACGACGCCCTTCTAAAGGGTCCTATAATTCAGGATGTGCTCCTCAGCCTGCTCCTTCGGTTTCGTAAATATGAAGTAGCACTTGTTGGTGACACGGAAAAAATGTACCGGCAAGTGCGTGTACACAATGATGACACCGGATTACAGCGCATCTTCTTCCGGTTCTCACCGGATGAACCTATACGAGTTTTTGAGTTGACAACGGTAACTTATGGGTTGACGCCCTCGTCATTTTTAGCGATTCGCGCTCTTCATCAACTTGCGGCGGATGAAGGAGCAAGATACCCAGAAGCTGCTAAAGCTATAATAAGAGATTTTTACGTGGATGATTATATTGGTGGAGCATCCAGCGTAGATGAAGCCATTCAGCTTCAAAATGACCTTGATACACTGATGAAAAAAGGCGGATTCACCTTACGCAAATGGTGTTCCAATAAGCCAGAAGTTCTAGCTGGCATCTCGGTCGAACATCTTGGGACTAATTTATCAGTTTCATTCGATATAAGTCCCGAGGAAAAGGTGAAAGCTCTGGGAATCACCTGGGAACCTGGGACGGACCAATTACGGTTCTACCATTGCATCACAGCAAGCGAGCAGGCATGGACGAGAAGGAACATTCTATCGTCTATAGCCAAGCTTTTTGACCCGTTGGGACTTATCTCACCGGTGATTATTGTGGCAAAAATGCTGATGCAAGAGCTCGCTCTGCTCAACTCAGGATGGGACTTGCCTGTTCCTGTCGACATTGAAAGAAAGTGGAAGACGTTCCACTCCCAATTGGACAAAATTTCGGAGTTAAGGATTAATCGTTTCGCATTCGTATCCAAATGGGTTGATATTCAGTTTCATAGTTTTGCTGATGCTTCTACCCTAGCCTACGGTACGTGTTTATACGTACGGACGACAGATGAAGCCGGGAACGTTAGAATTGAATTGTTATCGTCCAAATCACGTGTCGCTCCGCTGAAACGACTGACGTTACCTCGTCTTGAACTTTGCGCCGCCAAAGAGGCTGCTCTGTTGCATTCGAAGGTAACTAAGGCTCTCTCATTGGAAAACGTACGCACGGTATTCTGGTCCGACAGTACAATTGTGCTACATTGGCTGAGAACTCCACCAAACTCATTACAAACGTTTGTGGCTAACAGAGTATCAATGATTCAAACCTACACCTACTCCCATTCTTGGCGACATGTAGCAGGAAAAGAAAACCCGGCTGACTTGGTATCGCGTGGAATGACTATCGACGATTTTCTGCAAAGCCAGTTGTGGAAGAATGGACCCCCATGGTTGCGAAATAACACAGACGTGTGGCCTAACTCAGCCGAAGACCACAACATTTCTGATGAACAGTTGGAACTTCGTAAGGTTGTTCACAAGGTCACAGTGGAAGAACCACCTGATGAGCTGTTCAGATTACGATCTTCATTACCTCCTCTACTACGAATTGTTGCTTATTGTCTTCGTTTTGCTCATCATTGTCGAAACCCGAACGATAGAAAGGATTCAATTATTCTGTTTCCTGATGAACTACAATTAGCGAAGATGGCGCTAACCCGCATCGCACAAGCCGAACGATTTCCAGACGAGATCAAATCTCTGCAACTACAACAACGAGTTGACCGGAAATCAAACCTCAAGAGATTATTTCCATTTCTCGACAATTACGGAATCCTCAGAGTTGGTGGACGTCTTCGTTTCTCTAATGAAAGTTATACGGCCAAGCATCCCGCTGTTTTACCGGATCATCATCCTTTCACGGATATGGTTATACAGTTCTTCCATTACCAAAACTTTCATAGCGGTCCACAGCTAACATTATCTGAAATACGTCAAGAGTTTTGGCCCGTACATGGTAAGCGTGTCGTCAACGTCGTCCTTCGAAAATGCATTCGCTGTTTCCGAACTAATCCAACGCCCATCCAGCAACCCATGGGACAGCTACCCGCTGGTCGCGTACGCCCAGGACGACCTTTCTTGATAACTGGCGTTGATTACTGTGGACCATTTTATTTGAAGCCAGCACGTCGAAACGCAGCTCCAACAAAAGTATATATTGCGGTGTTCGTCTGCTTCACAACCAAGGCAATGCACCTTGAGATTGCTAGTGACTTGTCTACCAAAAGTTTCATTTCGATCTTGCGCCGATTCATCGGCTACCGTGGAATGCCAGCCGAGATACATTCTGACAACGCCAAGAATTTCTCTGGAGCCCGTAATGAACTTAAAGAGCTACACGAAATGCTGAATAACCAGACTAGCTGTAATGCCATCTGCAACGAACTTTCTCAGAAAGGAATTGAGTGGAAGTTTATCCCACCTCGCGCTCCCAACTTCGGAGGATTATGGGAAGCTGCCGTTCGCTCCGTGAAAACTGCGTTGAAGAAAGAGATCGGTCTTCAACAGCTCAGTTACAATCACTTTACCACCCTCCTAGTTCAGATAACCGCTACTTTAAACTCACGGCCTTTGTCGCCCCTATCAGATGACCCCACGGAATTTGAAGCGCTAACCCCCGCGCATTTCCTGATTGGCTCAGCCATGAAAGCTTTGCCCGAACCCAATTTCATTTCAAAACCCACAAACCGACTTGACCACTACCAGCAAACTCAGCAAATGTTCCAGCGTTATTGGCAACGATGGAGCAAGCAATACGCGTTATTGGCAACGATGGAGCAAGCAATACCTCACGCAGCTGCAAGTGGCAACGAAGAACCTGCCAATGAACACCATCCAAATCGGAAGTATTGCCGTGCTACGAGAGGACAACCTGCCACCGCTTTGTTGGCCTCTAGCGAGGATCATTGGATTACATCCAGGTTTGGACGGAGTCGTTCGAGTGGTGACGGTGAAAACGGCGACCGGAGTATACAAACGTGCAGTCAATCGCATCTGTCCACTGCCTTTCGATGAGTATCAACGAACAAAGACGTCTACGGAACTGCCAACTATTTGAATTTGTAGAAATTAGCAACTGATGAACAGTGCAAATGAAATGTAATTATTGAAGCTAGTTCAAGGGGGCCGGTAATGTAGCCGTTTAGTATAAATTAAACACAAGAATACACAACACTTACATGCATTGAATTAAAACTTAAATCTAGAATTAAATAAGTAAAAATTATAACTGTTCTACATACAACGGTACACAAAATTGAGTATCTCTTGTCACTACACTACCACAAATAATAGTTATAACATAGATAACACAAACGAAAAGGAAACACTTAGAAAGGCATGCAGGAACAGACTGAAATGAAACATTGCTACTAATATACACCAATAAAATTGCCGGCCAAGCTAGTAGCCAACCGATCTTGGACAAATATAGAAGTGTTGAAACTTTGTACCACAGTCGTAAAATACATTAAAGGCAATATTTTTTATACGAGAAAGGAAGTTTTTTCGGTAATTTACGGAATCTGGATTTTGTGATTCCGTACGTGAAATTAAGTGCAAAAGTTCTACGTATCAGATTTGGAGTTAGAAAGAAAACGGAGGGTTGTGAACGCGATAATTGGAGCGTGTAATTGCTGGATTGTGGATTCCTGCTTTCTCCCAGCCAACGAATCAAGGAGAAGGTAAACAACTACCATACACTGATTTTCATATGTGTGTGTGTGCAAGCGCTAAGCGTAAACGAATGTTTTCGTATTTTCAACTGTCAAGTTTCTATAAGACCAGTTACATTTTCCGTTATTTTAGTTGTTTTGATCAATTAAATCTGACAAATGCCGAAGGGAAAAGTCCCCACGGAGAGAGAAGAAAGACAAATCGATACATTTCACCAAGAAAATGTTGGTATCAGAGAAATTTCCCGTCAGATTGGACGATCCCATCAAGTAGTGCTCAACTATTTGGCGAATCCTCAAGGATACTGTAAGAAGGAGAGTGCTCCACGTAAATCGAAGCTCTCTAACCGGAATAAGCGGGGAATAGCTAGAACAGGTTCGAATACCTCACAAACGCATGTGCAAATAAAACAATATTTCAACTAGTTAACTGCTCGGGTGACAATTCATCAAATTTTGGTAAAAAATCCTCACATAAAGAGGGCTTAAAAGGTTAAAACTCCTCATCTCACACCATCTCACCTCGGAGGACGTCTGAGTTTTGCCAAAGCTCACATGAACCGACAGAGGGACATAGTATGTTGTGACAAAAAATGTTTCCAAAAGAATACATTTTGCTATATACCATAACGAAGAGTTCTTCAATGTACAGGTTATCTTCACTGACGAAAACAAGTTCAATTTGGATGGTCCTGATGGTTTCAACGGCTACTGGCGTGATTTACGGAAGAAGTAACAGTATTTTTCATCCAGGAATTTTTGTGTAGACTCGTGCATGGTTTGGGTGGAATTTTTCGCAACCGGCAAACTCAAGATAGCTTTCGCATCGTTCAAGGATTACATACATGTTCTGTAATCCTCTCCTCCTCGTTTTTGCGTAGATATTGTCGCGAAAAAAAAACATTCCAGCAAAACAATGCTATTATTTAGTCAAAATAGCAAGGTTGCCAATTATTGACATGTAAATCAGCCGATCGTTCCGAATTTTGCATTGATAATACTTATGAATTTTGAAGTGGTCTTATAGAAACTGGACAGCTGAAATTATCATATTTAGGCACAATAAATAAACAAACAACTCTTTTGAACGAAATTGACGTTAAATATATTTTATTCTAAGCATTCAACAATGTGTGAATGTATTTTTTTGAAATTCTAACTGTTTGTGTTGCAACGAAATTTAATCAGTGTGGTCTTATAGAAGTTGTACAGAGTGTAGAAATATTGTTTTGATTTTTGCATAACCAAAGGCGCAATAAAGTGATGTGTTTTTAGGGTTAACAGGCAGTGGCAACTATATTGCTACCAATTTTTTCAAATGTTTCAATAGTTATTTTTTTTTCAAAGGTAGATATGTGTTCTTCCTCATGTAAGGATTATGCTCTCTGAAGTTGGAGTCGATCCCTTGCCTAGTTCTCACGGCCCATTAAAGGGTTAAACCTCTCAAAACGCTTAATATCGAAGCCGCTAAAATTACATTCACGCGCGAAATCATTTAAGATTTTCGGTTTTTGTTTCGCTTTTCCACTTTTATTCAGTATTCATTGCCATAGGTTGGATTAAATATTATAGAATAACACGTAGAAGGTGTTCTCATTGTCAGAAATCTGAAATCCAAAATGTAACTATACAAATAAACGACCTATCCATATTACCCTTTCTTTACACGTTTCGATCACATAATTTCGCTAGTCGTTATGGTTTGCTAAATTTCTCATATTGGGTAAACGTGTTTCGAATTAAACAGAATAAATGGAAGTGAAAACCAATTTTGGTTGCAAACTCAATATAACGATAAGGTTGATCGCCGCTTGAATTAGTCTATTACCCTTCTCTGAATCACTCAGACAGTGTTTAGCCGTTTTTATCATACGGGTTACGGGTTATAATTGATTTAAAGATACCCAGCTCTTAGGCGACGAAATACATTTTTATTATTGGGAGTGTAAACATTTTCATCATAACCTTTTACCAGTTTCGAAGCCCTCACCATAACCACTGGATTTATTGTACTTCAAACTGGACAGGCGGAACGCTAACCCGGAACAATAAACACTGAAGCTACATATAGCCTGCGGCATTTACGCACGCTACACATAGTCTTTTCATCGAAACAACTTCAACCCTTCTACGTGTCTAAAAGTCTTCTATCTGACAGTCAATAAATCGGTGCACCTTGCCATTCAGTTTTTCTCTAATTGAAATCCCATCTAACCCATGTAGTCTAGCATCTACGAACTAATGGGTTTTGGTCTGGTCCAGATAAAGTCTGCTTCATTTAATATTGGAACAAATTCTTTTGCTCATTGTGGCGCTCCTAGTGGACGGATTTGGAAACTTTTTTCACCCACGTGTCGGGAAATTCATTACCTTTCACCATGTATTTATGTCATAACACCAAACGATAGCATTTTGTAAACAACCGCCATGGAAGCCGAACGGAGAGATAAAATTGTGCACAGTTTTCTTGAAAATCCATTGTTGTCGGCATCTAAGCTAGCTAAACAGCTTAAAATGCCCAGAAATACCGTATGGCGTGTTGTCAAGCAGTACAAGGAAACATTGACGACGGCTCGGAAGCCGCATTCGAAGCGTCGGAGTGGAACTGTCGACCGGAAACTGCGTGGGAAAGTCGTCAAGGCCGTCAAGAGGAATCCCAATCTTTCAGACCGCGATTTGGCCAATAAGTTCCAGGCCGCTCACAGTACGGTGCGACGAATTCGTCTCCGGGAAGGAATAAGGTCATTCCGAGCCAGCAAACAGCCAAATCGGACGCTGAAGCAGAACAATGTGGCCAGAATCCGTGCTCGAAAGCTGTACGACCAAGTGCTGACCAAGTTCGACGGATGTATTCCGATGGACGATGAGACCTACGTGAAGGCGGACTTTGGGCAAATCCCAGGTCAAAAATTTTATTTGGCGACGGCTCGGGGGGATGTACCTGCAAAATCCAGTCCAGTAATGTTTTGGCCGGACCTCGCAAGCTGATATTATACAGCAAAACGGTTATGGAATGGTACGCAACGAACGGGGTCAGCGTAATACCGAAGGACCGCAACCTCTCAAACTGCCCCCAATTCCGGCCGATAGAGAAATACTGGGCAATCACGAAGCGGAGGCTTAAGGCAAAGGGAAAACTTCTTAGGAACATGACTCAAATGAAGAACTGGTGGAATCAAATCGCCAAAACGGTGGACGAAAAGGGTGTGCGCCGCCTAATGTGCCGTATTACGGGAAAAGTACGAGAATTTCTTCGAAACAGCAATGAATAATTTTTTAAATTTTTTCTTATGAAAGAGTAAAGAAAATGCTACATTTGTATGAAAAACAAATTATGAATTCGTTAATAAATGACTGAACTACACGCAATTGTTTGTGTTCCAATATTAAATGAAGCAGACTTTAGTCATAAATCAACATCCGTCTCCACGGACAAATATCTAGAGATAATAATCAACTATTTGGAAGAGATAGAATGACGTGAAAAACGAACATTTTTTATTAAATCTGGAAAACAATGACAAAAATAGAAAACAAATAAGACGTGTCATGAATGACGATAGGATTATAGATTATAGGATTATAGTTAAAATGCAGGTTTTTTGCAAAGGAAGTTGGACCAATTCACATACATTTCATGCTATTCCAATGCTTTGTAAACCTTTTCTTTTCTGTTCACATCTTAAATGAATATAACTTGTGATGATTTGAGTTGTACTACACACTGGATCAGTCGAACAGCAAAACGTTCTGAGATGTACTGAATAGCAAACCATTTTTCGGAATACACCCAGGTTTTTCTTACGCGGCCGATACGTACCTCGTAAAAAACCGTGTAAAAAAACCGCGTTAATTGGAAAATCCGCGTAAAAAACCGCGTTAATTCGAAAATCCGCGTAAAAAAATACCGCGTTAATTGGAAAATCCGCGTAAAAAAAAACCTCGTAAAAAAACGGGCAAAAAAAACCGCGTAAAAAAAACTGGGTGTATTTGAATGATGGATTGTATTTCCATGTTGCATATGATCTTCCTAAGAAATTCTCGTTAATTCCTTTTTTATATTGAAAGTACTAATGTAACACATCCCTCAACAGAGCTATTGTGGCTTATGATGTTCACAAAAGCCTTTTCCACTTTTTTCCGAAATGATCGAAATAAGTCAGTCTTGTATGTTCCAAGTATGTAAGGCCTCGTCATGTCGCAATACCATTTCGTCGTGTTTCGTTGCATTGCAGCCGATTCTTTTCCAATGCTCGACATCGATTACCCGTCATTATTCCAGCCAGTTTATTAGCTCATAAAACACTGCGCCGATGGGATTCTACCAAATAAAAAACATGAACATTCAGATTGAACATCGAAGAGCATGATGGAGTAATATCCAATAACTTCTGGCGCTATGATTACCGAAAAGAACCCTCCCGTATTCGTCTTCCAAGCCCACGTTCAATGTAAAAAAGCACATTAAAAATATATTGACTTCATCTCCATCGACATCTTATTTGACCTCACAACAAGTATTTGAGGGCGTCCGAAGAGTTTCACCCTCAGATTTTTATAGCGATGTACAATTTGAAGCATTTGCGAATAGCGAGAATTCGGCTTGTTAACTGGGAGTTACTCCAACAACTTCACGATGCAAACACAAATCGATTTATGTTTTTGGGACTAATTTGACGGATGTCCAAATTCAGTAAGATATATGTGTCCTGTTAGTTCCGACCACTTTTTATCACTAAACCGGGAGGAGCAAAATTTTACAACTAACTAATGTTTATGTGTCGTATTAAGTATAAACATATGGTCATGCTGAAATTCATTCAACCTCGTCTAATACTTAAATGAATCGACGCAATTGATTTGTGATGCAATAATAAAAGAAAATGAATCGACCCATCGGAACCCGAATCCCGAACAAATGCCAACCTGGAACTGTTTTGGCATATATTTTCTAATCAGTGCCAACATTAATTCCCGACCACATGAATATTGGATCAGTCATATTTCAAATCCCTAATGTGAAGATAGAACGTGAGCTAAGAATATGGCTATCAAAATGAATTCAGTCCGATTGGCTGATTGGTGAATGCGGCGCTAATCCCTCTCAAATCAAATCCATCGACCGTAGACCAACCGAGGAAATACTTGGTTGCCCTAACCACGATTGACTTGTTGGCATCCTTTGTGTGCATCTACATATCATTTCGCCTGAATAATTATCTCAATTAATTACTTAATCCTGTGAATAGCAATTTGTTTCCTCGGCTCTAACTGCAGAATGCCTCAGCGTTTCCTTTGTTGTGTTTGAATCTAAGGAAATGAAATTGGTTGGATAATTGATTTACTAACAGCTTGAGGGGGACGACGGCTCGCCTCCATCTTATATCACGCATACTGAGCGCTTACATTGCTCGATTTGCATACCAGATATGCTTTTCTCGGCGATTCCAACGGTTTCGCTCGCTTGCATTCGTGTTGTTAGGTCACTTGAAGATGGTATCGGTTCGATACTTAGCAACTGTTGGTATATGATAATTCAACGTGAGTCTTATTCAAATTCTAGCACCGAAACCCGCTGCTGGCTCGAAAAAGTGGTCCGTTATGCAAACAGCAACATTTGAAGTAGCTTTTCCTGTAGCTTTGTTGGGTGGTTCGCAGCGCTACAGCAATTGAACGCAGAACCGAAATTGCTACGGATGTAATACTTCAGCAGCAAAATGCTGCAACTGCTTTGTACCAAACATGTATTTTCGGCATCGTACGACGCAAAGTGCAATACAATGCAGTGTAGTTCCGCTGCTGGTCGAGCAGCAAAAGATCTGCGTTTCAGTGTGGCTGCCTTTTATTGCATATGCAAGCATTTTGCAATCAATGTCTGGATGTGGGGGTGCTCAAAAATATGGTTTGAAAGTAAATGGAAAAACAGAAATATATTTTGCTTCCTATGATCTTCAGTTAATCCAATTATCCAGTCAAACTTTGAATCTATAGAGTGAGAAATCATAAAGCAGATGTTTGGCTGCAAAAAATTGAAAAATTTGTTATAAAATGTAGTTTGATTAAAATTATGCGTTTGAATATATGACTACGTTTAACTGGAAACTATAGAAATAAAATAAAATACGGAAAATACATATGTACCTAATAATAAATTATTTCAAACGCTTAAAACAAGACCATATTTCATATTTCTACGCAATCTATCGCAATGAAAAAATATATAATTTTGTTGGAACGAACAATTAAAAAATGTAAAACATGATTGGTCTAATCTGTGCTCCTCAAATTGCGCGTCGAAAACGGGAAGCTACCATAGCAGCTAGCTTTCGTGCATCATTCTATCCAAGGGATAGATTGAAACGCAACAGCCCAATGGATATTGCCATACTACTACGTAAATCATCCATTCACGATTCATCAATCATACAGTTTGCGACCAGACGTCAACGAGACTTCCCAGAAAGCTTTTCTCAAGTGCTAGTTTAAATTTCCGAATAAGCCCTCTTCAAAACTAGATGCGATGAAAAAGATACAAGGCGAAATGAGAAGGTTTAAAGTTTCAATAATTCAAAACATCATTCCCAT
Organism: Toxorhynchites rutilus septentrionalis; assembly: GCF_029784135.1. Classification (NCBI taxonomy): domain Eukaryota; kingdom Metazoa; phylum Arthropoda; class Insecta; order Diptera; family Culicidae; genus Toxorhynchites; species Toxorhynchites rutilus. Next base: position 128,894,198 of record NC_073745.1, read on the forward strand.
CATCGCCGATCTCTATGCAATGATGATCTATGCAAAATAGTTTACATCAGGACAAGAATGAATCGTTAACGTCAGTGATAACATGAGCATCGAATCGGAACAATCGGGTGGGAGAACTGTGTAGTCGTTTTAATTACACCGACTGTTTCCCCCAACATTTTCGAAGACGAAACATGAAAATCGACTCTTCTCTCAGTCGCTTCACTACGAGTAGAATTCGCCTTCGGAATTCGCCGTCAACATGACTTGTTCATCAGTCATCCTCGCTCTTAACGCTCGTCAATTCATTAATAGTCGATTCAATTCTAGCAAAAGGCTAATTGCCGTGACGAATGAATACAAAGGGCCTGGCCGGGTAAGGGAGAAAAAAGTGCCCCAAAACCAAATCACTAGCTGTATGGCAAATATTGTATAGGATACTTACGCCATCCTCAAAAGCTTCGAGATAAAAATTTGAAAAAAATACTGAATGTGCATCTCACTAAGGTGTATCAATAAAAATTATCAAAAAAAAGTTTCATCGAAAATTGAAGTACTAAAAAAATATTGAAATTTTGAAAAAAAAACTTTTGGGATTTAGGGATTTAGTACTACTCTAATTCATATTTTAATGTGTTCCTACGGCTTTTCTAGATATGTGTAAATTTTTCAGTTTTTTTCGGTGTTGCGCGCAACAAAAATATTTTTTTTTATATTTCCAAACAACCTGGCTGGATACGGGAGTAAAAAATGCCCCCAAACCAAATCATCAGCTGTATGGAAAATATTGTATAGCTTACTGAATAAAACACAGTAGCACCATATATTTGAGTTCTTGTATGGTACAACATAGGTTGTGTGGCACGTGGCGCCGTCCTGCTGAAACCACATGTCATCCGTATCCATATCTTCAATTTGTGGCAAAAAAAATCGGTTAACATGCGGCCATAGCGCTCACCATTCACAGTTACCGTCTCGCCGTCCTCATTTTCAAAGAAATACGGCCCGATGAGTCCACCAGACCATAATGCGCACCAAACAGTGACTTTTGGCGGATGCAGATCAATCACGTGTGGATTTTCTGAGCCCCATATACGGAAATTTTGGGTGTTCACATAGCCACCGAGCTCGAAATGTGCCTCATCGCTGAAGAAAATTTGACGCAACGCAAAATTTCCCGGCCAGAACGGGATTCGAACCCGAACCCCCGGCATGATAGTGTGGGACGCTAACCACTCGGCCACGGGAGAACATAATGGTACTACTGTCAAAATGTTTTATTTAGTACCCTATACAATTTTTTTCATACAGCTGGGGATTTGGTTTGGGGGCACATTTTACTCCGGTACCCAACCAGGTCCTTTGGAAATATAAAAAAGATATTTTTTGAACCGCGCAACACTGAAAAAAAAATCTAAAAAAAATCACACATATCCAGAAAATCCGTAGGAACACATTTAAATAAGAAATTAGAGTAATACCGAATCTCTAAATCCAAAAAAATTTTATTTTTTTTAAATTTCAATATTTTTGTAGTACTTCAATTTTTGATAAAAAATTTTTTTTTTATATTTTTTCTTGATACACCGTAGTAAGATGCACATTCAGTATTTTTTTTTCAAATTTTTATCTCGAAGCTTTTGAGGATGGCGCAAAATAAACGAAAAAGTACGTATTTGACCATGGATCCTATGTTGTACCATATAAGAACTCAAAAATATGGTACTGCTGTCAAAATTTCATATTTAGTACCTTATACAATATTTTCCATACAGCTAGAGATTTGGTTTGGGGGCACTTTTTACTCCCTTACCCGGTCAGGCCCTTTGCCTCTCCATTTAACCTATTGATGTCAGGTTCATCACTACTACTACTCCCTGACATGCATCTCGTTGTCTGCGCACACGATCTTATTTTAACGTTCATATGAAGTGGAACGAAAACTTGATTTCTGCTGCAAAAAATAGTTTCACAATCAATGGACGGCTCTATTGTCTACCCTTCGTGAACTCAAACATTGACACATGCATATATGATACATGAGTGAGAGAAGCGAATTCAGTCGGTATGGAGTCCTTACTATATGCCGTGAAGTTCATTTGACGAAGGAGAATGAAATGAGGTAGAAGAGAGAGCAACGAAAACGCCCGAATGTCTGTGGATTCATGTTGACAGAGAAACTGCTGGAAGAAGCAAAAACTCGCTTCCAACTGATGCTTGGCATTGAGGTCGCAGATAACGATGAAGTTTTCCCTCCGGCGAGTGACGTCATGTTTACGATGTCATGATTCTAGTCTGCTATTGATCTATCTCTGACGTTCGCCTACTTCGGACAGTAGGCCGTAATAATATTGTTTGGATAAACAGAAGTAACACTTCCATCCCCAAACCTTCAAAGGACCTTAAGTGAAAGCTCGGTAATAGCTTGCAGCGTGTGTCCCTAGAGTTCGTTTGATTGAGCCTAAGGAGCCGGTCATTTGGAAGGTACAAATTTACTTTGGGCTTGAGATGAGTTTCCGATGGTGACGATTTAATTCCACCCGTTGGGGAAACAACGAACTCAGTGATCTTGCTCTTGTGCGTTCCAATTTGCTATTCCGAGGATTTCATAGTCCATGGTTGGTAAGGGTAACGACCGTTTGCAACTGTTCAGATCATGTTCTGCGGGTTCACATAATAATCATTACCTCCCGCCAACAAAGTGACGAGCTCTTGAGGCGTGAGTTGAGAATCGTCGGTGATTCCAGGAATGTCCCGGAGGTGGCGTGGTAGATGCGACGGCTGCTGCGTTGGTTTGTCTCTGGCTTATTTGTGGAATGGGAACCCCAGGTCTCAATGATGCTGCATCGCTGACTGCCATTCGAGCATTACTGAGCTACTTCAAGTGTATCTGCAAGTTCTTGTTGCGTTTGTGACAGATCTTGATCGAGTAAAGCCTCCAATTCTTCATCTTCAAACTTTTTTGGCGGTCCGGAACGTTCTTCGTCTTCCAAGTCAAAATTACCACTTTAAACCGTGCAAACCACGTCTGACACGTTCGCTCAGTTGGAGCATGGTCACCATAAACTTCCACCAAAATGCGATGACTTTCCGCATCTTTTTTCTTCATATTGAAGTAATGAAGTAACACTCCTCGCAAAAACACTCTCGTTGGTACGAAATTCGACATATTCGAAGTGGCAAAAAAGTATGTTGTTAACGCTTCAACTTTTTGACATATACTGAAAAAGACGCGCAATGATAGTAGCTTTCCAACGAATGTCTGGAAATTTGATTTGCTGGAATAATAATCAAGTTACGCCATCTTTTATAAAACCGAAGAAACTTACCGGTACACCTACTATTAACTTTTATCTCTATAGTGTGAACACTTTGATCAGGATCAGGAGGAGAAATGTGGTCAGAATGGATGTTCTATTAGTGATCTGGATCACAAGCGTGTCGTGAAAGGATTCAAGCGAGAACCCAATGTTTCGGTCAGGGATGTGGCCAAAAAGTTAAATATGTCCAAGCCTTTCGTTCAGAGAGCCAAGGGCCGGGAGGGACTGTATACGTACAAAGTGCAGAAGGCTCCAAATCGTGACGAATGGCAAAATGCGGTGGGAAAGTCACGGGCACGGAAACTGTACACCCAGATGCTGACGAAACCTCAGTGTCTAATCATGGATGATGAGACTTACGTCTAGGCGGACTTCCGGACTTTCGGGGCTTCTGTTTTTTACCGCCCAACACAAGTTTGATTTTCCGGAGTAAGTAAGAAAGCAGAAACTTTAAAATTTTGCCAAGAAATACATAATTTTGCAAGCGATCGGCAAGTAAACGGCCAGATCCACCTTAAGAAGTGTCAACAGAAGCGTCTGCTTTCACTGTTGAAGCGACACGAGGGCCCAACGATTTTCTGGCCGGATCTAGCTTCGTAGCACTATTCAAAGGATGTCCTGGAGTGGTACGAAGTAAACAGGGTCACTTTCATACCCAAGGACACGAACTCTCCAACACACCGGAACTGAGGCCCATCGGAAAATACTGGGTTATTATGAAGCAAGGACTACGAAAGCATCCCAAGGAAGTCAGATTTGAGGAATACATGAAGAAAAAGTGGGTTTCCGTACAGAGGAAGCTGCAGCCAGACGTTGAACAGAACCTTATGAGTGTAGTCAAGCGTAAGGAGCGAGCATACGGTTATGGTTTTGTAGTTGAATGAAATCTACAGCGTGTTTTCCGAGATACAATTTGGTAAGCCCCTTTATAATAGATGCGTCAGAATATTTCCAATCAATTAATGCAAACATCGTTGCGATCTATTAAGAAATGATAGAGTTGAAGCATTTAAAAACTTTCATTATTTCCTTCATGTTCAGTGTGTCGATTTTCATTTCACTCCCCATATCTTCCGGTTAGACGTATTCTTTCGTCAAAAGTTCCTCTGATTAGGTAGAAATGATATTTTATTTTCAGCTCAATCAGTTGAAATAATGTGATAGACCAGACACCATGCGCATCCCTCGCTGAGGCATACCATTACTCGCAACGCTTCTGGTGGATAAAATTTACATCCATAGCACATCAAGAGCTACAATTTCAAGTGTGCAACTCAGCACAACTAGAACCCAATCCTAGATTTCTGTTCGCTCCTTCGCTAGTGTTTCTCTTTCTCTCGTTTGCTGTCAAAATCAGATCTGACACTAAATCGACTTTTTGACAAGCGGTACTTCGGCTTCTGGGTGCGTGAACCTCGAGAGTGCATTCCATTCGCACCAGAAATGTTCGACCTAACGGTTTGTACCAGCGAGTGAGATTCCGAAATGTCGACTAGACATTCGGAGCATCGATGGCACTGCAAGCAAGCAAAAAAAACATGTTATCGAGCGAGGATTTAGTAGATGAAAAATTCAACGGATATCTCATGAATTTTAACGGCTTCTCACCTCGTTTTGTATGCGATTGAGCACGGATTATTCAGATTTTTTTCATTCAGATGCTGAGATCATTAATATTTCATTCATTCAGGCGAAATTTAAAGGCGAGACGATCCGGAATGGAACGCAGAGCAAGTTCTCATATGCACAATCGGAGGCTTGAGTGCGTAAAAATGCGGAAGTTTTGTTTGCTGTTCGGGTTGCGTTTTGTGGATCTTCGTGGGGTGGCTCCAGAAATTGTGATAAGAGTAAAATAAGTTTTATCTTTCTTCATGTTTCTATTTTCATAATGAACAGAAAATTCATTATTTCTTCAATTTATAAGATGTTATAAGCTTAGTGATATGTTCATATAAGTTAATTTATAAATAACTCACATTAAACATAATTATACTGAAATTGAAAGAGCACCACTCTGGCGTTCCTGTGCTCCTACAATAGCCAAACGTGAAAAGTACAGTCATAAATATTTATAAAAAGCTTTCGGCTCTACCGAACGAAAACAAAACTAACCGAAAACGACCAGCGAGGTTTATTGTGGCTGGTATTTCGGCGCATTCGTTTTCATCTCTCGACGGCAGCCGTAAAATTATTGCCCCATAAACTTTTAACCACCCATTTCCGCGCTGAAACTCCGTGTTCAAGTTTGCGGAAGCGACCATCGAAGCCATGGGCGCAATTAAAGGATATAGGTATATCTTCAGCAGAGAACAAAAAGTGGGGCAATTGCTTGGGTAGGAGCAACGCTGATGAGATAACAACATCGATGGGAAAGTAAATAAAATAAATTTAACGCCATGATGATTCCGGAAATCTGGTTGTATTTTAGTTGATTTTTAGTCAATGTCAATCTGAATTCAAGAGTGAATTGAAGAGACCTATTTTACTACTTTTGTACATATATCCGTCCCGAATGTATTTGTGGGACTAAATGTTAATATGCTTTAGTTTTTCTCATTTTGTGACATAAGATTGGAGGAACTCAAAAATGTCTCACATGTTTTCGAAGTAAACTGACAAATCTCGAATGATCATTGTGGTGACATTATTGCTACCATCGATGAAAAGGATTTCATTCTGAACTATGCACAATGCTCTCCACTATCGAGTATGAAAACCGCAAAAAGTTATCATATTGAAACTTCCAACACACAAAAAAGGGCAACATCGTTGCTATCAGTCAAGCATACGTACTGATCCATCCCCTCTATCGAACAGCTATACCCGAAATCCATAGTTAATATACGAGTGAGTCTATTATATTGGAGAAAGTTTCCCGAGTAACTTTAAACCAACCCTTTCAACAGCATATTACAAACTGCTACATACATGCAAAAGGTTACGAGGAACACCTAGGATGGGTAAAATTAATACCTAGCCCGCAAACCCAAGACTGCGGTTTTTGGCCAGTGGTTTCTGGCGTACTCAATAATGGTGGAAAAGTTCGACGTTAACTCAGTTTGTACCACACAGCTTCGATGCAGATGAACAATGGTTTGCGTTGGAAACTTGTTGCAGATCAGTATTAGCTCGGCGATGAAATATAATATTCGAGTTTTCAGCATCAGCATAAAGCTGACGAATACCCACAACAAGTTGGGTGGGTGTTGTGGGTTGGCAAGTACCGTTTGTAGTGTGTTTCAATTTGCATTTGTTGCAGGAATTAATACAGGGAACTTTTTTCAATTTCAGATTATATGGCAGAGGGAGAGAGTTACCTTTTGTGGTTTTTCGTTAACAATCAGGTTGCATTCTGTGAACGACGTAGATACTAATGTAAATACAATGTAGATACTCATTCCAATTTAAAAAGTTTGTTAAAGTTTAACATTCGAAGTTTTAATGTCTTCTCAATTCTGTTCTGTAGTATCACGTTATATAGGGAAAAGTGATTCATCAGCTTTGCAATTTTTTTTCTCTATTATAGTGACTTTCAAACACATTTCGGCTGGTTCGTCACTTTTACTTCCATTTTTGCAAGAATATCGGGAGTGAGAATTGAACTCGTTATCTCTGCGTGAGAGGTATGGATGTTACCACTACGCCAGATCGCCTCCACTGCGCTTTGCAACTGTTTGAAGCTGTTAAAATTAGGTTAAAGAAACTTATTCAACCATACAGCGGAGAGATATTTGTTTAAAACATCAGCACGTTTCCTATAACATGGTTTCCCACTTCAATCCAAATGTATTGATCAACTTTACGATTATTTTATCATTTCTCGAAATGACGCCTCATTGTGGGCGCGAACGTTGTGAACAGACAGGATAACAATTCGGTCTATTTTAAAAGTCCGAATCCCAGCGGCAAATCATTCGTGATTTCTCAGAGTTGGCGATACAGTTAATATATACACTTCAACGAAACAACATAGCGTTTGTTGAGCCAACTGTTGTTCGTGACGGTTCGATCAAAACTTTCTCGTGAAGTTCCACCTGCATGTTATTATAAAAGAAAAAAGTACATATTAATCAAACAAGTCTATTATTTTATTCGGTTCGCGGATGGTGCTTGATTTCAAACAACTTTTCTTCACTGTTGTTTTTTTTTATCTACGAATATAAAAGAACTGGCTATATTCGTCATTTTATCGATTGAATCTCATTTGAAATACGACGCTCGACAAACAATCGACTTAATCGTTTATGGACTGGCTCAATTTCTAATTGTAGTCTTTTATATTCAATGTTTGCGATTCGCATTAAAATTTGCTACAGGCAGTTTGACCACTTGTATATGCAAGCTGGGAATCATTTTATCGTGAATATAACAGAGCTGCTTATTTCCCAAAGATAGAGTAGGCCCACAAATGTTTAGCTTCAATTACTGCTGGGAATCATTTTATCGTGAATATAACAGAGCTGCTTATTTCCCAAAGATAGAGTAGGCCCACAAATGTTTAGCTTCAATTACTCAGTAAAGGGATCACTCAATCGCTATTCAAACTATGTAGTTCTCTGCAATAGTAGAACAAAAAAACTTCTAATGAAGGACATGAATCATAGTTACGGTCATCATTCTATTTTCTTATCACTATAATAATAAGGACTGCTCAGAAAAGTTGGATTCATTTCATTTTCGCATTAACCCATTGAGCTACGCCAAGTATGGTGTCGACATTTAGAAACGTTTTGAACAAGCATACGCTATTAAGATAACAATGAAAAAAGGCAGTTTCAAATCGTCAAAAGATCATTGAAACATGCTATTCAAAACATTTTTTCACAATTTTTTAAGGATATAAATCGAATTTTTCTTCCTTTACTTTCTTCCATGGATATGAAAACTAGAGTTGTTGCCCGTGGTATGCTATAAATATTCTGGCATTGTCATTAGTAAATTAGCAGCCAAATATTGTGTTCAAAAACATCGAAGTTTTGCGAACTATGTTGATTTGTGTGAATAATTTTGGCGTAAGATTTCAAACTTACCCGTTAAATTGAAGACCATAACAATACTGCAGAAAAGTGATGACAATGGAAATGATTGTGAATGGTAGAATAGTAATTAAAATGTGAATTGAAGTGAATCTCGAGTAAGTATCATTACTGGTAATGACAATACGGATGATCGTGAAAATGCTTAAGTGTCGGCCTCAGCTCTCATAGATATTCATTGTATAAAAGGAACAAGATTTTTGTACCCAGTTGAGCTCCCACTCCTTGTGCACACATGCGCTCTGGCGAATGAGCGCGCTCCGAAACACAGATGAAATGTTTGGTTGTCAGCGCCGTTCTTGCGCAGAGATTTGCGCCCAGTGTTAAGGTGAAGGTGGAAGCTAGCCTTCGTAGTAGTATAGATAAAACCACGTGTAAAAATGGGGTAATAGTGTTTGTGAAAAAAGCGCAATTTGTTTCGTTTGTTTTGATCTTTGTACGTAAATAGATCAACTCACTTATCAGACTGTGTGGCGCTTCACTGACACGAGTCTAGGAATACATTTGGAAAAAAACAATTCAATACAGAAGTTGAATGTATGAACAATTGCAATATATATATATATATATATATATATATATATATATATATATATATATATATATATATATATATATATATATATATATATATATATATATATAATGAGCAAATTTATAACACAAGCGATTTGGAGCTCTTTTGTTATTAACAAGTTCTTCCGCACAGTGACTCAATATTGGTAATTCCTCAATATTTTCCTTCGTTGATCGTATTGTTGGAGAGCCTTAAACCTTCTCTTCGTTGGCCGAGGCATTTTGATTGAATGTAATACTGTTCCGCTTACTAATTTTGAAAGCATACGCAGCCGTGACAGTGTTCCGAGCTCTGCAATACATTTTTCTTAACCAATGTTCAAGTTGCTAAACCTTACATTATAGCCCATTGAACGTAAACATAATAGTTGTATTGATATCAACACAATTTTGTTCTATTGATTTTCATGACATGAAACGCTATGACTCAGGAATAACATATTATTGAGTGGTTTTTATATCTGTTTCAATGATGTTGTCTGGCATCAGTGTCGAAAAAATAAAAATGTTTTCACCAATACAAACAAGACCATTGCGAATAAGTGAATAATGAAAAGTTAACTTTCAGAGCACTAGCTTGAGTATTACGACGTTTTCCACTATACATTGCGACGGTAGATGAAAATTTAATATTTGGTGAGTAATCCATTAGATTTTGGTTAATATTACTTGGTGGTAAGTGTGTGCAAACGATCATTTTTTTCACACTGTTTCGCAAAATTATTGATTTTCGGGCGAGGGGTAAGGGAGGGGCATGAAAGAAATGAGCACCATTGTGGCAACCATTTGTGGCTAGCTTCCACATTCACCTCAAGCTGAGTTTTACGATGAAATTTGCGCCGTGCTTGTGCCGTATTTCTATACTGCGCGCTTGAATCTGGATTGTTCTCTCTGTTGAGATATTTTTCTTCACACAAGCGTATACGGTTCAAATGGGGGCGCGCTATTGTTTTCATGCTTTGCATAGAACGAACGAAGACAAAGCGCTAGAATTTGATGTGTATGTGTGTGTGTGTGTGTGTGTATAGAATGAGACGCGCATCACACAAGTGAGAAGAAATGTTTAGTACCTGAGTTCTGCGCCGGTTATATTTTGCGCCGTCGTGCTTATGAATTTTGTGCTCTTCGCACCTAAAGAGAATACAAGTTTTCTTTGAGCGCGCGCTGATGAAATTAAACTCAAACGCAGCGCTGCGTTTGTTTTCTGAAGACTGGAATGCAGACACATTACGTAATACATCGCAAGACAAAGCCATATATATTTTATTTTCTTACTTTTCATTATTTTTATACATGGGTATACATGCGTAATTCATTTTTCGATTTTGGATTCATCAAGAGTAAAAAATATATCCTTTTTTTATTTTTTCATTGTCTATTGAACAATTAATTATTAAAGACAAAGGCGGAATTTTTCATTCAAGCAACAATATCTTTTTATTGAAAGGATCTACAGGAACGTTATAGAAATCAAATAAAAACTGGTTGATAAGGCTATTAAGACTGGATTTGTTATTGAGTTGGTTGGCAAAAATTGTGTTGGTTCACAAAATCTTTGAAAAAACAGAAAAAAAACGAATTTTTATTTGTTCTCAATATTGTTGTCCACCAAACCTATACACCGCAAGCCAAAACTATGTACGTAAAATATTGTAAATAGGCTTTGAAATGATGTATAGCTCATCTGTATGCGGTAATTTTCCACAAAGTTACAGCATGTCAAAAAACCACGTGAAATTTTCGACTTCGCACTCTATTCCTCAAGTTTTAAATATTTTATTTGCAATGAAAAAATCTGCAATTCCAATATTCTGGTTCTGACTATCATAAAGTGAGTTGAAAGATCCTGAAAAAAATATATCACTCCAATCCACCATTCTTAGTAAAAGTTATGGCTTTCGTTTCAACTAACCCCGTGTTTCAACTTACCCCGATGTACCCTAATTGCTCATGAAACTCTAAGTACCGATTCTGAAGAAAATTGGGTTGTGTCCCATTTACCCGAATACCATTCATTCAAAACACGTTTACCCGAAGTACATTTACCCGAATGTAACAAATACCCGAATGGACGCTTACCTGAATACGACAAATACTTGAATGGACATTCACCCGAATGCAACGTTTATCCGAATGTAACAAATACTCGAATGCAACATTTACCCGAATGAAGAAGGAAAAATTCCGACAAGTCAGATTATGAGTTTTATCGTGTAGGGGACACTTTTTCCAGTGTCGTCCCTTTCTTCGGGAGGTCCAGATTACTGAACTTCACACACTCCCATTCACCGCACTCCAACTTCACTTTTGCCGGATCAAACACGGCTTCCGGTTCAGTTTACTGTTCTAGAAACCGCTAACACAAACGGGAACACTCCTCGATTCTTGGAACCGAATTCTCTGGAAACTATCCGGGCGGTCGGAAAAATATATTCAAAAAGAAAAACCATGTTTAAAAGTGACTGTCTTCGACCGTGTCTATTTTATTACTCCCCTGTTAACAACTTTCATCTTACCAACTAATTATTCGTACAAATTCCTATGGGAGGTGCTTGGAGTCGTTTTTCGAGAGAGAGAAAATACAATTAACCAATTGCAATCGAATTGGCTATATATAATCGTAAACAGTAATTTGTTTACGCGGAATTTTCGTCGCGTGAATAATGAACTGTCGCTACGTGCCACATAGAAACCCGAGCTTATTTTTTTATACTCGCGATACTGGAGTTCGTGTTGGAAAAAAAGTTAAACCTGGTCAGCGACACTGGCTGACGAACAAGACTGTAATATGAGATAAATCGAAGAGGTGGATGTACTCGCGGGCTCGAAATTGGCTGGCGCTTCAGAAAATATAAAAATGTAAGGAATGTAACTTCCAAGCACCTTTACACAATGTTTGATGATCAGGGGCGCTTCAATCGAAAATTCGAAAAAGATGTGAAGACTTCAATGTGTCATTTTTAGAAATTAGTATACGCATGTTGACATGTTGACATTCTTTCCAAGAGATCATTCAGAAATGAACATGGGTTATGGAAGCGACGGCTTCTCGTGTGCAAACCTATGTTCCAACGATTGCCCGACTTTGTTTGAAACATAGGAAACGATCCTTTAGACAGGTCCGACCGAGCGTTAGCGAGCGTCATGTCATGTATTTTGATCTCAGAATTAATGCGAAAAACTAAATTCATAATTAAAATTACACTTCAGTGCCATAATACGGATGTACCAAAATTGTCGGCTTTCTTTTAAGTAAACGGGCTGCGTCATCCATATGAATGGATAAACTTCATTCGTCATTATTTTTGATTTCTTTCATTATTTTAAAAAAGATTTTATTCGACGCCACTATTTCTCAAATTGCGCTAACCACGAGCATAATTTTCGAATGGAAATAAACACTGATCAGAAATAAATATACAAATACATCCTAATAATAACATTTGCGTATTATTCGAATATATTCTTCTTTCGGATAAGTTTCACATTCGAGTAGATGTTACACCCGGGTAACTATTACATTCAGGTAATCGTTACATTCGAGCGAATTTCCATTCGAGTATTTGTTATATTTGGGCAAGTGGAATTCGGGTGAATTGTTACACATTGAAAATGTGTACGTTATATTACGTTATATAACTTTAAGTTACTTTATATCGACGGAGACATCTATGTTTTTTTCTTGAAAGCCGAGGCTCTTTTACACAACCTACCGAAAAATCATAGAGAGGTTTTTTTTAGTTTTTGAGTTTTCGAATAAACTTGTTTTTAGTCTTCGTTCAATGTCCCTACATTGATTTACTGTAACATGGTTACATTGTCAATACTCATAATTTCTGGTCCTCCACTGTCTATTTTTAGTCTTTGAAACATGTTGACTTGAAAAATCAAAACTCAAAAGCCAAAAAAAACACCTCTCTGATTTTTAGATATGTCATGATAAAAAAAAATCTTTCAAGAAAAAATATTTTTAAAAAATATAGCGCCCTTTGTCTCTTACCCATGTCAACTATAAAAAAATATACAATCAATAATTCCGAAAACATAATCCAAGTTTTTGGTGAGTGTAATGTTGGTTCGACATATTGGTCAAACATATTAGTGTGACATTGGTCAAACTAACCGGGCAATCGCTGCAACACAAGTTTGCTCACGACAGGCCACCACTACCGACGGCGGCCGACTCGGATTGTGTCACGATCACATTGCACAATGGTCCAGGAGGTGCATTGAGGTGGAACTTAGCATTTAGAGCTCGACAGTTATTCTCTAGACAAAAACTATCTTTCGCAAAGTTGTTACATGTAATAGAGCGCTCATTTTTATGTTATCAAAAATAGGGTGACCAAAATTTTCGATGAAATAAAAAATATAACTTTCTTATCTTCATAGATAGATTATTTGAGACATCTTTGTAGAGCAAAGTTATAACTCCTTTTTCTAAGTTGCGTTAGGGTCACCATGAAAAAAAACTGTTTTTTTTTGCTCTAGCTTTTATATTTCAAATTCTACATACAAACTGTCTTCGAGAGACTTTCAGAGCTCACTAATACAAACATTTTGCGATACAGAACTTGTCAATATCTCAACTTCACTCAAAGTTATTGATATTTCTTCCCAAAAACTACGCTCTCTGCTATTGTTTGTCATTCTTTCTGGGGCAAACATGAACAAAGTTTACTGGTGGGATTTGAAAGAACATAGTTAACTCTACACGACGTGTGATTTTTAAAACAATTTTTTTTCGCGTTTGAGTAAATTAAAATTGATATCATGAGTTTTTGGGTAAAAAACCATCAATAACTTTGAATAGGATTAAAATATTGACAAGTTCTGCGTCGCAAAATGTTGGTCTTGATAATCTCTAAAAGTCGTACAAAGACAGTTTTCATGTAGAATTTGAAATATAAAAGTTAGAGCAAAAATGTCGCTTCTTCATGGTCACCCCAATGCAACTTCGGAAAAAAGCGCTAAATCGATTATATTAAAAGATAGAAAAAAGCTTTGTTCTACAAAGTTGTTTAAAATATTGGGGCATTGTTGAACTATTTATCTCTATCTATAAAGATAAGAAAGTTAGATTTTTTATTTCATCGACAATTTTGGTCACCCTATTTTTGATAACTTAAAAATGAGCGCTCTATCATATGTAACAACTTTGTCGAAGACAGGTTTTGTCTAAAGAATAAATATCCCCCACAACGTTGTTTTCTAACTAAGTTGCATTAGGGTAACCATGAAAAAAACAGTTTTTTACTCTTTACTCTTTTTTACTTTTATATTTAAAATTCTACATCAAAATAGTCTTCGTACGACTTTTAGAGCTTATCAATTCCAATATTTTGCGATGCACAATTTGTCAATGTCTTAATCCTGCTCAAAGTTATTGATAGGTTTTCACGCAAAAACTCATGACATCAATTTTATTTACTCAAATACAAAAATAAAATATCTTTGAAAATCACATATTGTCACATAACTTTGTTCTTGCAAATTCCGTTAACAAATATTTTTTTTATGTGGTTAGACACTCCACCCCCCCCCCCTTCTTTAAGGGGGGGCTGCCATACAAATGAAAAACAAATTTCTGCATTACTCGAGAATTATTCAAGCAATGGAAACCAAATTTGGCATGTGGAGGTTTTAGGATGCAATCAATGTTTCTATGGTGGTTCGACACTCCTCCCCCCTCTCTAAGGGGAGAAGAGGGAAGGAGTCTGTCTTTATTCTATCATATTTTCTGTGTCAAACATTATATGTAACATGTTTTTCCATGTAACGGAAAAACATGTTATTTGCAAGTGGTTGAAAAATCTTGAACGAGAATTGTGTCTGAAAATAATCTGATATTATAATGATGAGTTCTGGTAGAAGTACTAGGATTTTTTTAGTAAAAGGTAAATTCAACGGGGTCGATTAAAAGATCAATCAAAGAACAGTTCTGCGATCGGACTCATGAATTTGCGCTTAGTAAGCAAACGTAAATGTTTGAAGGTATTGATAACAAAAAACAAATTTTTGGCGGGACGAAGTTTGCCGGGTCAGCTAGTATTACATAGAAATAAAAACACGTAAATAAAACCAAAATTCGTTTTATCCTATATCTCGTAGACTCGTCTATCAAAGAATGGATTGTAAAGACATTACCACAAATTTCGAAAGAACTATGTTGTTGGAGAAACGCGCGCATTTCATGAAAAGAACATATTTTTGTAAATTATTCGAATGACCTCTAGTACTACATTACATCATAGTTAGTATAATTTAGGCTGTGTATTTCGATTCTTCCTTTGAGTGTTAATAATTCTTTGCCGGCTGAACGAAACTGTACCGTAACTATTTCATTTGAAAAATAAAATGTCTTCGAGTGATGTTTGTTAATTTTTGACCCGACTTGTTTCAATAGCTTGAAAATTGAAAACAGACTATTTAAATCATAAAAATCTGTATATAAATGGGTATCTGGTCTAAAACCCACTTAGTCATGATTGTGCAGTGGTTGAACCATGTCATCACTGCTAGTCAAAGCACTGTGCTTCCTCCTACCAACCCCGTCTCTATTTTGCAACCGTTTTGAATAGAGCCTCTAGCGAAACATTACGTCGTTTCGAGATTTCAAATTGTGCCTTTGGCGATGGACAATACGGAATGTTTGATCACAGGTCGGGGCAGAGAATATTTCACCATGTCAAAGACAACCTTGTTTGATGAAAACAACAGTATCAATAGTGAATGTTCACGAACGCCGCATCCGATCGTCGATTCCAATTGGTGGGAAGTTCAATTTGTGATGGGTATTTTTACAACGAGGAATCGATTTCTGCACCGTAGATTCTGGTGGACCGCTGGACTGCGACAGGGTTCAATGTTGAATCGTTAGCTATAGAAAGGGGTGCGCTGAAAAGGATCATTTTGGTTAAGATAATGTAAAGTGGTTAATCCGACGCTTTAAGTGGATTGGTGGGGAAGCTCTTATGAGTTCTGTACATCGTTAGTTTTCATATCATTAGATGAAGAGTTTCTGTGTACGATTGAATGATTGTACGATTGTATCTCAGTATTTAACCTATATGGGTTGACCGTAGAAATATGGCATACTGACAATAAGGATACATACTTTTAATAGGGGTACAAATCTCGTTTATTGTTCTCACGAGAACAATAATGAATAACTTATCAATCTCTTCAAGTGTTTCTTCAAACTCTCGCAAACTCATCGAACCTATTCAAAACCACCAATCAGTTAAAAAGAATTCAATTTTATGCATTTCCCTGTATAAATAATAATTTAATATTTATACTCTTCCTCTCACCCACTTACAAGAAGAACGTTCAACAAACTTTCAAAATATCCTTTCATTCATAATAGTTTCCGAGCTATATTTTAGCCGAGTGATAAATGTGAATGTAGCATTTCATTTAACACTAAAGCTACTGAGCTTTCATGTACACCTACTCCTACCACAGCGGGTTAAGTGACCCTTTATGAATAGTTAGTGAACAATTACTCGATCTATATAGTTTTGTTTCGAAACGTGACATACTATATTTCTCCTGTGTATTTCAACATTTTTAGGATATAAATTATTAGCAAACTAATGGAATTACAATTTTTGACACGCAAAAGAGCACTGTAGCTAGAAATGGTTACTGTTAGCTCGCTCGGATAGTCAGCAATACAATTAATTGAATCATTCACAATTCATTCACAAATACAACAGAACATATAAAGCAATAGCGAAAATGTGTAATGCAATGGTTTTTTAACACAAACACACATACAAATCTTTCTGATATCATAAGAATGTTTGCACGGGTCAAATGACCCGTTAGCTTCTTCGCGTACGATTTGATTTTCAAAAGAGCGGACCAAATGCAAACGCTTCGATGGGTCACACATCGAGTAATTCCACTACTCTGCTGAGCGTCTCAGTGCGTTGTGATGTGCAAGCGCACCACGAGCGAGACTCGATGTTGTACGTTTTGGCACAATAATTTCACATCGATGTTGTACATGAAAGGGTTAAGGCAGATTACTTATATTTCTCAGTAAAACAAATAACAAGAGAGGAGTAAACACTGAAAATACATTCGATGTATGTTTTAAGAAAAAGTAGTGTAGGCAAATTATGTTGTGACAATGTAATTTGCAAGCGAATTTTGACTAAAAGTGTGTAATGGGTCATTTGACTCCTCGTGGTAGGTTTAGTGTTAAATTGCAGCGACTCGATTTTTGTCGATGTCGATTTGGCGTAGAATGGCTCTATTGAGAAAGCTAAATAGAATCATAAACAATTGGTTGCTATCATTCGTTCAACATTATCTAAACAAATCCTACAGGATAATTTTTTGGAGGTCCGATTGCCATTCCATCATAGAAAGACTAATACTAAAGCAACGTTTACATCAATAAATTTTATTATAAAAAATCATGGAGGATGTGTTCTACAAATTTGGATCGTTTTATTTTGTTCAGCGAATCACATTTCTGGTTCAATGGATACGGCAACAAACATAATGTTTGTATTTTGTGTGGTGAGCTGCCACAAATGAGAACTGCCAACACATCAAGAAAAACACGAAATTGGCGGAAATATAAGAAAATGTTTGGCGAAATTTATGGGTTGAATCATTGGTCCATATTTCCAAAAATGAGATGACAACCACGTTACCTTTAATAAAGCCCACTATCAGTTGATGATAACGGACGTTTTTGCATCAAATGCAAGCTCTGAATTTGGTCGTTGTGTGGTTTGAACAAAACGGGGTTATATGCCACTCACAACACGAAACAATATTTCAATTGAGAGACTAGTTTGTTGAGGTGTGTAATTGTTTGATTTGCTATCTCTAGATTACCTTTTGAGAGACCATAAAATCACTCGTCTATACTGATAAACAGACGATGATTGAGGCCTTGAGAGAAATATAACAAGGGTCATTAATGAAACGTCAACCCTAATCGTGTGAAATTGAATTTTTCACATAAATAGATCGGCTTAAGTATAGCTGTGGCCAGCATTTACATGGAATTGTTTTCAAAAAGTAAATAGCAGATACCAATATATCGGTTCAAATACAAATCTGATGCACTTTTTTGCAATTGGAAATGCAAAATCCTCTTCGGAAATGAAAAACTTATTCGAAAATCACTCATCAATGTAAAGTTAAATGGCCGAGACAGTGAAATCAATAGCTCACCGAGCTAGATAGTGGGATTGCGGCTAAAGTTAAAAGTTATTCTGTTACAGCTGCTTCAATAAACTCGAACCAAAGTCAAATTTGTTACGAGAAGTTGGACTACGAATAACCTTCTCACTAGTACTGTTCCATTATTGCCAGCTCCGATCTACCATATGCTATCCTAGAGTTGTTTAGATTCCTTTCTGATCCTTAAAGACACCGATAGCCATAAGAGAAATACCACGCTATAACGAGCCTGGCTTGAATGAGCAGTTGGAAGGATCGTGTCATAAAATAGTCATAACATTATAAAACATTTATAAGCTTTGTAAATTGAATACTCCAAGCCCACATCCACACACACACGCTCGCTCGCCGTTGTATTAATACCAGGAATCAAGCGGAGATGTGCTGGAAAGTGTGGTAAGATATGATGAAAATCGAAATGTTCTGATAATCGAAATATTGACCGAACAATTTCAATGGGGAAAAGAACGAAAATGAATGCTTTAAAATCAATCCCTTCAGTATATGCTTTACAAAATGCACTTTTCGTGTCACTTCCGTACAAATTACCTGACAACGCTTCCGTGTCGTGCTCCAGGGGACCATATGCGAGCTTAGAAGCGATGTGGGTATGAGAAAGTAAGCAGAATGGGAAGAATCTCCTCCGAAAAGTGCGAGCGCCAGATGGAAGTGGTTATTGTCTTTATAATTTATCGTTTCTTGGTCGGGTTCGCTTTACGGAGCCATGTGATTTGGCCAGCTATAATAAGCTGCCATCAAAACACACATACACACGCACAAATATCCATTCATACCCATGCTCCTCCAGTGACGGGGGTTTTGGCTGACAACGGAGTCAAAGTGGAGCGGCGGCACTTCGCCATATGGATAGAGACCCGCATCCGAAGTATTAGCCTTGGGAACGCAAGAATCTCGTGGTCGCAGTCGCAATAAAGAGCACGTCTGGATGATGGTGACATTAATTGAATTTGAGAAGCAATTTTCTCGTTGAACGCAATATAAGGATGTCAGCATTTTAGGCGCTCTCTCTCTCTCGGATAGGACCGCTATGAATGGGGTTTTGATTTATCCGCGAACAATTGCTTCCTGTGGGCGAGACAAACAATGGCTTTCATAGCCGGGATTCTGGCTATACTGAATGTTTTATTGCTATGCAAATTAAAGTATGCTGTAGGGGAAGCATTGTATCTCAGTATTTAACCTATATGGGTCGACTACATTTCTATATGGGTTGACATAAGAGAAGACCAACATTCGTTCCATTTGAAATCAGTTTGATCATTAGAAAAAAATCAATCATAAGGGGTGAACTCTTTTACTATGTGGTTTATCAGTAGATGTGGTTCATGAGTTAATTAGGAATACAGAGCCCAATTAGAAGTACCTTTTGTCGAAATGTTCTAAAACAGCGGTTCTGATTGTCAGCGGTTGCTGACAATTTGATCAGGAGAGTGTGGCCCTGACTCGACCCCCTAAATTGCAACGGCTATTTATCAATAAAACTCTTGTTTTTTGGCGACTTCGGCATTGACATGTATAGTATAACTCTTAAATTATGATTTGTGCTGGCCGGTGTGGTTCATGAGTGCTTTGAAAGGAGAGGCCAAATCGGAAGTCTCTTTCTTCGAGACCTTAAAAAATGGTGATCCTAAACCACCTACCGCAATTTGGAAAACCCCCACGATATGAGTCTTGCTTGAAAGAACATTTACAGCGGAAGTCATATATCGTATACAAATACCATTTTGGAAACGAAGATAGTTGAAAATGGAAACGACCGAAAGTGAAGTTGATGGAGTTGAGCTAGACAAAGAAAGTGTTAGAACGAGACGATGATCGAGCGAAATGGCGGTATTGAAGAGCACTTGCACAAATGGAAACGGAAACGGAAACGCTCAACGCTCAACCAGTGTTGCCACAAGTATAATAATAATGATGGTCCCACCTCATTCCCCTACAAAGGTTTGAGCCGAACGAGTTATCTTTAAGATAATTACTTATAAGAATTTACTTTTGTATTATCAATCTGAACCAGTAAAAAAGATAAAATAAAATAAAACGAACTGGTTGTGCCACAGACATAGACTCTAAATCTTCGAAGGTGGAAAATGAAGACCGACTCTACTCCCTATAGCTTCGCTTCGACTAGAACTGCTTCGGCAGTCGCCGCCAACAAAAAATGACTTGACTGGAAAATGAATTGACTAGCGTTGACTAGCGAGGATGACTGGTGAACTAGTACAGTCAGTGGTTATTTTTACTGACTCGACTAATGAATAAAAATCTGCCTCTTCATTCAACTGACTTCAATCCACATTTCCATTTCCCCCTGATACTAATTTTGTACCCGCGTACGCACGTCCATATAAAGAGGAACGAAAACTTGATTCCTGATGCAAAAAAGTAGTTACCCCATCAATAGACGGTTTTTTTTTCTACCCATCGTGAACTCAAACAAAAAATTTATCAAGTATGCTATGAAGGTCCTCGCATTAGTATTAGTTAGTATTAGCGTGCAAAATAGCGCACACACACAGCACGCTATTTTATACGAGTGAGTAGTTTTCGTGTACGCTACAAAAAAATCTAGCTCACCTGTAGCGTTTGTCAAACCACGGTGAACTCAAACATCGATGCATGCAAACGTGCATGGGAGAGAGAGAGAGAGAGAAAGAGAGAGAGAGAGAGAGAGGAGAGAGAGAGAGAGAGAGAGAGAGAGAGAGAGAGAGAGAGAGAGAGAGAGAGGAACGAATTCGTTTTGGGGGAAGTCACTTGAAAATGCAATTCGCGACTACGAAGCTGAATTTGACAGCTTGTGTGCGTGAAGCGAATGTCAACAAAGAATTGCAAAAAAATGTGATTTTTAAACGCACCGTTTTTAACGTTTTTTGCACAAATTTTCGTAATGGTGAGTATGTATCGAAAGAACTATCCTCTAGGATGCTAATTTAGTTAAATCACATAAATTTACTGCAGGTGAAAACGTTTTCTTACCGCATCCAAAGGACACTGTCTTTACTTGTGAAAAAGTAAACAAACTTTCAGTATACTAAATTTTAATGAAAATTAATAATTGTGTGCAAAATTTATCTTCCAAACGGTTGGAAAATGAGTTTTCCTTATGCAGTGAAAAAAACTTTGCCGTAGCTTAAGCTGAATTTAACTTATAAGTGTTTTTCTGTGACCTTGTTTCATGCATTATCAGGAGCCATCAGTCGGAGAAAATGAAACCTGCTACGTGGCTGTGGAGTTTGCGGATGTGTTCGATTACGCTGCGGGTGGAAGCCGTTTAGTCGTCGAAGGCGAAAGAGTATTCAAAGCTGGACATATTTTAATAGTTGGTGTTGAAGAAGTTCACGATGAAGGCTTCAGTATTTTCTCGTCCTGCCTCCAGTCATCATCTCCAAGCTCGGAACCCCATACAATAAAAATTCGTACGAAAATCTCTTTCTCCAAATAGTTGTTTTCGTGTTCCTGTAAAGCTGGCAAAGGGAAGTGCAAACACGTCATGGCTGTTTTGTGTCATTTGCTTAAGTATGTTTTATTTTATTTCTTTATTATTGCACATGTTGCACCAAGTTGGACTGCTTCACACTTTTTCAAAAGTGCGAAAATGTGAATGTGAATACTTGGAGAGTAGAAGTTCGACACGGTGAAATGGAGGCTACAAATACGGGAGGTTTTTGTAGGTTCTATCTTTAGCCGTAGTCGTTGGATCCAGTCTAGATACCGCGATTTGTCCATTTTCGGAGGGAAGGCATGAAAAGAAATTCCGGGGCGATATCTCTGCTTACATCCGGGGACGACATAAACAATAC
The DNA here is from genome assembly GCF_029784135.1 of Toxorhynchites rutilus septentrionalis. NCBI lineage: Eukaryota > Metazoa > Arthropoda > Insecta > Diptera > Culicidae > Toxorhynchites > Toxorhynchites rutilus. The sequence goes on from NC_073745.1 coordinate 128,916,137, forward strand.
GGCTTTTGAATTTTGCAGATTGTTCGGAGTCAGCTTCAAGCTAATTTCGTCCGACTTGCATGTTCTCCGGGCAATTTGCGCAGCTTTTGACGTCCATATTTCACACGTTCTAAGGAAAATATTTTGAAAAATATTAGAGCACTGATTGAATAGAAGCCAGATCTTTGTATTTTAGGTATTTTATGAACACTAAGCGGATATTTTTATATCAAATTTCATTAATTCGGTTTACCTCTCTCGCAGGTAGATTGACAGAGGGTGTACTTCAACGGCTTTTTTTCACTACTAAATGACAATAAATTTTGGTTCGGAGCATCGAAACAGCTAAGGAAAACTATTTTTCAACAATTTCCACTAATTGTAAGATAAACACGGTACAAGTTTTCGAGAAATCAGTATATTAATTACAGAGAAAATATGCAACGGTTTGTTTACATATTTTCCACTCACACGCGAAACTTTCATAGGTGGCGACACCGTACCTTCGATGACGCGAATGAGAACAATTTGACTGGGAAGCATGGAAAGATATAGTCGAGTCGGTAGAGGGAGATAGCGACTAAACGCCCGACTGACTGTTCAGTCGGTTTGGCGGAGAAACTGCGTGAAGAGCCGAATGTCATTTACCGACTGACTATGGATATAGTCAGTCGGTTAGTCAGCCAACTATCCTCAGTTGACTATGACTATGCCGAGCCCTGATCACAACATTCATTGTATCTTTGTGTCATGATTTTTCCATTATTCACATATAGTTCCTCGTAGAAAAAAAGTCACAGGAGGGTTGTGTCCGAGACACGACCGCATAGTTGACGTAGGAATCCGTTAGGCTATCTGTTGATTTTGGATGTTCGAAGAATTATATCGGTAAACTCTTTGATAATGATTTGGTGGCTCTGAAAAGGGCCGTTTTGTTTGGTTGTTGTTTGTTCACTCCACCAGTGTTTACCGAGTGATGATGACTGAAGGATGGTAAACAGTTGTTGGATGGTGCGTATCAGATAAAAGATACTGAAGTGGAACGAGATATGATGAAAAACCCCCCTTTGTGACCCTAGACGAGATGCCTCCTGTGTTATGTATAGATGAACTAAAGAAAAAAAAAATCACCAATGTGATATAAAAGAATCAATTTTTTCTCATCAGTAAAAACATGTTATTTTATTATAGAGAAAATATATTTGAAATGGAAAAGGTGATTTTCTTTAAATTTTGTTTGCACGAATTAATCGTGACTATCACCTTAATTGTAATATAAAAATGCCCCCGACTTGCATATATCAAAAATCTTTTCAACTGGTGTACTGCCGTTCTATGCATAGTTGTCCCATGTTACTTTTTGACAATTTTCACTTTTTTTCATAAAACGATGTTTTTATGCCTAATCTTCCGGAAAAATACAAAAATTGTTATAGTTTGTTCACAGCTTCTAAAAAAACAACATCATGCTGATTGTCTCATGTTGATATTCTAGGCATAACTGTCCCACCATGAATTTTTAAACATGTAACCAAGATTGATTAATGCAAGTGAGGAAGTCTTTTCACATTTCATTACACAATAGCTTTCTGCTTATAAAAAACGGTGTATTGCTCAATTGGAATGCTAGAAGCTTCTGGTGGACAAATATGCTAGAAAACTTTAATTGCGTTTTTCTCAGTTGCTGATTTTGGAACATGGGATAACTATGCGTAGAACGAAAGTGTAGTACTACCAGACAGACACTAAATACGATCAATGAGCTTCACGAATTCCCCAAACAAAATTAAATATTTCAACGTCAAATTTTGACTGGCACGAACTCGTCGTTCCACCATTTAATGTCATTATTCATAATTCCTTTAACCGTTGTCCATTCATCAAACAAAATGTTTTCATCTATTTGAACAGGATTTTGTACTAATGCTACTTTCAATATCTGGCCATTCAATAATGGATTTTAATAGAATCCGTTTATACTGTTATTTTTCTCCTAGATTAGCCTGACAATTTTCCATTGTACTTCAAACAAGTATGGCCGAAATTTTCCTTCGTTTTCAGAAATTTATCCTCCTGCATTTCATCTGGAATCAACTAAAATAGTTGCCATGCTGAAGCAATTATTATGATGTTCACCGACGGAATCGTAGTAACTTTTCAATTGTTCTATGTAGATATGAATGCCATGTAGATATAAAAAATATTCATAAACTTTCACAGCACGTCTTTCAATAGCAATTCCGAACAATCAATTGCATGATGAAGAAATTCATTAAAAAAAAATTGGTGGGTTATATCTATGATATAACCGCAAGATTGACGTGGTGACACCGTTATTGATAGAATGAAACAATTTTCGAATTCAATTGAAATCAACATATTTACTGTGTAAGGCGCCTTGGTTTCGATGGCTGTGTTGGTGAAACCGTAAATCGGGCCAATCAAAACTCTTTCGTTCTATTAAGAAATGTTCGAGTTATTAGCATTCGAAATCATTAAATTTTTTTCTGCATGTTCTTTGTTTAGGTTATCATTTTACTCCCCCATATATTCCGATTAGGCGTAGTCCCATGTCAAAAAAAATATAGGGAACTAGCTGACCCGGCAAACTTCGTCCTGCCCAAAATTGGTTTTTTGTTATCAATACCTTCTAACATTCACGTTTTCTTACTAAGCGCAAGTTCATGAGTCCAATCGCAGAACTGTTCATTGATTGATCTTCTAATCGACCCCGTTGAATTTACCTTTTACTAAAAAATTCCTAGTGCTTCTACAAAAACTCATCATTATAATATCAGATTATTTTCAGACACAATTCTCGTTCAAGGTTTTTCAACCACTTGCAAATAACATGTTACTCCGTTACATGGAATAAATGTTTGATATAGAAAATATGATAGAAAAAAGACAGACCCTTTCTCTCTTCTCCCCTTAGAGAGTCTATTCACCATAGAAACGATTCGTGCCCCTAAAATCTTCACATACCAAATTTGACTCCATTTGCTTGATTAGTTTTCGAGTTATGCAGAAAATTGTTTTTCATTTGTATGAAAGCCCACCCTAAGAGAGGGGGGAGGAGTGTCGAACCACCTCAGAAATGTTTCTTCTCCATAAAACCTCCACATGCCAAATTTAGTTCCGTTTGCTTGATAAGTTCTTGAATTATGCGGAAATGTATGCTTCATTTGTATGGCAGCCCCCCTCCCCCCTCAGAGAGACGGGAGTAGTGTCTATTCACCATAGAAATGTTTTGTGTCCCCTAAAACCTTTGCATGCCAAATTTGGCATTTTCTTGATTAGTTTTCGAATTATGCAGAAATTTGTCTTTCATTTGTATGGCAGCTCCCCCTTAGAGAGGGGGGTGGAATGTCTAACCACCATAAAAACATTTATTGCACCCTAAAACCTTCATATGCCTAATTTGGTTTCATTTGCTTGATTGATTCTCGAGTAATGCAGGAATTTGTGTTTCATCTGTATGGCAGCCTCCCCTAAGAAAGGGGGGAGGGGTTTCAAACTATCATGAAAACCTTTCCCCTTCGTTATTCGCTGATAAGTTGCTCGTTATTGACGGCATGGGTAGGGACGCTCACAAATGAGCAGAAAAAATGTATGGGAAAATGGAAGTGCTTCACGTTTTCATCAATTTAAACCAAATACACACCAGGGGATTGTGATATATAGCATAAAAAATGGGGTCAAATTTCTATTAATATGGGTCAGCGCTACAGGCAAACATGTTGCAAACATGCAAACATACAAACATACAAACATACAAACATACAAACATACAAACATACAAACATACAAACATACAAACAGAAGTTCCCATGTAGCCAATTTGGGACCACCCCTTTTTTTCAAATAACGGCAAGCCGTGTACTACAGGTAACAGGTAAATTAAATGTATACAGCTTGTTTGGATGAGCAGATCATTATATTTATTCATTTTGGCCTAACGTCATTACAACATGGCCTGATATACGATGTGTTGACACTGTTGACAAGACTTCGGCCCACCGTTTAGTAAACTCGTTTGGAGGTTATTTTGAGTTGCTTTTAAGCTGTAATTTTTTTTTATTTTTAATTCATTCATAATTACAATCCATTAAATCGAATTTGCCTAGTTTTGTAATTTTTCGACATCTACAAAAACATTTAACTCAGTTTCAGGACAGGTCTGTAATTTATTTTTTCCTTTCTTTTAAGCATTAAAAACACAAAACGGAGCAAAACGTTAGAATGAAGGAAGCAGGGAAAAGTTCACCATATAATTATTCGGATTAGTTCAACCTTCCTCTATATGGTCACATATTTTCTGCTTCCTTCATTCCAGAGTTTAGTACCATCTAATACAACTTGTGTTTTCATTGTTTTTATCGCCAAACGAAACACTTTTCGAATCACTTTTTATGTGTTTTCGCTTGAATGTTATTCTCATCTATCACAACATATGTGAGATGGCATACAAATAAAGATTTGATTAAGTATTACATTTTTCCACATTTTGACTTCCCTGGATTACTTCACACAGCCGGTTGCATCCTACATATTCCGACAAATTCATCATTCGAACGGCATCTCAGTCCCGGTGAGCAACGAAGCACATTTAACAACTCTATTGGGAGAAAGTTTCTTCCTGCTCCTGGAGAGCGGTGGTAATGGCAATAACGACTGACAAAAGTACATTTTCATGAATCATCCTAGCGAGCACTCGAATTTCGAGCCTTGCAAGGTACCGAGTCGGAAGTACCACTACGAAATGATACATACACCCTGAAGGTTACTTTGAATATTCCCGCGGCAAGATTGTGGCTTCCGAGACCGACAAGCAAGAGCAGCAGCAGGATGGAAAGCAGAACTTCTTCGCAAAGTTTGATGGCGTTCTCTCGACAATGAAAGCTTCCTTCGCCGCGTTGGCGCATTCTCGCAGCCACCACTCGTCGTACCACTTTGTTTACTCCGATGTCACACTTGAGGATTGTGTGATAAATCGGATTTAAGTTGTTTTCACCATATTTTCGCATTTTCACCGGCAGACCGGTGGCGTTTTGAGCCATGGAGCAAGTTTTTAATATACAGCTAATGAAGAAAAGTTTCGTTGCTCGCATGCACCAGGAGCTCCATGTGAGTTTGTGCACGTGCAGTAATATGAAGTTTTTACGGTTTACGAATATTATCCTGCATTTAAAATCTACCCTCGGGGCAACGAAGCGAGAATCTAAATGGAGCCGTGCATTAGACCTGTGGAAGCTTGGGATGGGAGAAATTCCTGAAACGACGTGATGATTAGTTTAGGATCTCGGTAAAATATGAAGATTGGATTAGTTTGGCTATTGTTCATCACACAAGGAAGAAGAGAAATATCAATATATGGTCAGAAAACTAATCTTTATACTAGTGAGCTTAACAAAAACTGTATCTTTTTCGATTTTCTTATCTATCAAAATTACACCCTCCTGGCTGTATCTTCGTCTGAATGTTGGATTTAACACGATGGAGGGTTAAAGTTGTTTTTATTTAATAACACTCCACCAACACACCACATAATACGAGTGTACAGTAAAAATGTAATTAGTGTTTCAAGATCCAGGAAATATGGGGAACCTTTTCTTTCATCTCCGGGACGGTCTGTATTCCGCTGCCAACTCTGCCTAATAGTAACGTCAATCATCATCATCAGAAGGGGATTAGACGTGATGTGACGTCTTTGGTTCATATAATCCTTTCTCCATCCTGCAATCAGTTGCTTGTTTCTCGGCCTCGCCTGTCAAGGAATATTTCTTCTCCGAATCCGAGGGGTTCTGAGACGTGTGTACGCATTAATGTACACTTTCTCGCAATACAGGATTGAAGATATATTTTTCCCGGGGATAATCATGTCAATAATAATACCCAAGACTTCTGATGAGCAGGCGGAAGCATTGGGTAGCGAATGAATTGTACGATGTACAAGTGCTGACGCAGACGTTTTGGAGCTCATCAATCGTTATAAACAAAATGTTACTGGAATGGAACTAGGAAAGTATTAAATTATTAAGAAATAAAAGTACATAGAACCATGATAAATTGGACGCTGGAACCCAACCATTAACACGTTGAGCCCCGCGTTAGTTTTGTTGCGCTTCCTATTCAGCCCGCATTAACACGTTCGACGCCCAACGCGACGTTTTGAGTTTCTTGCAGAGCCCAACTTGCGATTAAGTTAATCAATGAAAATTGAACTTAGTTTATAGATAACTTTACATGATCTAGCAATGTTTGTTTTCAATTGAAGACGAATTGATGACAATAACACATGCCAAAGTCATAGTATAGGGGTTTTACAGAAATGTGCAGTACAAACCACCCGTACTAAAAATTAATAAAAAGCATAGTATAAACAGTATATTATTATGGTTGTGATTTTATTATTTTTCTTCATATCCTATAGTTACATTTAGGTGCCTATTCTATCAAATACCTTCTAAAAATCTTACTCAATTCGAGCGAGGAAAGTGTCACCCATATCTGGGTGACGGGCGTCGAAAGTGTTAATGGCGCTTTCACAATATCAATGTCGGCCCCAGCTCCCAAAGACATTTATTGTATAGCAAGTCAAAGTCAAAAATTCAACTAGAAATTAGTCTCATTTTGTAACACATTCGGTGACTGCGCGAATATGTGCACGGTAAAACTCTAAAGAGAAAAAGCTGCGGAAATTCCGTCAGAAAAAGGAATGTCACCCTGCATATTATTTGTTTGTTTGGTTATTGTCAACATTTGCCTGACAAGAATAGTTTTAACCCTTTCACTACAGCAGTGTGCTCCGTCGGAGTGCTCCCGCTGAACGCTGCATATCGTGCTAGTGTGAACGATGTGCAGTGTCACCCTGATGTCGTCTATAGACGACGCTCGTAGCGAAGGGGTTGATAAAATATTCAATTTATCAACTAAGGCCTAGTTCTCTTATCCTATTGAAAGATTGAGATGTAGACATATAAAAATGGAACGAGGACTCAGCGAGTGCAAACATGCGAGCCACGGTACAAATACGCTTGATATGTCCGTAAAGAGAATGATGAAATTCATGTTGCATCAGGAACCGTTGTTGCAGCGTTCTACTTGAAGCAGGGCAGTTAAGTAACTATAGAAATGGTAGGCTCCTCTAGACAAGGCGTATGAATACTTCTGGATTCGCGGAAGCAGCTTGAAATATACCTCTGCCAACTTCGCATATGAAAGGCTTGGATGTTCGCGTTGTGCGATCAAAATTTTCGCGCTTTGCAGCTTTTTCCGCCCTTTTGTTTGCAGAGTAACACTTTGTGATCAATCTTGTCAAAGGCCGCTTGTTCAGTCTCTGAAGAGAAGAGAGAAATGACATCGCAAATTTCACCCATCACCTTGTTTTGATTCTACTCCCAGCTAGCATAGCGGCCTAGCAGCAACGAGCAACCAGTGTTTTTCCAATCGTTCCTAGACATAGAACAAGTTATGGGTTCAATAGTACGTTCAGCAGCTTCATAAGGGCATTCAACAATGTTAGTAGCGGTTTCGACTTCAATATGATCAAAAGCTTTATTAAAAACGGAATTATGAACGTAGTTTACGTTTAAGGTCTGTGCGACTAGGTCGAAAATTAATCATAATAATAATAATAATGGTATGTCAGTATACATAACATCAACCAGGTGGACGTTAGATCTAACAATAAGGTAACCACGGATCTGTTAGGAATGAATTCATGTTGATCGGACGAAATATCCACATTTCCACATCACCACGTCAACCATATTGTTTACAGGGGACATGTATGACATTTTCCAACTACAGAGGAGACACTTTTTACGAGGGAGATACGTGCCGCCTAAAAGAAAACCGCGTAAATTCCGAAATCCGCGTAAAAAACGACTTCAGTGTACTTGTAAAGTCTTCTCACCAAAACGAGCGGTTAAAAAAAATAATAGGAGGTTGTATCCAAGATACGACCGCATTGTTGACGTAGAACTACACTGTTATTTCATATAAGTCGCCATACATTGGTGGCTTGAAACTACTAGGAATATAAACACTTCTCATCATTTTGCGCTATTCTCAAAAGAAACGTTTATGTTAATATTACTGGCCTCAGAAAAAATTGCATTACTTTCTCAGGCTCGAGGGAAGCGCAGCTGTCACTCTTAGTGGAGAAGGTTTTGCTACTGGCAAGCGAAACCTTTTTTTTTTTTTTTTTTTTATTAAATCGTTTATTTTTACAGGCTCAGTTACATAAGTTTAAAGGAGCCAAACTCCTGACTGTATTGTTACAAGTATATATAAACATTTTTCCTTAATTCTAATGTTAATGGTGTAGAAAACCGATTACTCGCGGTCTACTCGAGTTTAGAAGGGTGACATATTTTCTTCAGGAAAAGGAAGGGATAAAAGGATATGTTGACAATGTTCACTCTCACATTCACACTCACATTCATTACACTCAATTCTTAAGCCTATCTTATATCTAAAATGTTTTTACAGTTCACCTTATTCTATTGTTAATAAGAAGGGATTTGATTTCTCGCGAAGAAAAAGGAAAAGGAGAATATAAGGATATAAGGATAATCAGACACGAAGATCGATAACTTTTAGGAAGACATATATTTGGGACATGTAATCAAGGTCTAAACCAGCCAACACATCTCTCACCGGCACATTGGGCTGCCTTCCTCTAGCCCGAAGAGAGTTTTCTAAATTCGATCTGGCAACAGGATACTCCTCGCACGACCAAACAACGTGTTCGACGTCGTGGTAACCTTGGCCGCAGGCACAGATATTGCTGTCGGTAAGATCAAAACGAAAGAGTAGCGCGTTTAACGAACAGTGATTGGACATGAGTCGGGAGAAGGTGCGAATAAAGTCCCGACTCAAGTCCAGACTTTTGAACCATGGTTTGAGGCTAACCTTAGGGATAATTGAGTGGAGCCACCGGCCCAATTCATCTTCGTTCCATTTGCGTTGCCAGTTAACGATGGTATTTTTACGAACTAAAGAATAAAATTCATTGAAGGCGATTTGACGCTGATAAATTTCGCCTTCAATTGCACCTACCTTTGCTAATGAGTCAGCCCTCTCATTACCCGGAATTGAGCAATGTGAAGGGACCCAGACAAAGGTAATGACATAACAGCGTCTGGATAAAGCACTCAAAATTTCTCGTATTCTCTCAAGGAAGTACGGCGAGTGCTTTTCCGGCCTCACTGAACGGATAGCTTCAACAGAGCTAAGACTATCTGTTACAATGTAATAGTGTTCAACAGGTCGTGAGGCGACGCTGTCCAGCGCCCAGTGTATTGCTGCCAATTCAGCAATATACACTGAGCAAGGATACTGAAGACTGTGTGAGGTGCTAAAAAAATTGTTGAACACTCCAAATCCTGTGGACTCATTCATAGAGGACCCATCAGTAAAGTACATATTATCACAATTGACACGCCCATACTTTGCTTCGAAAATCGTAGGAACGATCCCCGATCGATGATAATCTGGAATTCCATGGATATCCTGCTTCATGGACAGATCAAAATGTACAGAGGAATTGATGTAGTCAGGAAAACAAACACGGTTGGGAATATACGAAGAAGGATCAACCTGCATGGAGACGAATTCATGATATGAGCTCATGAATCCAGAATGAAAATTTAGCTCGATCAGCTGCTCAAAATTTCCGATCACCAATGGGTTCATGACCTTACACCGGATGAGGAACCGAAGAGATAATAAATTGAAGCGATCTTTTAGTGGGAGTAGGCCTGCCAAAACCTCGAGACTCATGGTATGCGTTGAGGGCATACATCCCAACGCAATACGGAGACAAAGATACTGAATTCGCTCGAGTTTAATGAGGTGTGTTTTGGCAGCTGATTGAAAACAGAAACTGCCATACTCCATCACTGAGAGAATAGTTGTTCGATACAACATTATAAGATCTTCGGGATGGGCTCCCCACCAGGTGCCGGTAATTGTACGGAGAAAGTTTATTCTTTGTTGACATTTTTTACTCAGATACCTAATATGGGCCCCCCAAGTACATTTGGAGTCGAACCATACCCCAAGATACTTGAATGACATAGCATGAGTGATCGGTTTACCCAAAAGTTGAAGCTTTGGTTTTACTGGTCTATGCTTCCTAGAAAAAACCACCATCTCTGTTTTCTCCGTGGAGAATTCGATCCCTAGCCCAATGACCCAGGTTGAAAAATTGTTCAAAGTATCTTGTAAGGGTCCTTGCAGGTCGGATTCGTTTGATCCTACGACAGACACCACTCCATCATCTGCAAGTTGTATTAGGCTGCAATTTTGTGTAAGGCAATTGTCGATGTCGCTTACATAGAAGTTGTACAAAAGGGGGCTTAAACATGAGCCCTGGGGGAGGCCCATGTAAGAGAACCGACTTACTGCCGAATCTCCGTGAGAAAAGTTCAAATGTTTTTCACAAAGCAAGTTATATAACATATTATTCAATAGAGGCGGCAGACCCCGAGAGTGTAATTTGTCTGTCAAAACCTCTATTGAAACAGAATCAAAGGCCCCCTTTATGTCCAAGAATACTGAAGCCATTTGTTTTTTTCCGGCGTAAGCCATTTGAATTTCTGAAGAAAGCAACGCAAGACAATCATTCGTCCCCTTGCCCCTGCGGAACCCATATTGTGTATCTGAGAGTAAGCCATTCGTTTCAACCCAACGATCAAGGCGAAACAAGATCATTTTCTCCAACAATTTCCGTATACAAGACAGCATTGCTATTGGGCGGTACGAATTGAAGTCGGACGCGGGCTTTCCGGGTTTTTTAATAGCTATAACTCGTACTTGTCTCCAATCATCTGGAACAATATTATGCTCCATAAACCGATTGAATAAATTCAACAAGCGATGTTTCGCCACATCAGGGAGGTTTTTCAGCAAGTTGAACTTAATTCTATCCGATCCCGGCGCAGAATTGTTACATGAAAGGAGAGCAAGAGAGAATTCTACCATCGAAAACTCGGAATCAAGATCGCACCTATCTTGTGAAATATCTCGAACAATTTTTTGTACAGGAACGGAATCGGGACAAACCTTCCGTGCAAAATTTAAAATCCATCGATGTGAATATTCCTCGCTTTCATTCGTTGAAGAGCGATTTCTCATGTTTCGAGCCACTTTCCATAATTTTTTCATTGACGTTTCTCGTGACAGACCTCCCACGAAATTTCGCCAATAAGCACGTTTTTTCCCTTTGATCAAGTTTTTAAATTGATTTTCAAGGGATAAATACGTTTGAAAATTCTCAATGGTTCCACTTTTCCGAAAAGCTTTAAATGCATTCGATTTATCCTGATAAAGCTTGGAACATTGGCTATCCCACCATGGATTGGGAGGCCTTCGACGAATAGTGGAACCTGGGATGGGTTTCGTTTGAGCGCGAACCGCGCTGTCATAGATCAAACGAGAAAGGAAGTTATACTCCTCCAATGGAGGTAAACCATCTTTGGAATTGATGGCTAGAGCAATCGCGTCCGCATATTTTTTCCAGTCAATGTGTCTTGTGAGGTCATATGCCATGTTTATAGATTCAGAAGAATTCGACCCAATGGTGATGGAAATTTCGATTGGCAAGTGATCACTACCGTTGGGATCCTGGATTACATTCCACTTGCAATCTAACGATAGTGAATTCGAGCAAAGCGAGAGGTCAAGAGCACTTGGGTTAGCAGGAGGTTTAGGTACACGTGTTGTTTCCCCAGTGTTCAAAACGGTCATATTGAAGCTGTTACAAAGGTCATATATCAACGATGAACGATTGTCGTCGTACTGTTCCCCCCAGGCAGTTCCGTGAGAGTTGAAGTCTCCCAAGATCAATCGTGGCTCAGGAAGGAGTGAGCACATGTCAACAAGTTGCTTGCGGCTAACCGCAGATCTCGGAGGCCAATATAAGCTGACTATATAAAGGTCTTTGCCTCTGATGTTTGCATGACAGGCAACAGCTTCGATCCCTCCAATAGGTGGAAGGTCAATTCTAAAAAAAGAGTGACACTTATTGATCCCCAATAGTACCCCTCCGTATCTGTCATCGCGGTCCAAGCGTATTATATTAAAATCGTGGAAAGAGAGATCATTTTGAGAAGAGAGCCAGGTTTCGGACAGTGCAAAAACATCACAATTGACTTTATGAATTAGAAATTTGAATGTATCCAATTTAGGGGTAAGACTACGACAATTCCACTGTAAAACAGTGATATCTCCGACCTCTCTATTTAAATTAGACATCAAGAGAGATAATCATTGCAAGGAGGGGCCATGTTTGCATCAATTGTTGCAAAATTGTCTTTAATACTGGAAGCATTGAGATGACAATGGTTCTGATGGAGTCGGAAACATTAAAACACTTGAAGATTTGATCCAAAAGGTCAGACAACTTTATAAATCCCGATTGGGAAGTTGAGCTGGACGGAAAAATAGGGACAGTTGGGGTTTTTGATGTCCCCTCGGGTGCTGGGTCGTTCGAAGATGAACTATTCCCACGGAAACCAGGGGGAACCTGATTTTGCTTGTCCGCTGCACTCGATTTTTTAGGCAAGCTAACAGGGGGTATCACCGGAGGGACTTGTCCTTGAACTTTGGGAGTGGTCACATTTTTGCGCCGGGGATTCCCTTTGGAAATAACCGTTGTGCCCCCGCTAGCTGTGTCCGCTTCTATTTCGTCAACTGGCAACGTAGCGAAAACATTATGTGTGTTGATTGGTTGTTGCTCTTGAGCCAGTGGAGAAGCGCCCTTCAAAATTTCCGCAAAAGTGCGCTTCGAGCGTTCCTTCAAAGAGCGCTTCTGTTTATCCCAGCGACTCTTGTAAGTTTCACAAGCTGAGAGCTCATGTGGGGATCCCCCGCAATATGGACATTTATGCTCAGTCGCACTGCAGGATTTCCCCTCATGTTGCTCTCCGCAAGTGGCACAGCGCTCCTTGTTGGCGCAATAATCTGCTGTATGACCAACTGACTTGCATTTGTTGCAAGTCATGGGCTTTGGCACGAAGAGTCGCACTGGAAGCCTTAATTTATCCACCATAACGTAGTCAGGGAGGGCGGAACCAGCAAAAGTTACTCGAAACGAGTTGGACGGCGTGAATTTTTTTTCTTCCCCATTCTGGGAAACTTTTCCTAGTTGCTGGCAGTCCAATATTTTAATTTGCTTCAAAGGGAGCTGTTTAAATCTGCCATCTCCCTCTTTTATTATTTCGCTCGTCAGACCCGTTTCTGTAATCACCCCCGCAATTTCTACGTTATGGCAGGGCACATATACGCGATATTCTATTACAAAGCGATTGTCGACAACAATATCGTTAGCGTGCTTCCGATTAGCCACGACAACACGCAGTTTGTTCGGTCTAGCCTTTCTAATTTCGACCACGGAGGAATAATATCTTGCCAGATCTTTAGAAATTTGAATGACATTTAGAGATTTTCCTTTTGGTTTGGGCCGGAAGAAAACAACCCATGGGCCAGATCCAGGTGAATCTTCTGGATAGACCTTGACACGAGGAGAGGAAACAACTGAGGGGGACGAGGTCGATTGTTGAGCGGGATCAGGAACAGTAGGGCTGGGAGGCAAATTCGGGAGTTGATCGGAAGCGGGAACAGGAGATTGAGGGGGTGAAGAGGAAAGGTTTGCAAATTTTCTTGAGGGGGGCTTGTTTAGGTGACTTAACTCTCCCTCTAAAGAGACATCCGAGGGGGGAACGCGTTTAAGCGACTTTCCAGCTCCCGTAGATATGGAGGGGTAGACAGTGGATTCAATCTCCATGTCAACGGTTCCTTCTTCATCTGCCATTTAAAGTGGCAGATGTACACTTTTTAGTTAATTTTTCAATTTTTTGTTTGTTTTTTCTTTCTAAAGCTAATAAACTTAACCTAATAAAATTATTGATACTTATAATGCACACCACACCAATGCGGATAATCTCCAACGCGTATCAATCCTTCGGTGCAGCTGAACCGGTGTATCGCACCACAGCACGATAATGGTGTCGATGACGAGAGGCGATAAATTCACCAGCACACAGCACACAGCGCCCGCGCTGCAGGCCTTCTTCCTCCTGCTTGTTGTGTCCGCTTCAATGCAATCCAGCTACAATCTAGGGAATCCCGTTATTGCGCACAATCACTTGACCAGTCACGAGAATAACGGTATCACTTCAACGATACACGATCACGAAATATATGCGTCCGGCGGCTTCGAACTTAGGAAGACGAATGGAGCGAAACCTTATCACATACAAAATTCCAGAACGACATTTACTTTCTTGGTGACTAAACAAGCGAAATAAACTCTTCTTTGTTAATAACAACCTCGAAAACAGTAGCAATGCTTCATTATGATCAATATTAGCGCAAATGCAATCCTAGTTGAAGGCAGTTTTGCGATTGGCATGCGAACCCAAATAACTTATAACATTCCAGTAAGACATTCAAGATACTTGTTATTCCCCAAATAATTTTTTGGCGCTCAACTTACCGCTTGCTTCGCCATAACGTCAGTTTAATGCATTGATGCATTCTCAAAGGCACCAACGAAGCCCTTATGATAACGGAAAACAAACAATGTTAACAGCTTGGAAAAAGACTGAATTAGGCCACACAGCTTGTACTCTGCTGTAACACCCATCGATGCGAATTCGCTGATGAGTTTGTCAAGAGCGACCTCCTTCACCACCAGCGAGGGAGCTTGATTTTAGTTGCTGCCTGGGTAATGGCGTTTACATTTTCGACCGACGCGCCGAAATCACCTACTTCGCTGTTGTTCGATGCGGTGTCACACTCGCGAAGGCTCGGTTCAGTGCGAGCGCTTTTCACTGCATCAACATCGCGTGCATCAGTAGATGATGCTTGCCTCCAAATTTTAATCCTCCTGGCAATGCGTTCGTTTTTTGCTGGGCTCGAACCTGCCTTCCTCTACTTCTTGCTCATCACACACTACGCAAAGCGTCCAATTTATGACGCGGAAAGAAAAACACACGATACGAATAACGCCAAAAACGCACTGAAAAAACCACACGACGATATCCAAGTTGGATTACCACTGGTGGGGTTCAATCTTAGATCGAAGCGCAGCGAAAGCAAAGTGAACTGGATTAATCAACAGTCTGATGCCGAATGAAAGTTTGCCTCAGCGAGATCCACTGTTTATACTCTAGGCAAGTCCCTTCATTCTTCTACCTTTTCCTTTGTTCACGGAGACTTCAAATCCTACGATTTCCCCTCCGTTGGTCGTCGATAAGTTGCTCGTTATTGACAGCTCTGTTCGGGAAAGCACACAAATGGACAGAACAAATGCATGGGGAAATGGAAACGCTTAAAGTTTTCATGAATTTTAACCACCTACAAACCAGGGGAATCTAATGTATAGCAAATGAATAAAATAAATAATTGTAATTTGTAAATTTGCTAATGTATAGCAAATGAATGAATAATTGAAATAATACACTCGCAGAAAAGTTAGATTTTTCATGTTCCTAATTTCTGTCATTGGACCGCAACCAAACATTACAAAATCCTAACTCAAAATCGAAAAAAAATCACAACTCTGTTTTTCGAATATCATATGTAGAAAAAACCATAACTTTCAAGAAAATATATTTAAAAAAAATGCCCTTGGTACCGAAATCTATAAAAAGTAAACTATAAAAAACAAATACAATCAATGATTACGAAAACAAAAAAAATACATTTTCGCTGTTCGGAATATGATTAAATGAGAAAAATGGTGTTCGGAATTTGAGACAAATCTGATTAAACATATTTTTAGTTTTTCACCATGAATATGCGTTTGCAAATTGAATTTATGAAAAGAAAGCTCTAGTGTATCCAGAAATTAAACTAATTTCGCGAGAAAGTACCATTCTGAGTGATGTGACTCTGTTTAGTGGCCACTAAAGCTTAAGTTCGGAGTTTCAGACAAAACGGTATTTTGAAGAAGGAGAAAAGTAAATATAAAAAAATTCCAGATGAAGTAATGTTTCTATTGAATAAAAGGATTTTTTTTAAAAGATGACGATGAATCTGATGACAACTATGAAGAAAAAGAAGAAGAAGATAATAATGATGATGCTGGTGGATGATGATGATGATCGTTTTAATTTGTAATCTAAAGATAATCTCTTATATTTATAGTAGAACTTGTTTGATTTGAGGAGTCTTTTGTAAACTACGTAATCTTTTTTCAAAAGGGAGGACGCCCAGTGAGGTTGCTTGTGATCAATGATCGTGGAATTATATAAAGAAGGATGCAAAAAATAATAAGTGAGGAGGGTACCATAAAATCCCAAAAAAATGAATCACGTGCTTCATGGACGGCTCCAAATAAAAAATGAATGCCAGATTCGTGATTCGTTTTTTCGCATTTAACGAAACTTTTTCTGCTTGGCAAGCGTTTGACCCACTCATTCTTCTACCTTTTTTTTAACCTTGCGCATATACTGGCAACTATCCAAAATTACAATTTTTTCTATCATATGACCATTTTTTATTACGACTGATTTTTTATAAGGGCATAGCTGACCCGGAAAAATTCGTTGACTTCGGCAAACTTGCAGAATTACAGTAGATTTTGTAAAGCACTATAAAAATCCTGTTTCTAGCACTTTTTTTTTCAACCGATGCAAAAAAATTAAATACATTTTCTTTCGGTAAAGTAACAAATTATTCTTTTTTTTATGATGATGGTCCCGCCTCCTTCCCCTACAGAGATTTGAGCAAGACGAGTTATCTAAAAGATATTTTTTTTTTCTCAGCATTGAAATCAGTTCAGCAAAAAAAACGAACTGATTTTATTAACAGAATATAAGTTCAAAAAAAAAATTAATGTCAAAAGACAAGCCAATACTCAGTCTTGTCCGCCACAGAGCCGATACGGTCCCGACAAGGTCCTTGTAGCCAAATGGTCCACCAAGACACAAGTTCTACCGCCAGCCTTGTTTTGGATTGACTTGAATATCCCCATCCAGAGAAATCGAAAAATTTTCCTTCGCGAAAAATTTCTAGACCGGCCCTTACAAAACTTTTAAGATTTTATCCTTCATATCTGCATCACGCGCGCGACGCTCAAACTTTTGTAGACTACTTTTATTTTTTTTTCAACTACTACATTATAAAAACATAAAATAAAAATAAAAATAGTCCATCATCACCAAGATCATGACAGACATAATAGAGATTAATACAAAATAGAGAGAAAAAAATTATGTAAAAAAATTAAATCGTCTACACATTATAATCCGTTCAATAGAAACTTCGTCAGTTAAAAATTTCGTCATAAAGTAAGAAAAAATCATTCAGCTGTTATGAAAACACAGCTTTCACGTGTGAAACACAGCTTCTCTTAAACTCTGCTAATGTTGTTGCACGTTTAATATGTCTTGTGTAGAATTTATTGGAATTTTTAAAACTCCCTTTCGATTTGCGGTACGATGGTTGTTTATTGAATAATTCATCATCACAGACGAAAGGGTAATTTTTCATTCAAACAGAATGACAAAAAATTGTGTTAGTTCACAAGATCTTGGAAAAACTGAAAAAAACCCATTTTTTTCTTTCTTCTCGGTATTGTTGTCCATTTCACCTATACACACCAAGATAGGAAAATATACGTAAAATATTCTAATGCCTGAAAGTTGTAGCTTTAAAATGATATATATACCATCGATATGCGTTAGTTTTTCACGAAGCTACAGCATGTCCGAAACTGTTCTTCTATTTTTTTGTCGAGTGTATTTAAGAAAATTAACAATTTCAAATATAAATCTCACTCAAAAATTCAATTCTATATTTAAAATCGAAATATGAACTTGAAAAAAATTATGAAACGAAATCGTAACCATTTGGGAGAAAAAAATGGGTGGATTATATCCAGGGCCCGAAATCTTCGAAGATGAAAAATGAAAATCGACTCTCCTCAGTCGATTCAGTAGCTTCGCTTCAACTAGGACTACTTCGGCATTCGTCGTCAACATAATATGAGTTGACTAGGAAATGAATTGACGAGCATTGAGAGCGAATATGACTGATAAGCTATTCTAGTTAAAGGTTATTCTAATTGACGTGCCCAATGACTTCAATCCACACTTGTACTCCCCCTGACGTGAATCTTGTTACCCGCGTACATAATCTTATTTTTACGTCCATATAAAGTGAAACGCACACTTGATTTCTGATGCAAAAAAGTAGTTACACCATTAATGGACGGTTCATTGTCTATCCACCGTGAACCGTGAACCGTGAACTTAAACCAACGAACTTAGACAGTGATCAGGTATGCTATAAAAGTCCTTGCATTAGTATTAGAAAATAGTGTGCAAAATAACGTGCAGTTTGGGAGAAATAATAAAAAAAATTTTAGTTCACTTTGTCTCCGAGTTTGATTTTGTAAGAAAAACATACAGAAAAACGGGTTTATATTAATAAAATTGACAAATTTGTTAGTGCGTTTTCATCACGCATTGCACGCTATATTATATGTGTGAGTAATTTTCGTGTACGAAACAAAACAAATCTAGCTCACCTGTGGTATATGTCAAACCAAGTTGAACTCAAACATCGATACATGCATACGTGATACATGAGAGAGAAAAACGAATTCAGTCTGAAAAGAGTTACTTCAAAATGCAATGAAGTCCATTCAACGAGGAAGAATGAGATGAGATAGTCGAGCCGTAGAGGGCGATAGCTACTAAACGCCCGACTGTTGACGGAGAAACTGCTGGAAGAAGCCAAACGTTATTTCCAATTGAATACGAAGGGAAATTTCTTCATAGCCTTCTGACTATCCTCTGTTGAATATGACTACATCGAGCCCTGGTCACTATAATACAGTGAAAAATTGTTTTCTATAGTTTACATGGAAATTTTTCGCAAAAAATATAATCAATTTTTTTACTATTTATTTTACTACTAATTGGCTTTAATTTGATACGTAATTTGATACCAATAAAAATAAATCAGAAAATCTTAAGCACTTTTGTTTTTGATATAACATAAACTTTCTGAATTAAACACGCCTCAATGTTACTTAATGTTGGTGAGCCATTTGAAAATAAATTTAGTACAAAAAAAAATAACTTTCTGGACATTTTTTCCAACGGTATATGTCATTTTTCCCAGAAAGCAAATTAAATTTCCAACAACTTTGTTAACACTAGAAAGACTGAAACTTTGTATATACCTAGATTGCCCAAAAGCAGTCAAAATTACTGCATTGAGAAAGAATAACTAATGTGTAAGAAAATTCGTTTGAAATTAATTTCCAATATTTTTATATTATTTACAGTTACATAACATGTTATTAGTAAATGTTAATGCGGTATTTTTTTTTTAATTTTCATTTGTTCTAATTATATACAATCATCTGTTTTAAGTCAAATATGCGCCGTTTTGTTCGATGACTTGTTCCCAACGAGATGCCAACTTCATAATACCCCTGTTATAGAAGCTCGCTTCTTTATTGGCAAAAAACTCGGATAGCCAATTTTCACAGGCCTCTTTTGTGGCTAACTTCTGACTACCTAGCTCGTTCGCCATGGACAAAAACAGGTGGTAGTCACATGGTGCAAGGTCCGGACTATACGGCGGATGCAAAAGAACCTCCCATCCGAGCTCCCGGAGCTTCTGGCGCGTCACCAAAGAAGTGTGTGGCCTGGCGTTGTCCTGATGGAAGACAATGCGGCCTCTGTTTATCAAAGATGGCCTCTTCTTCATGAGTGCTACCTTCAAGCGGTCCAGTTGTTGGCAGTACAGGTCCGAATTGAGCGTTTGGCCATAGGGAAGCAGCTCATAATAGATTATTCCTTGACAATCCCACCAAACACACAGCAGAACCTTCCTGGTCGTTAATGAGGGCTTGGTCACCGTCTGAGCCGCTTCAGCGGGCTTCGACCACGACCGTTTGCGCTTCATGTTGTCGTAAGTGACCCACTTTTCATCGCCAGTCACCATCCGCTTCAGAAACGGGTCGATTTTGTTGCAATTCGGCAGCGATTCACATGCGTCGATACGGTCAAAGATGTTTTTTTGCGTCAACGTGTGTGGCACCCATACATCCAGCTTCTTTGTGAATCCAAGCTTCTTCAAATGGTTAATAACGGTTTGATGACTTATCCCCAGCTTTTGGCCGATGCTACGGCTGCTACTATGTCGGTCTTTCTCGGCTAATTCAGCGATTTTGTCGCAATTTTCGACGACAGGCCTTCCGGAGCGTGGCGCATCTTCGACGACCTCTACACCAGAACGAAAACGTTGAAACCATCGTTATGCGGTGGAAATGGAAACTGTATCGGGTCCATAAACTGCACAAATTTTATTGGCAGCTTGAGATGCATTTCTGCCTTTGTCATAGTAGTACTGTAAAATATGTCGGATTTTCTCTTTATTTTGCTCCATATTTGCGACACTATAACTCACGAACGACTTAACCAAACAAAACACTGTCAAGGACTATATTATAGCGCGCATAGTATGACTCGGCTATAGTATGACTCGATACAATGAATACAATTAGAACTACGCGCTTACAACGACACCTCGCGGAAATACCGCAGGACTTTTTTGACAGCCTAATATTATTTACAGTTACATAACATGTTATTAGTAAATGTTAACAATTAAAAAAAAAGATTTTACTTGGGAAAAAAGATGCATTATTATTTGTACATTTTTTCATAGGAAAGTGAAAAAGAAATCTTTTTATGTGTAAATCTTCCACAAACATACTTTTGACATTTTTCAAATATATTATTTGTTTTTTAGTTGCAGCAAATGTTGCAGCAAGAATGGTTACATTTGACCCATTGACCATGACATTCGTTTTTGCAGTTTCTCTTTGTGCGTCTTCATATTCTGATGATTTTTTCTGTCTTGCAGTTCTGTATTCGGCGGAAAGCTGTTCTGCTAATCGGAACAAGAACTTTTTCCATTTTATTAGGCATATACTGTGTGAACCTGCACCTGGTTTCTGACTGAATCTGAATCAATTTCTGAATCAATTGTTCATCAACTATTATATTTTGGTTGATAGCAAGCCTGTCTATTTTCAGTTAACATGTCCCATATTTCAGAAACCAAGGTAAATTTATTTGTTTGCAGGCGTCAATTTTTATGGTTATTTTGTCAAACGAATAAATCGAATAAATCGTAGGTTTTACTAGAATTTTTCGGTGGCCATAATTATTCTAAAAAAAAACACCACTTTGGTGAAAATAAATAAACCAGTTTTGTAGGAACGTTAGTGCCATTTAAGAAGACGAAGAAGTACCAGCACATAAAACCCCTTATATGCACGTACTTCCGACATTACTGTTGTCTAATCGTTCCTCAAAATTCAGCAGCCTTCTTTCACTGTGCACTTTTTAATATGTTTGATGTGACTATGAATATAATCGGCTTCATCTTCAGATGGTTGTTCAGAATTTGTTGTATCTGATTCTATATCGGAACAATCTTCATTTAAAACATTTTGAAACAGAAATGCCAGCAAAGAATCAATTTTCTCCAAACAATTACCGGAACATGGTGGAGTGCCCATCCAGGAGACCTCATTCAGTTGTACAAAACAACGATATTATCAGTGTTGGAATATGGCAGTTTTTGCTTCCGATCATCTGCCAGGATTCATATTCTCAAGCTGGAGAGAATACAATATCGTTGCTTGCGTATAGCAATGGGGTGTTTGCATTCGACACATACGATGTGTCTCGAAGTCTTGGCAGGAGTACCCCCGCTTACTCTTCGGTTCACAGAATTATCCTACAGATTTCTCATCCGTTGCAAGATCATGAATCCATTGGTGATTGATAACTTCGAAAATCTACTCCAACTGACTCCTCAGTCAAGTTTTATGTCTTTATACCATGAGTACCTTACCCATGAAGTGCACCCTTCATCGGGCATCTCCAACCAAGTTTGCTTCCCATACTTTTGCAATTCTTCTGTCATTTTTTATCTGTCCATGCGACAGAAAATCCATGAAATCCCAGATCATCTACGCTCCGATTCTATTCCGCCGATATTTTCGGCAGAATATGGGGGTAAAGTTAGATCTGATAAAATGTTCTTTACTGACGGTTCATTCATAAACGGGTCCACTGGCTTCGGCATCTTCAATGAAAATTCCAGTGCCTCTTTCAAACTCAAAGATCCTTGTTCCGTGTATGTCGCTGAAATGGGTGCGATATACTATGCTCTAGGGATCATTGAAACACTGCCCATCGACCATTATTTTATTTTTTCAGACCGTCTCAGCTCAATAGAGGCAATCCGCTCAATGAAAGTTGATAAACGCTCATCTGATTTCCTAACAAGAATAAGACATCTATTGAGTGTTTTGGTCGAAAAATTATTCAAGATTACCTTAGCATGGGTTCCCTCTCATTGCTCGATTCCGGAGAATGAGAAAGCGGACTCGCTAGCTAAGGTGGGCGCTTCAGAAGGCACACTTTTTGATAGGCAAATTGCTTATAATGAATTTTTCCACATTCCTCGTCAGCACACGCTCGTAAGATGGCAGCGCCTGTGGAGTGAAGATGAGTTCGGTCGTTGGTTACACACGATTATCCCTAAGGTCTCGACGAGTGCATGGTTCAAGGGATTGAATGTAGGTCGTGATTTCATTCGCGTGATATCTCGGCTTATGTCCAATCACTACAACCTAAACGCGCATCTTTATCGCATTGGGCTCGCAGCAAGCAATCTATGTGATTGTGGCGATGGCTACCACGACATCGAGCATGTTGTCTGGTCGTGTATCCGGTTCCATGCTGCCCGCTCTCAGCTCTCCAGAGCATTGAGGGCACAAGGCAGACAATCGGATATCCCCGTCCGGGATATCTTAGGTAGCCGTGATCCTGATCTTCTGCTCCATCTATACCTGTTCCTCAGAAACGCCGATGTCAACGTTTAATGATGTTTCCTTCGTTGTGTCCCTGTTTCATATCCCTCCTATCCGATCTATAAACTTTTACTTAGTCGCGGCAATACATACACACACTCTTTACAGATACACGGGCCGAAGGTTGTACAGTCCACTGATGATTCAACAAGAGCCAAAGGTTGTACTGCTCATGACAACTCTACACGAGCTGATGATTGCGCCGGCTAGTGATCATTCTATCCTGGATTCCTTGAATCGAGAAAGACGCACCACGCTAGATATGGGGTTCAGACTAAGAAGGCGTTGCTGATTAACGGTCAGCTACATCCCAATAGGAAGTATCCCGTGTCGGGCACACGTACAGAGCATTGAAGACTGCAACATCCCAATTATGAGAACACTTGTAATACTAACCTCGAGCCAACCGCGAGTAATCGGTTACATATTACTAACAAAGCAAACATTGTCAAAATATTGAACTCCCGGCTCCGTTAGGCTGACGCCATATGAGCCTTAATAAAAATATATATTTTGGATAAAAAAAAATCTTCATTTATGTTCGTTAGATTTTTCAATAACTCAGTTTTATTTCACAATCATTTCCTGAATTTACGGGTCTAAAGACATAAAGCAAACGACATGTTAGCACAAGTATCGATACATAGAAATTCGAACAAGTCCTACTTTAGCTTAAGAAAAATTGCAACTTATCTAATATACACCCAAATTCACAATTTACCATGTACTTGAAATCGAAAAATAATGAAAACTGTCATTTCAATACAAAGCCGAAATGTTCATATAAGAAAAATGGAATTTACATGTTGTCCAGAAAGTCACAACATTCTAAAAAAACTTGTGTCATCATATACATAGTTGTTTTTCTAATTGAAATTTGAAAGCAGTTTTAGAATACGAAAAAAGTCGCAATGAAAACTAGGAGAGTGTCGGGGCTGCGACGAGTCAATTTGGTTTGATATTATGAAGAATTTTGCAACAATCAGGTAAGTTCAGCATTTTTCGGATTCACCTAATTAATTGATGTTATCAAAGACAATACAAATTTTCAATGAAAACTGTGAATCAAATATTCATCATTTAATGAATTTAATGATCATCTAACAAAAATACTGTGTTTGCATTTTATTCGCATTAATAATGTTTGATAAAAAGATTTTTTTTGCCGGATGTTCGCAAAACAAGTTATTTGCATTTATTTTTTCTGCTACTATAGAAGTTTTTGGCCACGATCCGCATATAGAAAAAGGTCGGTGAATATTTCACTTTTCTACGAAGGAGAGATTTTGCCGCCAACTTAAAACACCGATTTCTATCAGGTGAATTGATTTGCCCCAAAACTGTTCTTTTTTCCGTTTCTCAACAATGAACCAAATCAGTTTTGGACTGAACGGTACATAAAAAGGGATTTAATTTAATTTTTAACGAGGAAATGCCTTCGCATTAAGGGGAATTCTGTGTGGGAGGAGGGATGTCTGTGGCTGGATAGACGGAGGCCGCTTTGTGTACGTGCTTTGATTTATTCAGCGAAAGGTTGACTGAAAAATGTTAATGCTATCGGTCGTTTGGAAACAATGTGCATCCCGCAATCTCTGACCGAAGTCTGGAGTTCGTGTGGTCACTAAGGAGAAAAAATACCTTCGCCAGCTGGGGCAATGCAAAGTGGTGATGTGTTTTGATGTGGAAAAATACTTTTTCATCACGGACTGCAAATCCTTTTTCCACGGCATCAAAACAGGCAAAACATTTAACTCGGCGATGGAAAACGTGACCTACTAGCTAATGCCCTTTTCCTGTATGGTGCCAGTCTGCAGAGAACCAGATTTTTTATCCCCCCAGCCGGACGTCTGTTCATTTGGAAAGGCGGTTTACCAAGGAAGTGAAACGTTGCGATGCACACGTGGACGAATGGATTTTTGTAGAACATTTTTATGCGCACAATAAATGTACTCTGTGGAATATGTTATTTCACGCTCAATCCGTTTACCAACGGAGGATTGTGTACTCAGGGCTTTTTGTGGCCTCGTTGCAACTTCACTTTTTTTTCGTGGCGTCGTGTTTCCACCGGAAAACATGTGCTTTTGAGTTTGTTATTCCAATGAGCAACTACATCTATTAAAATGTTGCTATCACATTTCAGCGGAATGGTTTTCCCTCGTGTGAGTTGTGAGCTGTTATTCAACACAACTAGTTTTTAATCAGGCTAACATAACGTCTTTTTCAGGATCCATAGAGTTAATAATAAATTCCTGTGTCTTAAGTTTCCATGAGTAGCTCAAAAAAGCAACTTGAAAGTTCTCCACAGGGGCTCAATATCTGTCGATTTTGTTTGTCTTATTATAAGCATTCCAAAACATTGTCGGATAGCTTTTTGCATTATGACGCTGCAGTTGGCGGGACAGCATGTTTCGCTCCCCGTCAAAACTGTCCCGGCTAAAAATGAGATATCAGCAAACTTGCTGGCAGATGACAAACGGAATTTACCAACTAGCGCAATTTCAAAACTTTTCAAATCGACAGGATCGCGTAATACAGCTGGCCGCTAACCGAGCTCTGGCATTTTTTTTCCTCCTCAAATAGAGCAAACGAGCAGTTTCCTAGCAGCTTCTTTTGCAGGAATAAGCACGAAAAAAAAGTTGCTTTCTCCCTCCGCTAAAAAATCAAGACGTGCCTGGAACCACACCAGTGCCAGTGGATGGAGTCATGAAAACTAATAGCATTCATAAATCATTGCAGCAGGAAGAGTTTCAAGTTGTTGATAAAAGCGCAAAGTGCCTGCAGAAAGATGATGTCGTGTTTGCCTGTTTGCACAATTTATGAGCTATCATGAATAAAAGTGAACATATAGATTGGTAGAGATTGTAACAAGAAGTATATCCAGCCCGTGTGTGATAGAGAGAGAGATGGGTAACGAGAAGCGAGAAAAGTTTGAAAAGAAAAGTGCGGCACAGGGTTCGAACATAGAATCCGAAATCTGGCTAATTCTCAAACACAATCCAAGCTACAATCCAATACGTGACCCATGGAAGACACCCAAATGTGTAAGCGCACGTCCTCGAGGTATGTGAACTCGTAATTCTTCGCTAATATAGAAGTGATACGAAAGGACCTACTCCTCGGCAGACCGACTGGATAATGGTCGAGGAAAAGTTAGTGTTTCCTTGGCGAAAAGATTCATCCTTATATCCAACGGAAAAAAAAACTGAATATCGGACGGGAAAACTGCTGTTCAAGTTCGTCGATAAATTACACCGGAACAGGAGCGTATGCTAATGAAATGCAAATAGCAGAGTTTCCAATCACGAAGCCTTAGCGACCCATGGATAGCGGCTGAAAAGGGGGTAAGAAAGTCCACAAAGATCCACCGAAATATACGAAGTGGAAGAAAAATGAAGCTTTTCCCTGTCATACTCCTTTTGTGCACACAAGAAGACATTATTTCCTGAGAAATTTTGATTATCTGGATTATCTTCGATCACGGAAATTGCTGGGGATTGACATTTTTGGCTGAGTTGTTGGTAGCGGCTGCTTTCCCATTAATACATTTATTTCATCTAGAGTATCAAGAGAGGTTGACAATCCGATTATTCATAGAAGGTACCATTTGACATTATCTTTAATTGGCGTATTATTCATGGAACTAAAATGTTTCAAATAATCGTTCCACTGTTTATGATGTTAATTTTTTTTGCATGGTTATGTATTCCCGATACTTGAATAATAAATAATTAAATATGTGACTTTTCTTGTCCCTTCTTGTTTCAGTGTTTAGGCTTTACGCTCAATACAGTTGAACATTTGTTTTGTCTTTCTGTCTTTCCGTCCTTCTGACTTTCTCTCTTTTTGTCTTTCTGTGTTTCTGTGTTTCTGTCTTTTTGTCTTTCTGTCTTTCTGTCTTTCTGCTTTTCTGTCTTTCTGTTTTTCTGACTTTCTCTCTTTTTGTCTTTCTGTGTTTCTGTGTTTCTGTCTTTTTGTCTTTCTGTCTTTCTGTCTTTCTGTTTTTAGGGCCGGAGAAGATTCTTATGATGGTTCGAGACCCCTCCCCTTCTCTAAGCGGGGGCTGCCATACAAATGAAACTCAAATTTCTGCATAACTCGAGAACTAATTGAGCAAATGAAGCAAAATTTGGCAAGTGTAGGTTTTAGGGGACAATAATGCTTCTATGATGATTCGACACTCCTCCCTCTTTTCTAAGGAGGAGGTCGAACCAAAAAAGGTGGGGAAAATGGAACCATATTTAGCATGTGGTGGTTTTAGGGGATAAGAAATGTGTCTCGACACTCCCTTCCTCTCTACGGGTGGATGGAAACAATATTTCCATGGTAGTTTGACACTACTCCCCGCTCTCTATCAGGGTGGCTGCCAAACAAATGAAACACAAATTTCTGCATAACTCAAGTACAAATCAAGCAAATGGAACCAAACTTGGCATGTGAGGGTTTTTGGGTACGAGAGATGTTTCTTTGGTGGTTTGACATACCTCTTTCCTCTCAAAAACGGGGGGTAATGCACCAGTTTTTTCATATAGCATTTGAATCAGTCATTTTGGCATCGATATGTAGCGTGAAGTCCTGCTTTCTCGTGTCCGATCTAAGGTGAAAAGATGCAAAAGTCAGTTTTTTTGTTACTTAAGAACAGTGACTGTAAATTTCGAAAATGAGCACATACTGATACCGTGAAAATCCATTTTACTTTGAAAGTTCTTGTTTTAAGGATTGAAAATATTTAAAAGAGCCTTCGATATTCGAAAGTATTTATAACAATAATCCATTTTGGGTAGGACGAAGTTTGTCGTGTCCGCTAGTAAAAAATAAAAGAACACCAACAACATGGTGACGAATATTTAACGCAGAATAATTGCTGAAATCTGAAACATTTTAGCTTATGGAAGACTAGAAGTTGGTTATATCTGTAATATGACCGCAAGGTGGACGTAGGACTATAGTTGTCTTAGCAATCAATAAGTAACAAGCATATGATTCTTAGACATTTCATTTATCGAATAAAGTGATTATAATTCAACTTCGTTTAGCTGCAAGAGAATTATTAACGCTCAACGGAGGAATCGATCCCTCCTCGGAAATACCCAGTGCAAAATGTGCCCCCTCCCCAAGCCCCGATAATTTGAATCGTCGTTGATCCGGAGCAGAATTATTAACGCTTGAGAAGGAATGGATTCCTCCTCGCAATTGGAAACGACGATCGATTGCGGCATTCACATACAAATTATTTTATAACACTGCTTTCATCAATATAATTTGAAATATTCACTACACAATATCACATATTTCGTATTCTTCACTGTCAAATACATAGTGAATTGCAACCATCGGTATCGAATTAACCTCGATATCTTGATTTGCGCTAAATGCTCCTTCCAGTTCGGCTGCAGAAACGAAATGAAATTGGAAGAAAACAGCATATTGCATAGGCGTGTGATCCGAAGCAGAATAATTAATGCTTAAAGAAGGAATGTATTCCTCCTCGGAATTACGCCTTCCCCACAATTGGAAAGGGCGATCGATCGCGGCATTCATAATTATAACACTGCTTTCTTCATTTCTTTGATATGGTGCAATATTCATTACACAATATCAAATATTTCGTATTCTTCACTGTCAAATCCATAGTCAATGGCACCCATCGATATCAAATTATGATATATACCTCGATTTTCGCTAAATGCTTTCAGTTCGACTGCAGAAACGAAATGGAATTGGGAGAGAACAGTATAATGCATAGCTTTCGAATGAAATGATCATCATACCACTCCGTTCAACCGGCAAAGAGGTATTAACGTTCAAAACCTTGCACTCCAAGAGTCACTCTCTCATTTTAGAATATTTTAACTTACACCCCAGTACAACAGTACAATGAAAGATGTACGTTAGGGTGCCAATGAATGTATGGGAAAAAATCAACCCTAAAATTTCAAAAAGTTACCCTATACAAAATGTTCACCACCTCGAAAAAATACCCTATGCCAAATTGCGGACTTAAGGGAGAGTGGCGCAAAGCGGTCAGAGTTTGAGTTTTTTGAAAATCGAAAAATCACCCGAATGTCTTAAAATGGCATGAAACGTCGAGATCTAGTGTAATCTCGAAAAAAAAATTTTCAAAAATCGGCACTCTGGGACCTAGTTTTATTTCGGCATGCGAAACGAAAAGTATGGTTTAGGGTGCCAATAAAAATAGTTATCTCGGTTTTTCATTCGGAACTTGGTACGAAATGTTGATTTGCACAATATGCAAAATATTAGCTAATTCGGACTTCATTTACTGGTGTCGCAGACGTTAAAATTTGAGTTTTTTTGAAAATCGAAAAATGAGTGGAAATCGGGGTTTTTGAAAAAAAAATTTAATGCCAAAAGTCATTAAATTGCATGACACGTTTAGATTTACAGCTATCTCAAAAAATATTTTTTTTCATAAATTAATTTCTCAGACGAAAAAACGACCAAGTGCCAAAAAAACATTTATTTTGACAAAAAAAAACGTGATAACTGTAAATCTCGACGAATAATGAAATTTTAAGACATTTGGCATCCAAATTTTTTTTTAAAACCTGGATTTTCGGTGTTTTTTAGTTTTTCAAAAAAAACTCAAATTTTAACGTTTGTGACACCAGTAAATGAAGTCCGAATGTGCTAATATTTTGCATAGGGTATATTATTGTGCAAATCAACATTTCGTAGCAAGTTCCGAATGAAAAATCGTTTCATGCAATTTTAAGGCATTTGGCATCAACTTTTTTTTTTCGAAAACCCCGATTTCCTTTACTCCCCTTTTGGGTGATTTTTCGATTTTCAAAAAACTCAAACTTTGACCGCTTTGCGACGTATTATCAACTGGACACGGAACGATGAACAATGATTTCTCAAATACAGCCAAGCACAAACATTCTCACGTGCCAGCTTAATTCTCGGAAATAATATGTTATTATCATTGATAGATCAAAAGTAATCCTCACCCTCACCGTCACATCCTTTGAAATTTGCAACCAATGGTAACTCCACGTCCCGGTAAAAAAGTAAAACGTAATGAGACGCTGGAACTTCATCATTTCCTCGTTTCTCTAATCCCTGTTCCGATGATTAACGCCAAGGTACAGTAATCGATTCTGAATAAATCAATGATCAAAGCACACTTTTTATGCCATTCGCACTACGCTCGCACACATTACATTCTCACTTGCCGATGTGCTACATCCTCAGAATATGATACCCATGGCTCTGGAGGGCCGCCAGCAACACACAGAATAACTTTCTTTCCCTCGATAAGTTTTGCAACTTTTAACGAGCGCTGCGAGCAATTGAGATATTCCTGAAGCATATAACTACCCGGTAGCATAGTGTTCACACATCCCCGCCAGTTGAGTACATCACGCTAGGTGCTAGTTAATCTTAAGTTTCGATTGCAGAGATGTGTCTGCCCTAACAAGCCATTCGAGTGCCTCCCGGGAGCACAAAAACTTCGCAACTTCCGTTTGCATGGCTATTCAAATCTAGGGGAAAAGATTGTCCGTGAAGCACTACGTCATTAGGCGGTGGGTGCACACGAACCCATGTCACGTCTTTGCTGTTTTCTCGTTATACCAAGCCAAGAGTAGAAAGCCACAATGGAAGTCAGAAGAACATCAGACAGATTCTCAACAATGTTCCTATAAATCCATTTATTTCATGGAGGAGAACTTTATAGTTCCATAGTTCCATCATAGTTCCATCCGCACTAGTTATATCATAAATTCTTTGAAACGAACTTGATTTTTATGCACCAACCTTCGGAGAAGGCGAGTTTCAAAAACCTCATAATTCCACAATTTAAAATATTATTATGTTTCTTGAGATATCTCTGCACTTTCTTAATCAAACATAAATGTCTATATATACCATTGGATGGATAATAAAAGATTTGAAAAACAGGTCTTTTGAAGCGTTGTCACGTCACCAAAATAGAGCATTCTTTTAAATTATCAGATAAACCTAAGTTCAAACATTTTTATACTTGGGTCTCACTGATCAAAAAATGAGGGTAAACAACCCTCAAAATTTGGTTAAGATCGGTCCACAAATAGGGGAGAAACAACTGTCTCCAGAAGTTGTTGTCACGTCACGCAAAGTATACGATCCATTCCAGCGTGATATGACTACACTTTGACTCACTACAAATACTTTTTTTACGTTTTCATGTATGGATAACACAAAATTAAACAGTGCTATAGTAAAATTGAGAATCCTTCCTTCGAGAATCATCATTTGGAGAATATTTTACAGTTAGATTGGCTTGTGGTCAGTCAAATACATTGGGGATGTCGCAACACCCGACTTTTTGCTGTTTCCGGCTATTGAACATTAATGTTGTATTTTCAGTTCCGTTTCAAAACGTACAGATGAACTTTCTTTTATATTTTGTCAACAATAGATGAACGTAGATTCAAGAATATAGAATACTAGCTAACCCGGCAAACTTCGTCCCGCCCATTTACTTGATTAATTCTCGAGTAATGCAGGAATTTGTGTTTTATTTGTATGGCAGCCACCCCTAAGAGAGGGGGGAGGGGTATCTAACCACCATAGAAACATTCATTGCACCCTAAAGTATGCCTAATTTGGTTTATATAAATATGCCAAATATGCCTAATTTGGTTTAATTTGCTTGATTAATTCTCGGGTAATGCAAAAATTTGTGTTTCATTTGTACGGCAGCCCCCTCTAAGAGAGGGGGAAGGAGTATCTTAACACCATACAAACATTTATTGCATCCTAAAACCTCCACATGCCAAATTTGGTTTCATTTGCTTGATTAATTCTCGAGTAATGCAGAAATTTGTGTTTCATTTGTATGGCAGCCCCCCCTTTGAGTGGGGGAAGGGCTGTCTAACCATCATAGAAACATTTATTGCACCCTAAAACTTTCACATGCCAACTTTGGTTTCGTTTGCTTGGTTAATTTCCGAGTAATGCAGAAATTTGTGTTTCATTTGTATGGCAGCCCCCCCTTAGAGAGTGGGAGGGGTCTCAAAATATCACGAAAACCTTCCCCGGCCCCAAAAACCCCTACATACCAATTTTCATGTCGATCGGTTCAGTAGTTTCCGAGTCTATAAGAATCAGACAGACAGACAGACATCACTCCATTTATATATATATAGATAGATAATCTTGTTTCGACTTCCGGTTTGCTGATAATAGTATTGAATGGCAAAAAAATATGGAAAACCCATACGATTTAGGTATTGGTTGCAAGTGTCTTACCAACGGAAGTCGAATATCGTATTCCGATATCATTTCAAAATCGAGGATGGTGACTTCCAGTTCGTTAAAAGCGGATCCAAAAGACCGGAAATGGCATGAAATCGAAGGATGGATGATAAAAGAGAATAAAGTTGGATAGTTAGCAGATAGGATTTAAGCGGGAGGGAGATAATATTTGAGTAATAAGAACTTAGCCATAGAGAAACCCGTGTGGAATTAGACAAAGAAAGTGCACATACAAATGCACACGCAAACGTCAACGGGTAACGATCAACGTCAACGTCCCTTGCCCTTGCGCACATGCACACGGATGTAACGAAGAATTTATCAAAAATATCTGATAGCAAAATCATTCCCCAGGTAGTAAGTGCCACTCGATGAACCAGGCGTGTGCGAGTCTTTGACAGCAAGCGCCAGAGAGAACGTGTAAACAATCACGGTGTAAAAACTGGAAACCGGTTTGGAACCACCCCGACTTTTCCCTAATAACGGCATGCCGTGTACTACAGGTAACAGGTAGATTCAATTAATATAGTTCACTAGCTGACCTGGCAATCTTCGTCCCGGCAAAAATTTGCTTTTTGTTATCAATACCTTCAAACATTCACGTTTTCTTACTATGAGCAAGCTCATGGGTCCAATGGTCCACGCCAATTCGCGTTCAAGATTTTTCAACCACTTGCAAATAACATGTTTCTCCGTTACATGGAATGAATGTTTTATACAGAAAATATGATATAATAAATACAGCCCTAAATCGGACAATTCCTTCTTCGAGTTCTGCTTTCATCAACACATCTGGCGATTCTTTTTTTTTTTTTTTTTGGATAATTAGAAGAAGATATAGGAGTGCGTTTTATCACAGTAAAATTCATTTCCAGTTTCGAACAAAGATCAATTTCGCTAGCGCAAACATCAAATGACCTAACAGCACTTGTCACTATGTAATTGTTGAACATATGGGAATTTAATTTTCCAAATTTTCCCTTTTTCCTTAAGAGTTTTCCGAAAATTTTCAATTGTCATGTTTGGCTGGAATATTTTTGATTGAAATATGTGTAATATTTTTATGGGATCCCCTTTCCATTCCAGAGGAGGGAGGGATGTCATACCATTATAGAAAAATTTCTCATACCCAAAAACCCTCAGATCCCAAATTGTGCTTGATTAGCTTTCGAGTTATGCAGAAATTTGTGTTTCATTTGTATGACATCCCACCTCTAGAGAGCGGGAGGAGTATCCAACCACCATAGAAATATTTATTGCATTCTGAAAGCTCCACATGCCAAATTTGGTTTCATTTGCTTGATTAATCCGCGAGTAATGCAGAAATTTGTGTTTCATTTGTATGGCAGCCCCCCCTTAGAGAGGGGTGTGGAGAGTCTTACCATCATAGAAACATTTATTGCATCCTGAAACCTCCATATGCTTAATTCGGTTCAATTTGCTTGATTAGTTCTCGAGTTAAATTTGTGTTTCATTTGCATGGCAGAAAACCCACCCCGCCTCCCCCTCTTAGAGAGGGGGGTGGACAGTCTAACCAACTAACTAACGGCCAGAAATGATCAATACGAATGGTGTTGTTTTCCACCAGGACAACGCTCGGCCTCACAAATCTTTGATGACCCGCCAGAAGCTACGGGAGTTCGGATGGGATGTCCTATTGCACCCACCGTATAGTCCGGACCTGGCTCCAAGTGATTATCATCTCTTCCAGTCCATGCAAAACGCTCTTGATGATACTAAGTTGGTCTCAAAAGAGGCTTGCGAAAACTGGCTGTCTGAGTTTTTTGCAAATAAGGAGGGGGGTTTTATAAGGGGGGAAAATGAAGTTGCCTTCTAAATGGCAACAAGTTTGCGAACAAAACGGCGCATATTTGACTTAAAATGGATAATTTTAAGTATGTTATATAAAGCGTCAAATTTCGATCATAAATACATTTATTTTTCCCCAACCCTAAACCGTTCTGAATCATATTTCGGACGCTTAAGGCATATGATGCAGAAAACAGATCCAAACTTTATACACAGGTATTATTTGGTTGATATTTTAATAAGTTAGTTCAATATGCTTTCAAGCTTTTTACTTTGGTACCTATTTGATGGAAAACATAAAAAAATTGTCGAATAAAATGCTTTTCAAATGAAGCGAATAAGAATCAAACTTCGGGCACTAAATCAAATTTCGGACAGATTGAATTCAAATTTCGGACACTTTATTTTGTAATTTTTTGGACGAAAATTACATTACACTTGATTATATTTTATAGTCAACTGCGTAACACTTACCAAGCAATCACAGTAAACTGTTAACAATGATGAGAACTGATGAAACACGGGAGAAATTTAAAAAATTATGAACGGGTAAATTGTACGTGCTCACGCTAAGGAAACGTCAAACACAAACGATAATTAGTAGTGTTGTAAGATTTTTGCCGATTATGTTATAATTCAAATGTAGTTCTCATGTGAAATGATAGTGAAACCAAGGAATTACTCTAAAGAAGCAATTGTGATATTAATTTGATAGTGATATCATCAGTGCATTAAGCATTTCAAGATATTAGAACAAAGTGTCCGAAATATGATTCAGAACGGTTTTTTCACAATCTAAAAGAACATTAGGCTCATTTTCCGTACGAGTCAAACATATTATTTATCTGTTCTTGGAGTAATCAAAACGCAAAATGGTAATAAAACTCTATAATTAAGAGATCCAGGAAAAGGTCACCATATTATCAAATTGTCAGCGTTGTGACACATATCATTTGACACTACTGAAAATTCGTTAGGAAGTATCATTCCTGAGATCCAAAGGGGGATAGGTTCAGGACCATCGGTCGCGTTAGGACCACCTCCCCCTATAGGATGAACTTTTGGAAGAGGAAGGGAAGATCTTAGAGGAAAGTGAGAAGTATTCAGAGTAATAAAAACAGAAAAAAGAGTATATAGCTTGCCCCAATACGATGAAATTCTTATTTAATATAACTTATTGATTGTGTGAAGTGACAACGCTTGGTGGAGACTGTTTCTTTACACAGAGCGAGTTGTCACGTCACAAAATGCATGCCGATTTTTTCAAAGTTCTTGCGAGTTTTTAGAAAAACTGAATATACAGGAATCCACGTTCATCTTTTGTTAACAAATCATAGAACTAAGTTTATTGTATGTTTTAAAACGGAACTGAAAATACAATATTAATTTTCAAAAGTCGGAAACCGCAAAAAGACAGATGTTGTCACCTCACAAAAGTACTGGGCTGGAAACAAGCGAATTCAGCTGTAAAATATTCTCAAACTGCTGAAGCTGAAGTCGACTGTATAAAGGATCTAGGTGTTTATTTGGACTGCAAGCTTGATTTCAGAGCTCATGTTAACTGCATCGTTGGGAAAACCTCCTGTAGCCTCGGTTTCATTATGTGAATTGCGAAAGATTTCACCGTTGTCCATTGCTTGAAATCATTGTTCTGTGGTTTAGTTTGCTTCACACTTGAATACTGTTCACCGATTTGAAATCCGTGTTATCTGAATTAAGTCAGCAGAATCGAAGCCGTGCAGCAGCAAACGTGAATGTTTGAAAGTATCGAGGTTCACTATTTATATTTCGGGAATTGGCAACACTGATGTCATGTGAGTCCATCTGACGGTTAAATCGTAAAGTTTGACATTTTTGACGATATACGTACTCAGAACATTTTGTCATACGGACGCTATTTGTTTATTTTATATTTAGTTGAAAGTTTGGTCTCGGCAAAAAAATGGAACTGAATCGTGAACATTTTCGTGCGATGATTTTTTACGACTTTCGACGTGGATTATCACAACAAGAGTGCGTCAATCAACTTAATTTGACTTTTGGCGATGAAGCTCCATCAAAAACCACTGTGTATCGCTGGTATAGTGAATTCAATCGTGGTCGTAGTTCGCTGTCCGACGAGTTTCGTGAAGGTCGTCCGAAATCGACTGTAGTGCCAGAAAACATCGATGCTGTGCACGAAATGATTAAGCAAGATCGTCATGTAACCTATTGTGAGATTGAGGCATCCCTAAGCATTAGTTCCACCAGCATATATGCGATTTTACATGAACAAATAGTTGTGCGAAAATTATGTTCACGTTGGATCCCACATAATTTGACAATCGCTCAAAAAAAAGGCTCGTGTCGATTGGAATAAATGCTTTTAAAATTGGTTTAAGCGCATGCAAAAGTGTATCGATCATCGTGGCGAGTACTTTGAAAAACAATAAAAATATATTAACTATTTGTTTTTGTTCCTATTCCCGAAATATAAATAGTGACCCTCGTATTAAAAAAAAATCGATTCTGTGCGGGACGAAGTTTGCCGGGTCAGCTAGTAAATAAGTAAATAAACAAATAAATAAACTATTTTTTTGTTTGGTTTTCCGTCAAAACTTTAGCTTTAATATAAAATTATGATCAGACACAATTTTCGTTAAAGATTTTTTCCCACCGGCAGAAAATATCATAGAACACGGTAAAATTAATTTTAATTTATGATTTTTCTTTCAAAAGCGTGTTTATCTCAGCTAAAAATCCATTATCATTTTCTAGAATACATGCTGTGATATCGTGACAATGTATCGCGTTTAGTCTTGTGTCGGCGTTGCTCATGATAGCGTCTCACAAGTGAATGTATTCCTCCTAACGCCGCTTCTGCTGATTTTGGCATAGGAATCGCAGTCGTTCGCTCTCTACCTTCAGGCACACGCCCACCATGAATCTTTAGCACAGCTCACGACATCGTAGAATAACATGGTCCTGACCGCGTTGAATCATATTCCATCCATAAATATTAAATTCAAAACAAGTAATGATGTTTATAATGAATGAAGTACCCGTAGTGGGATCTCGATGTTTAATGTTTATGAAAAAATTCGAGCTGACGGGTCTGTGTAGACTGGAAATCGGAAAAATGTTTGCGAAGGGAAGATACCCGCTGACAAGGAAAAACTGAATAAATTTCGTATTGAAGACAGCAATCCAACTGCACATTTTTTAAAATCAATGCTGGGATTACATCCGGTCCAACGGAGGTCGAGAATTTCATTCTGTTGAAAGCTGATTGTAGCGTTGCATCATCGACAACTATGTGGTAGAAAGAGTTTTTTGTGACTTGGAACGCTTCTTGTGGCTGCTGAGAAACGATATTGAGAAAGACACTCAGGTGAGAAACCACTCGAAAACTGAGAAAAGGTTGCAAAATCCTGGAACATCAGACGCACCTTATCTGTTGTAGATCATAGATGACGGAAGTCCAAACTTTTTACGTTGCTCATCGACGTTTTTTCCAGAATTATTTAGAATTACTTCGAAATTTACGTCATATATCAGTTGAACCCCACGTAGGTATATTGCATGACATCGTTTACTTGCTCTTTTTTACTTACGGTTTGGTAATTTCAGGTCATGACTATGTCTCATAAGTATTAAAATAACCTCAAGTAAAAATTCTAATTTTGACAATTTAAATTTGCTTTCGATCTGGTATCCTGATATAGAGTAAATTGCTCCAAAATACGGATGAATTATTATCATGTTTGTTTTGCATCAAAGCAAGGTTGTCACATTTCCATCGCACGATAGAATTTGAATCGAACGGATTTCGACTTTTCTGAAACTTCTGAAACTTTTATTTATCACAGATGGAAAAAGTACAAAGCATTTTCCTAAAGATTTCACCAAAGCAACTGGTGAAGTGTTGACGTAGGACTACGTCTTACATTTCTATAACGGGATGTAAGTTCAATGTTTGGAAATCGAGTGCGTGATGTTAGAGACTCAAGCTTTTGAGCGTTTATGCCTCTTTGCCGAAAAAACGTGGGTGGTATGATAATCACTTAATTCGGAAGATAAAACGTCTCCTCGCTTGCATTTGTGCGAACCGGAATGCGTTTCCTCAGCGACTCGAGAAAAAACAATCTTCCGGAACAAGTTGCTACTGTCAAAGGGCAAATTTTATGTAACGAAAATAATGTGAAATGCGTCAGTCGTAATTAGAATTCATCATATGACAATGACAATTGAGATTTTGGGTACCTGCCACAATATGTAAGGGTAGTGGGGGCAAATTGGTCATAGGGGGCAAAGTGGTCACCTGCTTGTTTCGTAGTATAACTATTGACTATAGATGCCGTATTGATTATCGCCTTATGTTTGAAGAATTTAATGACTTTTAAGTCACCCTGTACTTCAGTAGAGCTGTCGCATGTCAAAATATAAATAAAAACAGAAATTACTCTCTCGATAGCTATTCGGCCGTAGTTCTGTGCGCATGGTATCTAAGGAATTTCTCGTGAAATTTAGTTTATTCAATCTCATATGTTGGACAAATCATCAGACTGTTCTGTTCACATATTCTAGGAAAAGTGAACAGATATTTTGTTCAATCTCAGCAATTAATTCGCATAGAAATTATTTTCATGATTGGGGGCAAAGTGGTCATAGGTGAATAACAACTCTGCAATGCTCTGTTTACTAAAGCTGATATACGACATCACATTCTGCTCTTGAAGAAGATCCTTTTGGGGCTTTGACCCTGGATGAATATGCCATTCCTACTAAACCAAGCCTCATTATGCGGAACGTTAAGTGTTTCTTACTACGCTTCTGTATGCTAGAGAAAATTTAAATTGTACTCTAGGTGAATAGACCAAGCTTATTTCATGCATGTACCTACTATAACAAATATGATTTGAACAAATTTGGACGAAAAAAAACGCATAAATCTATCCCATTTAGCTTGATATGGGCGGGTGACCACTTTGCCCCAACTATTTGACCACTTAACCTCCAAGTAAAAAAAAAAGTTAGATTTTTCACGTTTTGACGTAGAACTACGTCTTTCAGGAAGGGTGTCAAATCAGAAAACAGGTCACGTTTTTATGAAATAAAGTTAACGTTAATAACTATTTTCACTGTGAACGAATTCTCATGATTTACATACCAATCGAATCGGATTTGGATTCTCTAAGATTTGTTTGATATGCTATACATTACAAACAGCTTATCTCTAAATGGTTGAAATTCATGAAAACTGGAAGAACATCCTTTTATCACATACATTTGTTCTGCCGATTTGTGTGCTAACTCTACCCGTATTCGAATGCTTATAACTCAAAAATTTCTTAACAAATCGGAAAGTTGTTTGCATCAACTGATAGGAAATATTTCTAGGCGTCTATCACAATTAATAAAATATAATTTACCATGAGATGAACAATTGAATAACTGTAAAATGTCAAGTGTTATTTAAACGCCTTAGCTGCCTCGTTTTGATTGGCCCGATTCACGGTTTCCCCAACACAGACTTCAAAATCGATGTACCTGTGGAAATCCGCGCTGCAAATATACATGCAAGTCGAGGATATTTATGTTCCCACCGAACTGTGTTTCCCTAACACGGACTTCAAAATTTATGTGCCTGGGGGAATCCGCTTTGTCAAAACATGCAAGTCGGGGGTATTTTTTTTAGTGTTTAGTACTTTTGTACTCGCTTGTCGTTGTGCAGACCAGAATATGTTTCCCTAAAATAAACTTTTAAGCTGCGAAGCCTGGGAAAATCGTCATTTTTGATACTTGAAGTGAATGAAATTTCGCGATTCGAGAATTACGTAAACATGAGATGTGGAATAATTTCAGAGGGAAATGTAAAATACAAAGATCGTTTCACAGTTCTACCGTTACATATTTTGGTAGTCCTAGGCATCACATCAAACGTAAAAGGACGTTCATCAAATTTACTTGTAACGAAGAACATAACCTATTACAAAAATTTCAATGCATTCTAAAATAATATTCGAAGTGGTAAACAAGCGGATTGCATAATATAATTGCGAAGTTCTACGTCGAAAATATGCGGTCGTGTCCTAGATACAACCCCTTACAATTTTTTTTCTAATGATGAAAAGTGTACTATTTCGAATTTTTATAGTAAAAGCCGTTTGCTATCTTGAAGAACAATGAGTTGAACTATAATATTCTTCGAGAAACGGGAGTTAAATCGGTATGTGGGCGCTGGTGATGGGCATATTCCTCAGGGTGACCACTATGCCCCCACTTCTCCTACAAGATTTCAAAAATCAGAGAGGGTCCTTTTCGCGACCGATTTAGTGTGAAATTGTTCTATATTCAATTAAATTCAATTAAATTAATTTATAATGCGCATTTTCCTAACAACTTTCACTTTTTCAATCAGAGTTATCATAATTTAATTTGCGTGAATCGAATTTTTAGTTGTTTTAATGAAAGAAGAAAGTTCAAATAATATAATTCTAGCATTCAGAATAATAAATACCTAAAATTTAGCGAAAAGTTAAATTGAACTATAAATAAGTTTGAAGTCAATAATACTGAAATTTCAGTACCTGCTAAAATGTCAGTTGGGCCCTTATTATTGGAAACGCTAGCATTAATTAATGAAAAAATGTAGTTCGTTCATTCATTCGATTATTTTTGCCTTTAATAACCATACTTTCTCTATGTAGTTGATTATTACAGTGGTAGACATTCGTTTAACCGCACCCTTTTTTTCCTCAATATTTTTAAAAATAAGTCAATTCTTTGTACAGTTTTGTTCATAAAAGACTATTATTGTTTATTTTCTTCGAATTCATTCTAAAAAAAAGTATAAATTCACTTTTTGCTTTCTAAGTAATTCAAATAGGTGGAATCAGGTTGGACATTCGTTTAGCCGCATCCTAAAATTTGAATAAAAGAAAATCTGTGCGGCAAATTTCGATTCCAATCGGTAGCTAATATTTAGTATGTCCACCTCCATTTCGGATCACTTTGAAAACTTCATTTGACATCCAGTCAGACAGCTTTTAAAGTGTTGCCATATTGATTATAGCCCAACACTCCTGAATTACTGCCTTGAGACTGGAAATGTTGTCAAATTGTCGTCCGTTTGCATATACCATCTCGGCCAAGATTCTCCATAGGTTCTCTATGGTATTGTAATCGACTGCAAGCAGGTCATTCAAGAAGCGGAATGTCCTTCTCGGTAAACCATGCCTTCGATTGCTTGGAAACGTGGATCTATGCAATATCCTGCTGAAAAAACGACATCCTCGGTAGCGTTATTCTCAATATGGCCAATCAAAAAATCCTCCAGTAATTGAAGATACATTTCGGAGTTCATTCGGGTGAAAATGAAACAAATAGGAAGCTTGCTGTGATAGGAAACGGCTCCCCACACTGTCAAACTTCCGCCCCCAAAGTTTCGCTTCGATCTCACGACATGCAGTTGACTTAAATTGTACCAATAGCAACTGTAACAGTCCGGACCATCTAAATTGACTTTTTTCCCGGAAAATACAACATTTCTCCATTCTAGTTTTTATTCCATGTATTGCCGGGCGAAAATGAGATGGTTCTGCTTATGGGTGGCGGTCAGTTTCGGCTTCCCTTGAAGTTTCTTCCACATGATGTTTGGTGACTCATTGAAGATGCGTGCAATATGCCTCTTCGTTACTGGAACAATCGATTCTGCCTTAATGTATGAGCAGTACATCGTTTCCTGGTTGCTTCGTGTCTTATTCGACCTTTAAAGGGCGAACACGAAATTATTGCGACACATTCAACAGGGCATAACTTTTTTACCATTGGGTAAAAATCAACCAAATTTTGCACACTTTCTCATTGATGTGTTTTGTCTACATGCTGTCAAACTCGAAGTCGTGTTTTTCGATTCAACGAAAATGGAGGTGAACCAACGCGAGTCGAGAGAACAAATTCTTTCCAAACACCTGAAATTTCCTGACCTGTCGCACCGGCAGTTGAATAAAATGTTGAACATTCACCATTCAACCGTCTCCAGAGTGTTGAAGCGGTTCCAGGAGCGGTTGACGTTGGACCACGGCAAAGGAGCTGGAAGAAAACCGGGACCGGAGAACAAAAAGACGTAGGGTGATTAAAGCAAATCCCAACGTCTCAAGCCGTGATTTGGCTAAAATGATCGGCATGTCGCAGAGCTACGTCCAGAATGCAAAGAAGAGAGCTGGACTACATACATACAAGGTACAGAACTTCCCAAACCGCGATGGGCGGCAACAATCGACGGCTAAAACTCGGGCACGGAAGCTCTACGAGAAGATGCTGACAAAATATGGCTGCTGTGTGATGGACGACGAAACGTATATAAAAGCCGATTTTAAGCAAATTCCGGGGTTGGAGTTTTTCACCGGCAAGAGCAAGTTCGATGTGGACGACAAATTTTAGAAAAAGAAAATGTAGAAGTTCGCCTACAAATATCTCGTTTGGCAGGCCATCTGCTCTTGCGGACTGAGGAGTGAGCCTTTCGTGACAAAGGGCACAGTAAATGGCGAGATCTACAAATCTGAGTGCCTCGAGAAGCGCCTTTTGCCGTTCTTGCAGCAGCACGACGAAGCTCCGCTATTTTGCCCCAGATTTTCATGCCACTATTCTAAAAGTGTCCTGGAGTGGTATGAGGCGAATTCTGTCCATTTTGTTCCAAAAGACATGAACCCGCCAAACTGTCCGGAGCTACGCCCGGTGGAGCAGTACTGGGCAATAATGAAGCGGGAACTTTGGAAGAGCAAGAAGACAGTCAAAGACGAGAAGGACATG
Organism: Toxorhynchites rutilus septentrionalis; assembly: GCF_029784135.1. Taxonomy (NCBI): domain Eukaryota; kingdom Metazoa; phylum Arthropoda; class Insecta; order Diptera; family Culicidae; genus Toxorhynchites; species Toxorhynchites rutilus. The sequence continues at coordinate 128,958,903 of NC_073745.1, forward strand.
TTAAGAAAATGGAAAAAAAACTGAGAAACTGGTACCGGATGACACTGTAAAGACTTTGATGGAGGGCATCAAGCGAAAGTGCGTTCAATTTTACACTCAAGGCTCCATCGATTAACTTTTCTTTTGATTTTTGAAGTAAATATATGTATAAAACTGTGCACTAATGTGCACTCGTGGCCGAGTGGTTAGCGTCCCACACTATCATGCCGGGTGTTCGGGTTCGATTCCCGTTCTGGTTGGGGGATTTTTCGTCAAAGAAAATTCTTCCGACTTGCACTGTGGTCACGCGTATTCTAGAGCTTGCCACTTTAGAGTACATTCAAGGCGTGTTATTCGGCATAGAAATCTCAACCAAGTATTAATGAACGACGCTAGTTAATGAATACGTTGAGACGGCAAAAGTTCCACAGGGAACGTTAACGCCATTCAAGAAGAAGATATGTATAAAACTACCCCTAAAATTTGGTTTGATTCTAAACATTATAAGAAAATTGGCATGACATTTTCGGTGTCGCAATAATTTCGTGTTCGCCCCTTAAGACGCAAAGTAACTTTGGTGTTCCCATTTGTTGGTCGTTATATCCCATATTTCTGGCACTATTCAAAGAAATTTCGTACCACTTTCTCAGATCGACCACTTTTTGTTACGATCGAACGATCAGAAAATTTTTGTTCACTGAATATCTTTATTATTTTCCGCCCCTCTTCCGTCAATAGAATACCTTTCGCCATTCCTTTAAATTCTACGTAAATCTCTAATTTTACTAACTTCTTACGTTGCACATCTAATATTTATCTTATAAATTGAACATTCCCAAGTATTTTTTCAAAAAACACAGATAAAGGCTTGGTGATTATGCGAAAACTCGATTTTTATGCCCTGCGACTGAACGGGGAACTCGGGGTCTTGGGAAAAAACGACGTTTGAATGCTTATATCCACCGATGCCGCCTTGTGTGTTTGTGTGTGTGTGATTGTGACGCACGTCCTTTCAATAAAATTGACTTAAATATACTACCACTACAGCAAATAAGTATCCCACTAAAAAGAACATTCCTAATTGTTTTTAAGTGTTTCAAGTTTTTTTTCAAGAGCGGCTAAACGAATGTCTATCACTGTATAAGAAAAGTAACACCTTTTTCCCCTCCTGATTATTGAATATTTTTGACATTTCTATTGGATTCAGGTGCTAGCCACCTTTTTTAGGCATCAGTAAAGTTCCTGTAGAAAAAAACCCTTAGTTATTTTTTTTTACTGCACAACACTGCATGAGTGTTATATCGTTATTCTTTAACACGACATCAAAATATCATGGTCATTTCAAATCACATTTAAAACACAGCCGGCTTTCATCTTCGACACAATGGACCAGATTCCGCCACTGTTTGTACACGTATTTTATACATTAATTGTCAACGCTCCAGTTACATAAAAAAGCTTCCAAAGCAAAGCACCAGAGCGCAACTAGAAGGCATTTAATTTGCTAGACAGCGGGACAACTCGTCCTGCAAAGACATGCGGATGGTATGGCTTTTATAACGACAGATGACAACATAGACACACTTTCGGTTGATGGTTCCCATGAGAACTGGGGAAAAAACTTATGTTTTACACTGTACTACATGGAAGTTATGCGCTGTTTTATTCACTGGCTCACACTCGCCGGAAAGTTCACACATGTCGCGCAATTTGGGTGTGTGTTCTCTGGTCGCGCTCCTCAGCATAACAAGGGCATGAAAAGTATACTCTGTGTATACGGTTCAAGCGAGATTGCAAAAAGTAAAACGGAAGATAATTGTCGTATTTGACTGGTCCCATGTTGCCCTTCGGTAGTGCAGAACAGAAAACTTTTCCCTCTCTGCATTTTCTTTTGTGTACTATCTTTTTTTTTGTGTGTTGTTGAGAGAAGGTCCAACCGAACAACACCAGAAAACTTTCACACTGGATTCGCTACGAAGAAAAATACAAACGAGGAGACAAAACAGATGGAAAGTTTTGTGCAATTTAATCTCGCGAAATTTGTCAACCGAGAGTAGATTTAAGTTGACAGAAAGCGCGATTTGTTGGAAATCGTTTGATAAGCCTTTGCAACTTTGAATTGGTGACCGTTGAATGGGTGTAACAAATTACCGTAGTTTATTAGGAATAAATTGAAACCGACTCATCTTTCCAAAATGTATTAAAACGAAACTTTAGCCTGAAATTAAGTTTGTTAACAAGTGATTTCTCAGCCAGTCTATTAAATCAGATAGTTTTGTGCGACAAAATTAATTAGAAATTATTGTTATTTAAAGAATTGAAAGGAACGCCTATAAAAAAATTACTTACGAACGAAGAGATCCTTTTCCAAAAATGTACTGAAAAAAGCGAGTGAATAAGTACATTGGATTCAAATCTTCTGCTTGATGATTTAATTGATTCCAGAAAACACGACCGTTCAACTTCAATGGCTCCAAAGAGTTCGAGAAGAACATTCCTACTTTCAGATCAAAAGATCCACCACCATAACACGATTATCCGAGAAAATTGTTGAACATAAATGAAATTCTTCTTGCCTTCTCAACCTGGTGTAAATTGCGAATGTATTTCTGGTTGCAAGAAAAAGCATTTGCGTCCAACTCCTTGTCTCGACTTATCTCATAAAGTGTCATCGATGCAAATATGACACGCTCCTGTATAAGTTTAAAATTACACCTACTCCTACGTGACTCACGAGAATTACTATTCGAGGGTATATCTTTAGACTAGGACTAATTTCCTGCCAAGACTTTGACTTGCACACGGCTCAGGCGACACGTTCCCACTCTTCTGCTCCCAGCGGGAACTTTTTCAGCCACACATATCAATGAATCTGGGGAGCAAGTCGCGGTTTATCGTAAGCAAATACGTGAGTGGCTTATTTTACGACGTGTAATTAAATTAGCAGAGATGGCTGCCGTTAAAGGAAGACATCACGTGATAATTAAATGTGACATACTATATACACCTTCGAAGCGTGCTCGCGTACCGCGCTGAGGTACTGAAACCGTGGAAGAGAAAGTTTACGGCAATTAGTGGAAACCGCGTATATGATTGCACAAGTTTTGCACGTTTCGTGTGCGGATCATAATTATATTGCTTCGTGGTTCCACGCAAAAGCACTGTTGTTACCCAAGAGTAATAAAAAGATTGTTTTTTATAGTTTCGGCTGATTAGCAAATGAGCGACATAAAAGTCCACAGCGCAGCATTGCTATTCAGAACAAAAATGTTATACGCTTGATGGATTGCAAGAATGTTCGCTAAATTTACATCATATGAAAGTAAGCTATAGTTCCGTCGTTAAAACATGAATGCACAATTTATCATAGAACGTTAATATCTGACGCGCATCGGAAGTCAATTAATGGGATGTCATGTCATAAGATGAGTATCTAGTATAAATTCTATACTGTCATTAAAAACTATATTGTTTTTACATTTGTTAGCCTGATATAACAAAAAACACAGTGCTCGGAGTATCGTGAGAAAATTCTCATGAACATATCCTCCAAATATTTATTTTTAGACGTATTCATATGTTGCCGAAATGTCTTCTAATCTTATAATGTGTGGTCTAGTTACCGATTCTATATTCTAATACAGCGCGGGCTCGATTATATACAGTCTCCGATTTCTTTTCACTGTATATAATCGAATCCTGCATATAATCGAGTCAAAAAAAATTTTATTTGTGTTTTTTTATTTGTGTTTTTTGCATATATATATTTCGTTTATTGGAAGAAAAAGAAGGATTTAGTTTTTTATTCATCCCCTTAAAGTCAGAAAACACCTTTCTCACATGAAGAATTTTTTTTCCAGAATCTCTCAGGAGGTGATAAATAATCATATTTGATGGAAAATGTCCTTCTACGCATATGTTCGAATTTCAACAATTACAGAGTTATAGTACTTTTTTTGTTTCGGACACTGTTGCCTCAAACTGTCTCTACACTAAAAAAGTACGCTGCGTAAGCCAATTTTGTTGGTTTCAAATGAAAGATGAGATAATTTAGTACAGGATATAGTAGTGGAACATCTAAATTAGTGGAAGCGAAAAATTGAAAAGTTAGTAATTTTTAATGCGTAATTGTAAATTTTATCCCAAAAATTCACATGAAACTTGACTCTTCTATCAATAAAATTATAGCTCTCAAAGGACTCTACAATTTGTTCTTTGACGCCCAACTTCTATCTTTCTTAATTTCGGTGCAATATCGATATAAACAATTCCTGTTGGAAAATTAAGTGTAGCGTCGCCTAAACGGTCTTGGCTTTCTTTTTTTCATACAACTAAAACTCGACCAATCCTGTTAGCGTGCAACTCTCGACTTCTTTATTTTACCAAAATTAATTCTACAAGCTAATTCTTCTATCTTCAAATATCTAGGGAGGCGCTTGGAGTTACCCTGCTATATCTGCCGTTAAATAATTATGCGCCGAGTAATCAAAAAATGTTCCGTGTGTGTTGGACTGCCACGAACCGAGTGGAAACTTGAAATTTGTTTCACTTGCACAAAAATAACAAAATTGATGTCTGTAGAAAAAATGTAGACTCGGTAACAACATAAGTTGAACAAAAATGTAATTAGAGAAGTGTTCGATTTTCGACAAGGGTGATGCACTTTTGGAACTTGACGACAAAGCGCAATTATGCTTTAATGAAATATGAAGAATGGTTTGGCGAGGTATTCTCCAAGCATCTCTACATACATATATGGAGGAATTTTGAACTCCCGGCCCCGTGAGGCTAACGCCATATGAGCCTTTATAAAAATATATATTTTGGAAAAAAAAAAGGAGGAATTAGGGTCGCTTCACAAGCGAAATCTTCAAAAATCACGATTTTTATCCCACCCTACTTATAATAGCCACTTGAATTTCACCTTAACGTTCAAAAGTTACGTTTTTTCTTGAAATAAGTCATAATTGAACTATAAAAAAATTTTGAGACTGTATAGAATCGAGTCTAAAATTGTATATAATCGAATCACATATGATCGAGTCTGTACATAATCGAGTCCTACCTGTATATCGAATAGTGACAGTAAAAAACGACTTCTCTAGCACCAAATGTAAACAAAGAAACCACAAAGATGTTGTGTATGTGTACATTTCTCTTCGAATTCAATAGATATGGACACACAGGACACATCAAGAACCTGTCTAAGTTTTGTTTACACAACCCTATCAGCAAGACCATATACTACAGGCAAACTTGTTTTTGTGCAACCCTTTTTTTGTCGATTTTATTATCTATGCGATTAGTTTATGTGATTAAAGTTCCGATCAGATAATGAAATCGCACACAAAGGGTTGAACAGAGAAGAATCGGTCAAATAAAGGTTTGGCTGTACCGAAATATTGATGATTGGGTTCAAAGGATTTTTCTACGAAATTATTGAGATATTTTTAGATATCAATAGAAAAATAAACGCGGCGAAACTTCGATAAACAAAAGAACAAAGGAATATACAGTCAAAATGGGCGAGTACTCACATGCGATTTCAAAAATAATCGACGGTAGTGTGACAAGAAAGGTTGGCCGTAATGGATGGTCCCATTGAATGGCAGTTTCACCATCTTGTCAATGAAACTAACAAAAAGTTAAAACGTTTCCAGACAACTCTTTTTTGAACTCAAGATCAACAGGACATAATGTAAGTTGCATCGAAGATGCCGGACGGTCGAAATTAGATGAAAAAATTGTAATACTGCAAACGCTTCTCGAGAGCAACGAGATTATTCTTCGATATGACGATTTTCATTGGCACCCTAGACTATACATTTTGCCTCATATTACGAAAAAAAAGTCCCAGAGTGTCGATTTTTGACAAAAAAAAATTTCGAGATGACAGTAGATCTCGACGTTTCATGCAATTTGAAGACATTTGCCTTCAATTTTTTTTTCGAAAACCTTGATTTTTCGATTTTAAAAAAAAAGACGGGTGGGTAATGTCGGGGACATAACCGGAGTGACGTAGAACTATACAAAGGGGACAGCTTTTGTTAAATATATATTTTAAATATATTGTTTTATTTTCTTCTCCTACGTGAATACCTACATATCTACCTGAAAATTGGATTAGTTTACTGTTTACTCTTTATGAACATGTTGATGGTTCTGAAAAGAACCTTTGGTGTTGTGTTTTTGTTATCACTCGATATTCCTATCTTGTTCGGTTAAACCTTCCTGTTTAGCTATTGCGTTTGCCACTCGCCACAGTTTTCACAGTTGGAAAATTTCTTCCCATCCAGCTTGTGACATGTTGTTCAGTAAATTACATTTAACGTGCCGGAGAAACACTTTGCCACTCACTGAAACTAATAGTTGCCTTGATGAGCGCCGAACCGAAGCTGCTCTGTTCTTGATGCGGGTTTTGTGATTGTCGTGAGCAGCTTTGCAAGCCAACTCGAGCACTCCGACGGCCGAAACTCTATAATCGCTGTTAGGTATACTGGTGCTCCGGCACCAATCCGTTCGGCCTAGTTACCCTTGCGGAGCAATCAGTGAATGCGACCAACAGGGAACTGGAGACCTGTACGGTTCGAGTGAGACTTTGCCTTTCCCTTAACTTGTCCTCCTTTGTTACGTCCACGATGCCGATGCCGTACAACCACACGGGTTTACGGTTTGAAAGAAAATAAGATATTTTTTTGGGGTCCGCGTGTTTTATACTCTAGCGGTACACACTCACAGGATAGAACCAAAACGGCAGACTCAGCCAGAGGGGCGAGTCCAACGAGACGAACGAATGGGCGTTAAAAGGGAGCGATGGCAAAAAAATACATTCATTACGATTTGTTCGCTCGTTGGATTCACATGCAGGCTAAAAAGGGTCCTTTTCAGGATCACAAAATTATCTTCAATCTAAAGAGTTTATTGTTTTGTTATCACTCGATGTCCCCATCTTGTTCGACTAAACCTTTCTGTTTAGCGATTGCATTTGCCACTCGCCACAGCTTTCACAGTTGAAAAATTTCTTCCCATCCAGCTTGTGACATATTGTACAGTAAATTACATTCAATGGCACGTCGCATTACCACTAATCAGTGTAGGATTGGAGGTAATTTTAACCTGTAATTGAACAATTGTGATGACAGTGGTACAGTGTCGACTTTCAATGTGGGGTCGTAATTTGGACCCCGAACTCTATGTTTACAAAAATGTCCAACTAAATATTTCGCATTACAGGTCCGTCCAATCAGCTAAATGTCGAGATAAGTGTAAATTACTGTACTTTCAATCTAGAAGCAATTTAAGAATTGGTGAAAATCAATAAGCTCAGAACAACAGCCAAATTCACATACTCATCATATCCTGGCAAACAAATTATGAAAAAATCAATTTGTGTTTTATTATTACTTTGGATATTGTTTTAGAATGCATTGAACTGTATTAGACCACTATGATCTAGACATGATGAACGATGAATCACCCATCTTTCTAAATTTTGCTAACGCTAGACAATCGGCGGTTAACTTGACTATTGCTTCAGACCGCTGCAGTAAGGCGCGTCATGCACACACAAATTAGGTAACGCGGGACGGAAGATGGGCGTTACTTACTGTGTGTTAGAGATAACAAATGCGTTGCATAAATGGGGGAGGGGGTCCATCCCGGATATTTACCGTTACTTCATTCGTGCATCCCGTCTAATCACGTATGGGGACTGTTTGAGATTAACATGGGAATGATCATTCTTCAATTTTTCCACGATCATCTCAATGTATCGCTTCAAAAGAACGAAATCCCAAATGGAAATATGAATTGACTGTTTTGGCCGAATAGAATAAAGATAGCTCTGGATCCCAGCATAGTGAACGCTCTAAAAAGTTAACAAATTCTATATTTAGCGACAGAGATCGACATTCTCGCTCGGCTGCGCGATATATATTCATTCAATCAATCTAGTTTTCGATGAAACGTGTATTGTTGATATTTTCGTCTCTTCCTTTTCACCGAAAATTCTTTTTCAGAGAGGAAGAGATGTGGAAAATCTCTATCTCGGACGTTCAACGAGAATGCTTTTTCGTCTCTCATTTGGTACTTAAAATATGGAGCGAAAAATCAAAGCTAACTTCACCAATGTTAGTCTGTTAGGACAACGTCCAAATGATCTACATTTGGACAGCGTCTGAATTGTACAAATATTAATCCATCTCATGTTCACTTCACGATGAAACCCAATATTGCCGCATGTTTTCATGCAATGTTTTCAACTGAAGAAGTGAAAACCCATTATCGGCACCAAGGAGTCACTGAAAACGAAAACATTTTTCGGCAATCATAACTCGACGAAAATTAAAAATCGGCATTGCATTTTTCGCGAGAATCGAAGAGAGCGTATAACATTCTCTCGCCTCCTATATTTTCAGCTATTTTTCCCCGTGGGTGAAAATGGATATTTTTCGTCTCAAATCGGCGAGCATTTCGATCTCTGGTTAGCGATAAAAAAGCTAGGGGAGAGGGAGGCAAGTTGGCGAGGGAGGCAAGATGACGAATCGGTAATTTGACCCGTTGTAATGAAGGTAGCTCCACCTTGGTAACTTGGTAGCTTGGTAACTCTGCCGAAAACGTTCTCACAAAAAAAGTGAAAAATAAAAATGAGAAAAATCGTGATTTTGTTATTTTTTTCCGTTTTTTCAAATTTCATTATCCACTTTATGAGAAAAGTTAAAATTTCAAAATAATTTTATACATGATAAAGGTACTCAATTGTACATAATCTGTTTGTTCCCGGCGAGTTTCAATCATGCATTTTTTTCAGCTAAATTTTTTTTTATTGAAAAAGTCGCTTGGGGGCAAGTTGGCGAACTGCAACATTATGTTATTTTTTAGTTTTTTATTGCAGATGGTTAGAACTTATAAGCGAAAAAGATACCAATATTGGTCGGACACCAGTTTGGAGAATGTTATGAAAGCTATACAAGAAGGTTTGTCTGTTCTGGGTGCTTCAAAACAATTCGGTGGGCCAGAACCAACTTTGAGACGCTATCGACGAAAATATCCAGACATGGAGGTTAGATTTTCAATTCAGCATTTGCGTTTCCATGTTTTTTATGCAAGAAATATTAACTCTGTATCAATTTCAGGATACGTCGTCTAATGATTTGTATGATTTTGTGGTCGCTGTTGACCAGCATGCCGTTGGTCTTACAAAGGTCCAGCTTCGAAGAATTGCCTATTGGTTTGCGATTAAAAATGGCATAGAGCACCCTTGAAATGTTTATGAAGGCTCATAAGCTATCTTTGAAAAAGCCAGAAAATACCTCAGCGGCTCGATTAATGGCGTTCAATAAAGAAAATTGTGACTTATTTTTTCGAACTTTGGGAGATATACGAGCTCAGTATCGTTTTCCTTCGTGTGACATTTACAGTGTTGATGAAAATGGCATTTCCACTGTTCCAACCAAGAATAAATAAATAATTGTTATTACATTTTGTTGATTTTTAGGTGACCAAACCATATTCGCCAACTAGCCCCCAGGCATTCGCCATCTTGCCTCCACGTGGAGGCAAGATGGCGAATTCGACGCTTTTTGCGCAAAGCTTCTGGGTGGACAAGTTTTTTAGTTTTTTGCCCATCCAATAGATAATTTGATAGAAAACACTTCAGGCTATATGAATCAGCATCAACATTAAAAAAAAAATTCCAAGATCCAGGGCTCGCCAAAGCTTAACGTCGCCAACATGCCTCCCTCTCCCCTTCAATAGATAATTTAATGGTAAAACTTCCCATAAAACAAATTGAAATACAATTCGAATACATCAATACTACTGCGAAAACAATCGTAGCTATCCACCAAGTAGATCATTCTAATCGAGAGAAATAAGAAAAAGACAGCACGATATAAAATTGGGTTCCTTCTAAATAGTCATCCTCAGCATAGGCGATTCAACAGTCCGGCAGCTAGCAATCAGCGACGAGGATATCCAAACGACCTTTCTCAAAGTCAGGAGATGAAAGATTAGGTTGAGTTCTCCAAGTTTTTTTCAAGGCTAAAGACGAATCAACTGGACAAGTTTAAAATCTCTATAGCTCAAGACATCATCACCATCATCAGTCTCGGAAGTTGAAATGTCCATAGAAGACAGATTTAAATCTTAGAATCATTCACCAGAGCTACGATTTGTCGTGAGCATCAAATGATGGTACTCACACAAAGATAACACAAAAGATAATCCACTTCGATTATCTTTTGTGGCCATACCAAGCCCAGTCAAATAGCGTGAGAAGAATATCATCCCAACACCATCAAATGGTGTTGTGAATATACAGCTTCATTTAGAATACAATTTGAGAAAATAGTTTTTTTCCGAACATATATTTTCTATTCTTCATTTTAGACGTCCTTAACGTTTGTAGAGGATTTTCGCCGTCTCAAAGTATGATTACATGCGTCATTTTTATTTGTACTTAGTTTGTGGAATGACACGCCTTGACTGTATTTCCAGTTCGAAAATACGCATGTACTCGTGCAAGTCGGAACAAATTTTTTTAACGAAGTTATATAAACCCTTATAAATCAACCGAGTGTAAATTGTATTATTTACCAGTGACATTTATTTTTACGTAGTATTACTTATTTACTTTTTATTCATTCAATCATACCATTGAAATCACGACTATTTCGTTATCCATTTGTATTCCTTGCCAAACCGATATAATGGTTCTCAGATTTTCGTGAAAAGTGGTAATTTTGTTCTTTATCGTAAAATATTGGACCCGTATTTTTTATTGTTTTCATTAGGTTGATCATTTCTATTTTCAGTTCTATTTTCGAAAATCATTTTTTTTAAATTCATAACTTTTGAACTACTGTACAGATTCAGATGATCGACTTATCGAAATCGAAATTATCGATTTTTGGATATGTTGTGTATAAAGCTTTCAGCTTTCAAGAAAAAATATAAGGAAGTAGGCACTCTTGGTCCCTAGACCGTGAAAACCATAAATAACAAATACAATCAATGATAAAGAAAACAAAATTCTGCAACTCTTGTATTTTCCCAAGTAAATGACCAGCTAATTGACTTTGATTTGATATGTCGATCATCTGAATCGGTAGTTCAAAAGTTATGAATTTTTGAAAAAAAAGTGATTTCTGGAAAAATTTTTAAAAAAAAATTTTCGGACCACCCTAAAATGGAAATGGTCACCCTAATGAAAAATAGAAAAATACGGGAGTAATATTCTACAATAAAAAACAAAATTACCACTTTTCAAGTAGATCTGAGAATCACTATATTGGTTTGGTTTGGAATGGCTGTATACATACACTGAAGTCGCTTTTTACGCGGCTTTTTCACGCGGTTTTTGGATTTTATGCGGTTTTTTACGCGGAGTTCGGAAATTACGCGTTTTTTTACGCTGATTTCGGAATTTACGCGGATTTCGAAATGTACGCGGTTTTTTTTCACGCGACGCGCATTAACCGCGTAAAATTTAATATGCTTATTGATGTGACTTTTCACGAAATGGTTTAGTATTATATCACTGATTAGTAGCCGAGAAATGAAAGCAGATAGCAGGATTGTAGCATACAAAAAATTCAAGGAATTAGAATATGAGTTACATTTTAAACTAATAATTCACTGTTTGTTAGATTTTGACACTGATTTTCAAAATTACCCGGTTTATTTTTATGCGGATTTTGGAATTTACGCGGGTTTTTAGGAGGATTTTGGAATTTACGCGGTTTTCTTTTACGCGGTTTTTGTTTACGCGGCACGTATCCCCCGCGTAAAAAGCGAGTCTAGTGTATATCAAATCACAAAAATGTAACCTTTCAACGTTAAGGTGAAATTTATGTGGCTATTATAAAAACAGTGGGATAAAAATTGAGATTTTTGAAGGTTTTGCTTGAATTTTCTCCAGGAATTGTTTATATGATGAAAATGATGATGATGATTCCGCCTACTTCCCCTACAGATGTTTGAGTAAGACGGGTTATATAACAGATAATTTATTTATGTTTTTCAGTATTGAAATCAGTTGAGCAAACAAAAAAACGAGCTGTTTTTATGTACAGATACAATTGCAATGTCAGATGACAAGCCAATACTCAGTCATGTCCGCCATGGTGCCGATACGGTCCCGCAGCCAAGTGGTCCGTCCACCAGAGCACAAGCCCAGCCTTGTATTGGATGGACTATGAATATCCTCACCCAGAGAAATCCAGAAAATTTCCTTAACAAAAATTTCTAGACCGGCACCGGCAACTTTCAATTCAATATCCTTCATATCTGTGTTACGCGCGCGACGCTCGAACTTATGTAGACTACATTTTTTTAACTCATACAATATAAAAACAACAAAATAAAAATAGTCCATCATCACCAGGATCATGACGGACATAATAGAAATAAATACAAGTTAAAAAAAGAAAATTCCAAAAATTAAATACTTCACATAATATAATCCGTTCAAAAAAACTTCGTCAGGTTAATTGAAAATATTAAACAAACTTACTAAGTGAACGCGCAACCTATGTGGCTACGAAGACCTCCGCTGAACAGTTGTTTATAAAAGTTTTTGAATTCTAATGTAATTAAATATAAACTTATTAAAAAGCGAATTGATATTTATAATTTCCTTGCCGGGAGAGAGCTTATGCGAATTTATTAATGTTTTCGGGCTTATTGGCGACGTTTTCCGAACGATTGTTCAATTTTCGTGAAGTCGAGCATTGTTTCCAGTTTGAAAGTGGTCTCAAAATGCAGCGCTGAATGTGAAGAAAATATTTTCCATCGATGAGGACTGTGTTCTTCGGTTGCAAGTTGAAGGTAAAAATTTGTTCCGCATCGGTCAACATCACCATACAACCGATTCGGTTCGAATTTCATGTTGATGTTTTCGAAAAATGCTGTATAACAAAATTTGTGGATTATTCGTGTGGGAAATTCTCATTTTGGGAACATTAGAGATGCAAAGTTCGGTAAGACACTGAAATATTGAAAAAGAACTTGCAAAAAAGCAACTCAGTGTCGCTGTAGACAGCGAGCAATCAACAGTACATGTTATTACTGAGAATTAATTTAAAAACCTGAAATTACCACTGCCGATTCATATGAATTTTAGCGAAACTCAATCGATTTTGATGTGAGAGAGTATAAAATTGGGGGCTTAAAGGGGCCTATTCAGTCATTTTAACCCTTTATAAGACATTGGAAACCAGGCAACGAATCGACTCCAACTTCAGAGAACATAACCCTTTCGCGAGGAATAAAACATATTTACCATTGAAAGAACATTAACTATAGAAATAGCATTTATGTTGCTAACTACGGTGATTTTTTAGATGAGCGAAGCGAATCTTTATTTTGGTTTCCCTTAATTAAAATTATTAATTATTCCATGTTCAGGTTTACTTCCTATTCTAGCCATCCAAAAAGTTTGCACTCAGGTATCAAAATATACAGTGGAACTTCCACCCATAATTACCATTCTTGAAATTATTTTCTCTTCTCAAGTTGATTTTAATAATCCGCTTTAAAAACATCACCACCTCTTCCATTGGGAAAAAAGTTTGCCATGCAGCTGTTCCGTTTTTTTCTAGCCTCATCTTGATTAAGATTTTCTATTTTCAATACCGTTTGCGATACGCTATCCCCTTACATTCAAACGTGTGTTATTAGAGCAGAACCATTGCAGGAGATAGAAGAATGAAAGTAGGAAAACAAACTGTTCCTTCAACACATGGTAAAATTTATGATCATTAAATTTTATCGATGAAGCATAAAATATTCGATCCAACTTCGCAATGGTATACCACAATCTCGAGCAATCTCTTCTTTCATACGTTCTCAACAGAAACGATGTGAACATACAAATCTTCACACCATCAACCCTTCTTGCAATGCTCTCCTCAGTCGAAAACATGTCTGCCTATAGCGGTTTGTATTTTTGGTGTCGGTAAGAACTGCAACCGTAAAAATTTCAATCCTTTTTAATGTGCGCCTTTTGTTGTTCCAGTGTGCAACGGAGTCAAGCACGTAGTTTTCAAACAACAACTGGAAGCACTCGCACGAGAAATAATTTCCTCAGATCTCTTGTATTATCACATAGTGCACTCTTGCTTCAAGCCAAGATAGCAACTCTTCATAAAGTGATGTATAACCTGTTCGCGCTCTCTCGCTCTAGAAAAGCATAACATGCGGTGACGGCAGCGGTTCACCACTGGGTAGGTAAGAGGTGATTATGTCATATTAAAGATGGCTTTCCACTAGATCATGTGTGGGGAGTTCTTGGGGGAAACGGGTTTTGCACTAGTAAAAGAGCATGTTTGACATTTTTGCTTTCAGCAAATATTCCGGACCTCAGACAGGTATTAGTTGCTGTCCGTACAGCTGCCATACTTTGCATGTCATAAATAATGGATGCTATCCAGGTGTAATCTCTTGTGTTTTGAAAGCATGCAACATACTTGAAATTAAGAGCTTTCAAGCGACAAAAAGTTGTTCACCATAAGTGTAGCACAAATGAAAGGCTGGCAAATGTGAAACGTGATCCCGGATTTAAGAAATGACTGTCGATTTCAGTATGACACTTCAAACATTCATCATCTTTGAAGATATTTGATTCTCTCATGCTGAGATAAATTAAAGACATTTTCGAATTTTAATATCGAATTTAGATTGGGCGATCTTCTGAAATGTTCCTACTTAAATGACAATTATAGCAGATTTGCAATGTCATAGCATCGTATCGTAAATTAAATGGTAAATTAAAGTGGGTTCCCACAGCATACAGCGAAACACCACTCTACACAACACATCCATAAATGCTGTATCACTCAAATCTATATTAAAAACCACTGATGGTTTGGGTGTATACCCAATATGATGACGCGATGCGATTTTCTGCTGCGAGCTTGGAAATCACAGAGGAGAGACGCAGGGGATGTTGAGAGCGGCTAATCACAATCTATGATTTGTAGCAAATCCTCCGGAGCAGTCAGTACGCACGTCTTGGAAATGAGTTATGATACTGCTGCGGCGAGAAGTGAGTGATCTCCTCGGGCAGACTGAAACCCGAGAGACGGCTGTTTGAAGAGCAGTGACAAACTTTGTCGGTTGACATGCAAATCTCTGAAATCCTCATTACCATAAACCATTATGGAAAACAGCTTGACCTAGATAATGAATATTGTTGGGATCCAAACGACAGGTTCGGTGCAGGTAGATATGCTTGGTGATGGGTGATGATTTAGAAGGAGACGCTGGATTATCCTCCAGGCGTTGTCTATGATAAAATATTAGTAAAATATAGTAAAATACCATGCGGCCGCATAAAATATTATAAGGTGGAGCATTTCATTCGAGACTTAAATTTTTTGCAGGAACGTACCTATGGAACCCTTGCAAATAACACAGACTACAAATACGATATCAAACGACATCAGAATAATTATTATTTGCTCCATTATTGCATAGGAGACATCGAGTTTGAAATAAGCAGACAAAAAGGGAGAAAATGGCGCGAGGAAAAATAACGAGGGAAAACGACTATTGTGTTAATTTGTCAATTTTGTTCAAAATCTCTATGGAAAATACCCACTATTTAGGTATTCGACAAGAAATCGAAAAACATGTGTTCTGTAATTTGAGTTATTGGGTCGGTGAATTTGAGCATGGTTTTGGAGTAATGGACAAGCTGGAAGACCAAAAGGCCAAGACAAAGTTATGTTAAGGGGGGACCCCAGTCTGGAAAGTGGAAAAAATCGGGTTATATTTTTTTTGCATTTTAGGGAAGTTTATCCTCTTAGAAATTTTGTACTAAAAGGATTTTTCTATACTTGATTTCGTTCGAAATTTACAACCAAAAGTATGAGGTCACCTCAAGGAATATAGTATTGCTGTACGAATTTTTGAACTATTTTTAAAAAAAATTCTCGAAATCATGTTTTTTCAACTGGTGGTATCGATATATCAGGATCTGCTACACCGATTTGGCTGAAATTTTGCATCAGTATGTTAAAATGAATTATTAAAGCGTTATATAGCTGTTTTATAAATAATATCTATTATTTTTCGATTTGTTATTTTTCATGGAAAATTAATTCATTTTGAACAAAAATGGCCACAATTTTGGATTTTTTTTTCGAATTTTTGAAAATCCCTATGTAAAACTTTAGGTATTATCTCAAAATTTCAATTTCAAAATATTCACTGGAATTCGTACTGCGACACCCCGTTGCTTCAGAACCGATACCACCAGTAAGGTACCGATTTTGAGACAGTATATACGCAACCAGCTGTCAACAGTCTAATAATCATTATTCGTGCACTCAAAAAATGGAAAGATGTACCTTAACCAATAACCATAATACCCGAACTCTTCACTTTATTCCTAACAACCGAAAAAAAAATCACAAAAAATCATTATTTTTCGACTACCCAGACGGGGGTTCTTCTTCAAGTGAGATTGTTGACGTCGTAAACACCTAAAAGACCGTTTGGAAAATAACATGCATGAACTTCTACAAATGAGAAACTTTCGAGCAAAATAGGTGCCGCTTTCAAAAATGGAACGTGTAACAATCTCTGAACAATTTTTGAACATGGCATATGACTGTTGGCAAATCGTTGTATGAAATAAAAAGAGTTCAAAGGGATTTTTGCTGAAGAAAATAATATATTTTACGGATTTTTTTTTCATTTGTCAATACAGAAATCTTTTCAGTCTGCGTTTGTTTTACAAATACCTAAAAATAAACCAAACAAGAAAAATAGGTTCCAATGGATGGCATAAAACCAGCTCTTAGCTGACGTTCCAGTAATCATAATATGCCTGACATTTTTTGTCAGATGAAAGTAATGGTTTTTGTGTCTCAGGGTTCTCGAAATTGCGCTTCGACCGCTTCATTCTTCAAATAAAAAAAAGACGGATGTGTAATATCGGGAACAAACCGGAGAGAAGTAGGGCTACTGTTAATTTACAAATTTTGAACTATTTTCATTTGTTCGAACTGTTCAAATGATAATGTGACTTGTTCACCCTAATTAGTTGACTCAGAAAGTTAAACTTTTTATAAAAATTTCGGTGGTTTTGGAAGATACCTTGAGTGCTGTCCTTGGGGTTGGAGGTGCTGGATCATAACTTTGGTGCTGTCGATGGTGTTGCAGGATTTCATTTTCGTTGGATTCTGATTTTTTTTGTTGTTTTATTTCTATACGGTTTTTCAATTCCTTACCCCTTCATTCCCCTTGGCTTCAGTAGACTCTTTCTTTGCTTGATTCACTGAGGCTTTGTGCTCAAACGTTAGAATGACAACTTGGAAACTAAACCTAGACTGTCATCTTCCGGTCTGTTGAAAGCTGGAAAGCTAGCTGGATGACTGTGAATGATGTATTGACGAGTGAGTGAGTGTTTGATTATAGAAACTTCAAGCCTAAGCACTGAAGATGTTTTTCATTATCTCTTGTCAAAATTATATCTCTAACACTCCCAAAAACATAATTCGCAAAGTAATAATAAAGTGCGTTTTTTTTTGCAGAACGTCAAAAAAACTGAACCGAATCGTTGTGGCATCGAAAAAACATCACTTTCAGTTTTCAACCCAAAAGCTTTGCAGTAAAATACCTTCTTCACACAAATTTCCACCTCAAAATGATCTGCACTTTGACATAACTTTTAATGAAAAGTTGAATGATAGATCTAAAAAAGTATTTAATAAACACTCCTAAATCCACACGAGCATTCCCCCGACAATGAATTATGAAAATCAATTTGATATTTATCATTGCGGATATCACTTTAGAATGCATCAAAAACTATGAAATAACTTTTTAGCGAAAGTTTTGGTGAGCGTCGATAACACGGAAACGGATTACTCTTTCTGCATGGCGAATAAGGGGAATGAAAAGTGATCCCCGATAATCGTTCCAAAATTTTTGGGCCCTCGTAGATGATTAACATATCAAATTGAATTGAATGAGCTAGTCTTTTATTAAAAAATATTGAACCAGCAAAAAAATGGATTTTGTATTCGTAATTATTTTTTGTAGTCGTTTTTTGTTGTTTTCATGGCTTCGGACTAGAGCGCGCTATATTTTTTTAAATATTTTTTCTAGAAAGCTGAGGATTTTTCACATAACATATCTCGATATCAGAGATGCTATCTTTGAAAAAATATTACTTTTGGGAAATATTTTGATTTTAGTTTTGACATAGAGCTATGTTTTTGTTTTCTATATAGAGGGGGTCACCCTACGAAAAATGTAACGATTCATTAAGAGTTTTCAAACGCATATTACTCAAAATCATTATTGCGACATATGTTGTGTTATATACCATTAGACAGGAAATCTATCCAGCATTTTTTTTTTGCCTAAAACATGATCAGTGAATATTGTAAAAAAAAGTTAACAATTTGACGATTAAAATGGATATGTTTTCTTTCGGTTGCACTAGCCAACCACTAACTAACCACTCGTTCTCCTCCCCGCCGCAACGAACAATCTTTTTGCCTGAATTCGGGCGTTGGTTATTACAATATGGTTGGTTATTACAATATGAGTTGATGCGTATAATGAATCCTTCTCTATTTTCCGATAATAGGCATTTATCATTTATTGTATTGTATGTTTCCAATCATTTCGTGCCCAATTTACGTTTTTATCGTGTAGGTCTTGCTACTAAAAATTTATGTATTTGTGGTCCAGGATGTCATAATATCGAACATGTTGTTTGGTTGTGTAGAAAATGCAATAAATGAATTTTACTGGCTGTTGATTTAGAAGACCGAAAGGGTATACTAGCACAAATCAGATTATGATAACTTGCGTAGCCGCGATCTTAATATTATGCTCCCCATATATGTCTTCCTAAGAAACCCGCTTCACTTTCTCGAATGTACATGTCCATTCTCCTTTCCCTTTCCTACACACAAGTAAGTTCTTGCACACAATGAGATCAATTCACTACAGCAACTACACGAACTTCCCAAGAAAGCTCTTATGGCCATAGGATACTTAATATACATCACCTGGCTATAAAGTTATTGCAACCCTCTACAAATAATGTTCCAACGAATGAGAAATTGCTATTTTTATCTATAATATATTTTTGTAGTCATAAGTCTGTTTGACTTAGGATTATATTTATGTAGATCTTAACTATTTAGACCTGTGTTTAAAAATGATAAATGATGACTCCTTGTCTTCTTCTATATAATTGATGGTATTTTTGTGTACATTTTTGAACAGAATGTGGTTCCGGATTCTCCCACGTCATCTCATCTAATCCAAATTACATACAAATTCATATAGGAAACGGTTTTTATCAGGGCTTCCATTTGAAGTATCAAAAAAAGAAAAAATTACAGACTTTGAACAACGAAAAACCTAAATTCAAATACAATTACTACACACAATCACAGTCCTATGTCAAGATCCCGTCCGTGCCCCTAGGCCTAGACTCATCAACTTTTTGTAATTAATGATTGAGTCAGTTTTTCATTGTTTTCTCGGTTAAAGATAGAGGGCGCTATATTTTTCAATATTTTTTCTGGAAAGCTGAGGATTTTTTACATAACATATAATATTTCGATATCAGAGATGCTATTTTTTTCGTTTTTGAGATATTTTGCAATAAAGTACAAAACTACCACTTTTCATGAAAATCTGAGAACCACTATATCGGTTTGGCATGAAAGGGCTGAGTTTTTAAATTAAGATTTTTTTTTAAAAAGTTGAAAAAATTTTGAAAAAAATTCTCACACAAAATCTGTCAGACCTACAAAATTTTAGTCAAAGAATGAAATGAAGGAAATTATTTATGTTTTCATAAAAAATATCAAACAATTTTTTTGAAAAACAAATCAGTGAAAAAAAATATATTGAAAAAAACATAAAAAAAACATAAAATGTTTTTTGACGTAGGACGCATATTATCGAGAAGAATTTTCTTTTTTTTCCAAAATATTTGTTTTCACAGATTTTTTTTTCCAAAATTATTGTTTGATATTTTTCATGAAAACATAAATAATTTCGTCTTTTTTTCCATACCGGGGTGTAAAATCAAAGTTTGGAAAACGAAAGTGTTACGCCGGAGACAGAGATTTTGAGCGTTAATAGCTCCTGAATAGTCCTACGTCTAAGAAACATATTCTCGAGAAGAATTTTCTTTTTTTTTTCAAAATATTTGTTTTCACTGATTTTTTTTTTCAAAAATTATTGTTTGATATTTTTCATAAAAACATAAATAATTTCGTCTTTCTTTCCATACCGGGGTGTAAAATCAAAGTTTCGAAAACGAAAGCGTTACGCCGGAGACCGAGATTTTGAGCGTTAATAGCTCCTAAATAACTGAACGAAATGGTATGATAAACACTTTATTTGAAAGATAAAATGTCTACGCGTTATATACTTGTTAATTTTTGATCCAAAAACTTGTTTCAATAGCCTTAAAATTGCTTTCAAAACAGGCTATTGAAATCACCAATCGGTTTATAAGCGAGCGCCGCTCGAAAATCCACTCAGTTATAATTGAACAGCGATTGGAGCATGTTGTTGCTGTTGTGGTGAAGCTAACTTCGTTCATCATGAAAGTGCTGATGAACGGTGTCACCAAGAGCCTGTTTGTGCACCTTAGGTCAGAAAGAATTCCATCAGGAGGAGAGTGATGCCACTGAAAAGCGACCAAGAAAGTACCAGCATCGAAAATTGATTCCGCTTGGGACATTGGAGCAGCCGCCACACACACACACATACACACGCGCAACTCTTTTCGTTTGATTGTTATCCAGCATCGAGAAGAATCTGGAAAGATGTCATCGTTGCTAAAAAATAATCTGCCAGTTCCCCTTGGAATTGAAAATTACATTCAAGCGAAAGAGTTTATTTTAATGTTTTCTATCCATATAATACTGCGACCAAATACATTTGGTTTTGTGATTTTTCAAATCAATTAGCGAGAAAACTTCGGAAATTATTCTTCCCCATCAGCAGGATTATTAGTTTTTTGGATGCGCGCGCAACGGAAAATGTGTTCGCATCGCGAAAATCATATAATTTTCCATCGATTATTGCTCAGTCGCTGAAAGCTTCAAACTCAGAGAGTTCATTCGCCTCTAGTTCGCCTTCCAAATTGTCATCGCAAACCATAACTTCTCTCGATTCAATCACGGACAAAAAGCATACTTAAGCATTTTATTCTGGTGGTGAAACGCATTCATTTTTCGTGAGGAATCCGACTGGACAACATCGTTGCTAGACGAGCTGGATGACGAGGGATCAAGTGATTCATTACCTGATCAGACCTGAAACGCATTCAGTATGTTCCGAACTGTGGGGGAGCGCAGAAGAGCCGATCCATCAGGAGGAGAAAAGAAGGCGACCAAGAGAGTACCAGTATAGAACATTGATTCCGTTTGATGCATCGGAGCAGCCGCCACACACACACACACATTTTACATAGATCTTGTTATGACTTTACTAAATCCAATTGTTTCTTTTGTGATCCGCACATGGGCTCACCAATTAAACCATCCGACAATCACTCATTTCAGGTCCACATAACACCAAACCGGTTCTTTTCAGGACCACTTCACAGCTTTGAAAGAGTTCAATTGAAGTTTTCTAAATATATATGATAATTTCATACATTTACATATCCGCTCACAGATTTACAAGAAGAACATTTTTTTTGCAATTTATTCATTCATCCATTCATTGAGAATTGATTTAAATGCAACTTCAAACAAATCATTACTAAATCAACGATAGTCCTACGTCGCCCTTGCTGTTATACCACAGATATAACCCACTTCCTGTTTTTAATTCAGAAAACATAGATAGATATAGCCCATACAATTTCCAACAAGTCATCCATACATCGTAAAATGGGCACTTTTAA